>NC_036843.1:21797059-21874629 GCF_002910315.2 Salvelinus sp. IW2-2015
TACTGTAGACTTCCTGTAGACTTCCTGTAGACTGCCTGTAGACCTCCTGTAGACTTCCTGTAGACTTCCTGTAGATGCCTGTAGACCTCCTGTAGACTGCCTATAGACTGTCTGTAGACTGCATGTAGACCTCCTGTAGACTTCCTGTAGACTTCCTGTAGACCTCCTGTAGACTTCCTGTAGACTTCCTGTAGACCGCCTGTAGACTGCCTATAAACATACTGTAGGGAGCCTGTAGATTTTCTGTAGACTGCCTGTAGACCTCCTGTATGTAGGGAGCCTGTAGACTGCATGTAGACCTCCTGTAGGGAGCCTTTAGACCTCCTGTAGACTGCCTATAGTATGTCTGTAGTAAGCCAGTAGGCTTTGGAAAAATCTGTCAGGATCTCTAGTTATTGTTACTGTTACTGTTTTACAGTTTAACTGTTAGGTAGGTAACAGATGCCTGACAGGCATGTAATAAAAGGCATGTCAAAGGCACAGCAGCCGGCAGACAGGACTGCCTAGTACCCTAGGCTAGCTACCCAGCTACCCCTATGACTCTGTCTTATCACAGATGTATTATTCATACACATTCAGCCACACTACCGGGTATCAGTAACCCTGTGTTAAAGCACGTCCCAAATGGAACTCTATGCCCTATGTAGTGCACTAAATTCGACCAGGGCCATAGAGCTCTAAATAGGGAATAGGATGCCATTTGAGATTCAAACCTGTTATGTATCCACATGCACATCCAGCCACACTGGCTGGTATCAGTAACCCTGGAGGAGATACCATGCTACGTGAACCTCCTCAGCCTGCTGCTGGTGATTGGTTCAGCCATCATTACGTTCCAATCACTWGTTCACACTAAGAAGCACAGTCTGTCTGGGAGCTGAACTGGCAGCTGAGGAAGGGGATTACTTCTACCCTTTTAATCAAATCAAATTGCATTTGTCCCATGCTCCACAGACAACAGGTGTAGGCTAACTGTGAAACGCTTACTTATGGGTCCTTTTCCAATAATGCAGAGTTAAAGACCTCCAGTCTGGCTTTAGATCAGGGCATAGCACCACAACTGCAGCTATGGCAGTGGCAAATGACATCATTAATGCACTTGATAAAAAGCAACATTGTGCTGCTCTGTTTGTGGATTTATCAAAGGACTTTGATTCAGTTGACCATGAATTGTTGCTAGCTAGACTCAGTARCATTGGTCTCAGTGAAGGGGAYGTAAATTGGTTTAGGAACTACTTTTCTGACAGAACACAATGTGTATATACTGACAATCACAAGTCTAGCTTTCTTGAGATTAATAGAGGTGTGCCCCAGGGTTCCATTTTAGCTCCTGTGTTGTTCTCAATTTTTATTAATGATTTGGGAAATGGGATACAACCAGCAAAGTTGCATCTATATGCAGATGATGCAGTTATATATTCATGTCCACCTTCTCTGGTTCAGGCTGTTGAAGAGCTCCAGACTGCTTTTCAGTCATTGCAGGCCTCCCTTTATGATCTCAAACTGGGCTTGAATGTGCCAAAAACTAAATTCATGACCTTTACCAGAGCTAGAACTCTGCAAGAGAACGTTAGCATTGTCACATCTGGTGGCTTTCCATTGAAAATATGTCATCCTACAAATACCTAGGTATTTGGTTGGATGACAAGTTGTCCTTTAAAGTTCATGTGGATAATCTTGAGAAAAGGCTTAAATTGTAATTGGGTTTTTATTTTCGTATTAAGGCTTGCTTCCCGCTTATGGCTAGAATGAAGCTTGTACCCATACCATGCCACTTTTCTCTCTGTAATTGATTATGGTGACTTGTTGTATATGCATGCAGCCTCCTCCCTCTTACAGAGACTGGACTATGTTTATCATGCATCCTTGCGTTGTATTACAAATGCCAAGTCACTCACCCACCCACCATTGCACATTGTACCAAATGGTAGGTTAGACCTCACTTTATATGCGCAGAAAGATACATTGTATGTGTTCATCTACAAAGCCCTTTTGGGTAAACTCCCTCTTCACCTTTGTAGTCTGGTCTCCTTCACCACCAGCAGTTACCATACCCGATCTGCTAGGTGGTTGCTACTTAAAGTCCTCAGGACATTCACAGAACTAGGCAAGACTGCCTTCTCTTCTTGTGCACAAGAGGCATGGAATAGTTTACAATCCATGCTTCTTCTAGATATGTTAGTGCCACTGAATGAATTTAAAATATTGATGGGAGACTCTGTTACAGAAGAGTGTAAATGTTTTTTTTAGGCTGGATCATGTTGTATTGTATTGTTGAACAATTTAATGATTTAATGTATTGATTGTTGCTGCCTTCTTGGGCAGGTCACCCTTGAAAAAGAGACTCTGGGTCTCAATGGGCTTTTCCTGGTTAAATAAAGGTTAAATTTTTTTTTTTTTAAAGATAAGATAAAAATTGAAATGGTGACACTTTGTCGTATGGCATCTGTTCCCTACATAGTGCACTACTTATGTTGAGATCAACAGTAGTGCACTATAGAAGAAGTAAGATGCATATCATTGGAAAGGAAAATCAGTCCCTTTTCCAGAAGTAATATTCCTGAAGACCCTCGATCATCTCCCAGTCAGGAGTTCACTGTTCACACGAGGAACTGTAGTCTAGAAGATTAGAGAAACTGAACCAAAATTGGAGCATCTTTTGAAGGTGTTGATGACGTTGACTAGCCATTTGCCTGGGTATAGGTGTGGGGGGGGGGGAGGGTGAGGTAGTGTGTGTGTGGTGTGTCTGGGCTGAGCTGTGAGTACGGAATCCATACATTTTGCATGTTAAAGTTGCACTGTTGCAGAAAATTGCTCTGCATTTCCTGGGTTGCAAAAATTCTAAATACTTTGTCTAACAGTTTATGTGACAAAATAAGCAAGTTGTACATTCGAGAGAAATCATTGTAGCAAATCTAACTGCTGTGAATGAATTTTCCATACCCGAAATTTGAAGCGGCTGTGTACAAAAACAAAAGTAAAGACAATAAAGGGAAGCGATAAGGAATTGTGCACGATTAGAACAGCTCTATGCTATTTAGACTTTCTTTCCTTTAATGAGATTGACAGCTTAGAATTCAATTTTATGTGATTGGTTTGGGATTCCGCTAAATTAACATTGCAGATTCTGCAACTTCTTTCTCTCTCTCTCTTCTCTGTCTCTCTCTCTCTCTCGTTCTCTCTCTCTCTCTCTCTCTCTCTCTCTCTCTCGTCTCTCTCTCCTCATCTCTCTCTCTTCTCTTCTCTTCTCTATCTCTCTCTCCTCTCTCTCCTCTCTCTCTTCTCTCTCTCTCTCTCTTCTCTCTCTCTATCTCTCTCTCTCTCTCGTCTCTCTCTCTCTTCTCTCTCTCTCTCTCTTCTCTTCTCTCTCTCTCATCTCTTCTTCTCTCTCTTGCTCTCTCTCTCTCTTCTCGCTCTCTTCTCTCTCTTTTCTTTCTCCTCTCTCTCTCGTTCATCTTCTCTTCTTCTCTCTCTCTCTCCTCTTCTTCTCTCTCTCTCTCTCTCTTTCTTCTCTCTCTCTCTCTCTCTCTTCATCTCTCTCTCTCTTCTCTTCTCTCTCTCTCTCTCTCTCTCTCTCTCTCTCTTCTCTCTCTCTCTCTCTCTCCTCTGTCTTCTCTCTTTCTCTCTCTCTCTCTCTCTCTCTTCTCTCTCTCTCTTCTCTCTCTCTCTCTCTCTTCTCATCTCTCTCTCCCTCTCTCTCTCTCTCTTCTCTCTCTCTCTTCTCTTCTCTCTTCTCTCTTCTCTCTCTCTCTCATCTTCTCTCTCTCTCTTCTTTCTCTCTCTCTATTCTCTCTCTCTCTCTCTCTACTCTCTCTCTCTCTCTTTTTCTCTCTCTCTCTTCGGTCTATCTCTCTCTTCTCTCTTCTCTATCTCTATCTCTTCTCTCTCTCTCTCATATATATATTAATATAAATTATGATATATACGTGTTGTTATGATGTGAAATAGTTTAAAGTAGCAAAGGGAAAATAAATAAAAGTTATATTTTTCAATGGTTTTTTTCTCACTGGTTGCTTTTTTCTATGGCAAGGTCAAATCTTCTGCTGCGATTGCACATGGTGGTATATTCAACCATAGATAATGGGACGTTTGGTTTTTCAATTGTTTTGTGGTCTGTGTATTGAACGAAATATGTCTTACTTATGTCAATACATTTGGCAAGCGGTTGGAGTGAAGCTAGTTTCCACCAATTTCTGTGGCAGTGTGCACATAGCTGTCTCTCTTGGGAGCCGAGGTCTGCTTACGGAGTCTTTCATAGGGGCGTATGCTCACTGAGCGTACATAGTCAAAGATTTCTTTAATTTTCGGTCAGTCACAGTGGTCAGGTATTCTGCCACTGTGTACTCTTTGTTTAGGGCCAAATAGCATTCTAGTTTGCTCTGTTCTTTTTGTAATTCTTTCCAATGTGTCAAGTAATTATCTTGTTGTTTTCTCATGATTTGGTTGGGTTTAATTGTATTGCTGTCCTGGGGCTCTGTGGGGTCTGTTTGTGTTTGTGAACAGAGCCCCAGGACCAGCTTGCTTAGGGGACTCTTCTCCAGGTTCATCTCTCTGTACATGATGGCTTTGTTATGGAAGGTTTGGGAATCGCTTCCTTTTAGGATTTTGATAAATGGGCATCTGCTCTGCATGCATTATTTGGGGTTTTAAGTTGTACACTGAGGATGTTTTTGCAGAATTATGCATGCAGAGTCTCGATTTGGTGTTTGTCCCATTTTGTGAATTCTTGGTTGGTGAGCGGACCCCAGACCTCACAACCATAAGGGGCAATGGGTTCTATAACTGATTCAAGTATTTTTTGCCAGATCCTAATTGGTACGTCGAATTTTATGTTTCTTTTGATGGCATAGAATTCCCTTCTTGCCTTGTCTCTCAGCTTGTTCACAGCTTTGTGGAAGTTACCTCTGGCGCTGATGTTTAGGCCGAGGAATGTATAGTTTTTTGTGTGCTCTAGGGCAATGGTGTCTAGATGGAATTTGTATTTGTCGTCCTGGCAACTGGAACTTTTTTGGAACACCATTATTTTTGTTTTACTTAGATTTACTGTCAGGGCCCAGGTCTGACAGAATCTGTGTAGAAGATATAGGTGCTGCTGTAGGCCCTCCTTGGTTGGGGACAGAAGCACCAGATCATCAGCAAAGAGTAGACATTTCACTTCAGATTCTAGTAGGGTGAGGCCGCACACTTGTTGTTTGTGTACATTGATTTTATAATGTCGTATGTTTTTCCCCCAACACCACTTTCCATCAATTTGTATAGCAGACCCTCATGCCAAATTGAGTCGAAAGCTTTTTTGAAATCAACAAAGTATGAGAAAACTTTTTCTTTGTCTCTGAGAAGTCTTTGCCTTGGTCTCTCTCTCTCTCTCTCTCTCTCTGTCTTTATGTTGCGCCAGTGCCACTTCAACATGGACCCATGATTGCGCTACTCATCTAGAAGCTCATGTCTTCGCCGTTGCCCTGGCTTTTCTCCCTGGCCTCTCACAGCTACCCACTGAGCTGATGGGCCCTTCTGTCACTAATTACAGCCCTGTGTTTGCTTAACACGGGCTTAGCGTACGGTTTTCACTGTCTGTCTAACTTCAATGGGTTTGCCTCGGAGGGATAGGAATGGGCCCAGCCCTGCTCACAGAGCGAAAGCGAGAGAGAGGCCTGGGAGAGAGGGAGAAAGAAAGCTGAGAGAGAGAGGGAGGGCTGAGAGAGAGAGCGTGAGAGAGAGGGAAAGAGGCCAGAGTGGGAAAGAGAGACCTGAGCCGGTCGGCTCCTCTCTCTCTCCCTGGGCCTGCAGCTAGTCTGTCTTTCTCACATTGATCTTTAAACAGTGTCAGCATCCATAAACTTAATGGGAGGAAACGGAGATAAGATATGATGGATAGATTGAGTCTGTGAATCACAGGATGGGATGGATAACAGACCTAAAACCACAGACGAGTGACGTCCCGTCCCCAAAAACCACAACGTCCGCCGACATGTCTTTATGGTCTTTATCTCCCCGCTGGTTGAGCTATCAGATGAAGATATCAAAAGAAAACAGAAATAATTAAAGTAATATATTCCCGCATATTATGACATATATGAGTCAATTTGTATAAGTTATTAGTTGTGGCTTTTCAAAACGTAATCTTGAAACTTGCGGAACACAATGGAAAGTCTGGTTGGCCAACCACTAACTTTCTTCGTAAGCGTTCGCTTAGATGTTCTTGCCAAAACTGCTGTGCAAACAGGGGTTTTCACTTCGTTTAACTCTATCTATATAGTTGCTGTGTTTACTCTGTATCCTCAGAGAGAGAGAGAGAAAAGAAAGTGTGAGAAAAGAGCGAGACCAGTGATCAATAACAGGGGCTGGTTGCTTTAGGTGGAATTGGCACTAGGAAGTGAGGGCTCCATCAGACAGGTCATAACTCTAGAAAATGGATGAATACGTCTCTATTTAAATGAGCACCTTGGTTGACCTCTGGCTAGAATGCTGCTGCAGGCCTGTTGTCTGAGATACAGGAGAGAGGGAGGGATAGAGCAGAGGAGAGGAGATGAGGAGGGGGGTAGTAAGTGATTATGGTGAAGCACATTGTCTTTTTAATAGGTTTTACCCAGCCACTCCCTGCTGTATCATCAGGAAGCTGAGGGTTGTGCCGTGGTCGGCTAGGGAGGGGTTGTCTGCACCCTGGAGGGAGAGAGGGAGCCTCCGAGAGGTCATATAGGCCTCTGGGGTGAGGTGGTAGGGAGGAGGGGTGAGAGGGGGTTGGTCTCAACAGGACTCTTCTCTTCATTTACATGCAATCAGAGCCTCCATGGAGAAGAGAGGAGATAACAAGTTGGCTTTGAGGATGCTTTTGACCACGGCTCCATTTGATGTTGGTTGGTGGTTTAGGGGGACGCTGCTCTGCTTTGCTCTGCTCTGCAGTCAAGGCATGCCTAGTGAAGGCACAGTTGAAGTCAGAAGTTTACATACACTTAGGTTGGAGTCATTAAAACTCATTTTTCAACAACTCCACAAATTTCTTGTTAACAAACTATAGTTTTGGCAAGTCAGTTAGGACATTTGAAAAATGTCACAAAGTGTGCATGCACAAGTGATTTTTCCAAAAATTGTTACAGACAGATTATTTCACTTATAATCACTGTATCACAATTCCAGTGGGCCAGAAGTTTACATACACTAAGTTGACTGTGCATTTAAACAGCTTGGAAAATTCAGAAATGATGGCATGGCTTTAGAAGCTTCTGATAGGTTAATTGACATCATTTGAGTCAATTGGAGATGTACCTGTGGATGTATTTCACAGGCCTACCTTCAACTCAGTGCCTCTTTGCTTGACATCATGGGGGGAAAAAAATCAGCCAAGACCTCAGGAAGAAAATTGTAGACCTCCACAAGTTTGGTTCATCCTTGGGCGCAATTCAAACGCCTGAAGGTACCACGTTCATCTGTACAAACAGTTGTACGAAGTATAAACGCAATGGGACCACGCAGCCATCATACCGCTCAGGAAGGAGAAGCGTTCTGTCTCCTAGAGATGCACGTACTTTTGGTGCAAAAAGTGCAAATCAATCGCAGAACAACAGCAAAAGACCTTGTGAAGATGCTGGAGGAAACCGGTACAAAAGTATCTATATCCACAGTAAAACGAGCCCTATATCGACATAACCTGAAAGCTGCTCAGCAAGGAAGAAGCCACTTCTCCAAAACCGCCATAAAAAAAGCAAGACTACGGTTTGCAACTGGAGAACAAGATTGTACTTTTTGGAGGAAATGTCCTTTGGTCTGATGAAACAAAAATAGAACTGTTTGGCCATAATGCCAATCGTTATGTTTGGAGGAAAAAGGGAGGCTTGCAAGCCAAAGAACACCATCCCGACTGTGAAGCACGGGGTGGCAGCATCATGTTGTGGGTGCTTTGCTGCAGGAGGGACTGGTGCACTTCACAAAACAGATGGCATTATGAGGGAAGCAAAATTATGTGGATATATTGAGCAACATCTCAAGACATCAGTCAGGAAGTTAAAGTTTGGTCGCACAATGGGTCTTCCAAATGGACAATGACCCCAAGCATACTTCCAAGTTGTGGCAAAATGGCTTAAGGACAACAAAGTCAAGGTATTGGAGTGGTCATCACAAAGCCCTGACCTCAATCCTATAGAACATTTTTGGGCAGAACTGAAAAAGCGTGTGCGAGCAAGGAGGCCTACAAACCTGACTCAGTTACACCAGCTCTGTCAGGGAGGAGGGCCCAAAAATTTACATCCAACTTATTGTGGGAAGCTTGTGGAAGGCTACCCGAAACATTTGACCCAAGTGAAACAATTTAAAGGCAATGCTACCAAATACTAATTGAGTGTATGTAAACTTCTGACCCACTGGGAATGTGATGAAAGAAATAAAAGCTGAAATAAATCATTCTCTCTACTATTATGACATTTCACATTCTTACAATAAAGTGGTGATCCTAACTGACTTAAGACAGGGAATTTTTACTAGGAGTAAATGTCAGGAATTGTGAAAAACTGAGTTTAAATGKATTTGGCTAAGGTGTATGTAAACGTCCGACTTCAACTGTAGTAGTGTGAAGCTGCCTGAGCTTTGGGTAGAAGGCCATGTACAAGCCTTGCTGATGAGAACAACACTCATGTAAAAAGCCAACCGTCAGCCACATGACTAGATACCGCGCTAGGACATAGAGGTAGACATCAGATATGGCCTGTGTAGAAATACAGCTGAAAAGCTGTAGAAAATTAATTTGTTCCACACAAAGGGCTTTGACCCAAATTGCATAATCGTGATGACTTACAACATAATCATGTAAACAGCATGTGGCTTCTGTAACAGTCTACTGACCTGACATGGGTTTTCCTGGTTTAACTAGGTCTAAAGAATGCCATTTATGGTAACTAAGTGCACTGTGAACAGCACAACTCTAAACTACTGATGTCTTCTTAGATATAGATAAGAAGACCACAGGGAGCCATTAGTGTTCTCTGACTGATCTGTTGCCTTCGGTCACTTTCTGGCAGCATCCCAAATGGCTCTCTATTCCCTACATAGTGCACTACTTTTGACCATGGCCCATTGGGCTCTGTGTAAAAGTAGTGCACTTTTAAAAGGAATACGGTGCCATTTGGGACATAGCCTCTGTATGTCTTGTTAAAAGCCCTTCTTGTTCCAACCAGACAAGGCTGAAAAGCTTATTGTAATGAAGCTCATGTTAATATCACAGAAGTCTCTCACTCCTTGGCTGATGATGTAGTAATCCATGATGTGACATCCCCTGATGTCCTTTCTCCTCGCTTTGAAAACAATCCACAACCTTTGAGTCAGGTTTACTCAATACATTCACACAAAAGTCCCTTAACGTCTCAAACCCCAGTGACGTCAATGTTGTTCATTTTCTCATGCAGCCGGCATGGCATTAACAATCAAGGGTGTTAAGTTTGGCTGGCCCAGCCAACAGTGTTGAATAAATACGCTAATCCTGTTAGTTTGAGAGGAGGAATGCAGTTGTAGCTGTGGTGTTTGATCTGGCTGACTGAGTGGCAACATCACCTGTGCGTATTGACAGTGTGTGTGTGTGTGTGTGTGTGTGTGTGTGTGTGCGTGCGTGCGTGCGTGCGTGCGTGCGTGCGTGCGTGCGTGCGTGCGTGCGTGCGAGAGAGAGAGAGACCTGGGTTCAAACACTATTCCAAATCATTTAAAACACTTTAGCTCTGCTTGATTGAGGTTTCCGGTTCCAATGGAACCAACCGAAAGGGCCCAAAACTGTCAACCTTACCCTGGCACTCCAGGCAGGCTACAGCAAACGGTCAAAGTATTTGAACGATTTCAAATAGTAATTGAACCCATGTCTGGTGTGTGTGGAGCGCTCAGCTGACTGTAGGTCAGTTGGGAGTGGCAGGCAGTCAACCTCAACAGTAAGTTCTGTCAGGAAAAAACAMAGTTTCTCTAGCATAGCCTCTCTCTGACCTTCCCTTCAGGCTACTGCTTGGCAGCTCTGTCTGACAGCTGATGGTAGTTCACTGATGAAAGTAGAGGAATGTAAAGTTACATCATCTTCTGGGGTCGAAGGGATGAGAAGTGGGCCCTCCAGAGCTGCCTGTCCTCCGTTGCAGACACAATCACCTTAAGGGTGAGGAAAAAGAAAGTTACGTAGTGTTGGTGAAATAAATGTACAGTTACTAAAGGAMATTTGATTTTGTACCCACTTTACACAGGAACTTTTGTCGGTAGTTGGTCGAGGGACATACGTAATAGCTATAATTATATATTTCAGCTCGGTAATGTCCCCTTATTTTCGCCGTCTTAAAATAGCTCAAATGAAGGAAGCAGCAGTGGTGGTGGGTGAACACTAACCTCGTTATATAAACGTGATTGATGCTGGAGTGGTGGAGGGTTGGAGAGGGGCGAGAGAATGAAAAGGAGGGGAGAGGTGGAGGGGTCTTATAGTACTTTGCAGATCTATTTGGGCCTTAACTCCTGTGTGCTCACTCTGGCTGTCAACAAGGACCTTGACATTATGATAATCAGACAGTTGCAGATGATGACCAATGGTGGTGGTGCTCTCAGGAACAGCCCACTAACATGGATGGGCTTCATTTCAAATGGCACCTGGTCAAAAGTAGATGGGATATACACATGGCTCCCTAAGAAGCTGGAGTGTTCTTCCCTTCTGCTGGACTAGAGGGACTAGGGACTACAATGGGACTGGTCCCAGCTGGCCCTAATGCGGATTGATGACTGGTATTCACCTCAATATGGCTACGCTGGGCTGATTTCTATTTAGTAACACTCAGAAACAATGATGCTCTGGACTAAAATCGGAATAAATGATGTGTATAATTTTTCACTTGTGCCACACAGATCATCCATCTGTTTTTGGGGAACGTAGTTTAGTTTTTATATTTCGTGTATGTGTGTGTGCGTGTGCGTGCGTGTGCGTGCGTACATTTGTAAAGAAACTTTTATCTGAATGTTTTTGAGATTGGAAAATGGCTTCAATTCAAAGTGGAACACTGGAAATAATTCTATATCGCATTACTTGAAATACATAATCTTGTTGGCTCCCTATTAAACTGGTTAGTTAACCACAATAATTCCTTCAGCCCATGTAGATGGTTATATAAGCATGTGAAGGATTCTAATGGGTACCATAGAGGTGAAAGGAGTACGCTTGGTACTTTCCCCATGTTGTGGAATTGACGGCATCATGGCAACCCTAGCACAATTCAACTGGGGACAAATTTGAGGTTTGGTCAGATCAAATGAGCCAGTTATGACAAAACATTTAGAAGTCTTGAACAGTGCCCCATTTACCTCTAAACATGTAAAAGCATTATTTTAAAATATTGATCGTGTCCACACAGCGCAGCTTTTCCCAGAGTGAAGTTTCTCTTTTTGGCTAAACTAATAACAAACCCTTTCTGACTCTGAGCTGTTTTCTCTGTTCCTTAAAATCTTGCGTGAGTTTGTATTTCATCTGAACTTGTGTAAATGTAACACCTCAATAGTTCCATTCAGTTCAGTGTTAGGTTTTCCTGCTCCCTTTTGCTTAGTGAACATGCTCTTTGATGCACTCTTTTGGAGCTCCAGAGATTTATATGTTGTCTGGTTCTAGGTTTCAGTTTGACTTCAGTCTGGATGTGTTTCAAAAGAGATTAACTTGAAAAGAGTTCAAGTAAGAGTCTGACCTGAGAGACATTTTCCAGTTGCACTTTTCAGACAACAAGACAAGACAAATAATAGCAGAAAATACAGTACATACTCAAATAGTGCACTATATTTTCTAGGGTTATGTGTTTAGGTGTGACATCATACTACAGAACTACTATAATTACTCACAATCCCTCCCGGTGAAGCCTGCCAGAGAGAATAGGGTATTTCCTCAATGGGCCCCTAACAATTAGTTTAATTATAATTCGGCAGTGTTTTCCAGARGTTGTTTGTTCCATTCATCAGCACAGACGTCATTATAATGACAGATTTTCCTATGGAGAAAAATCTTTATTTATTTAGATTTATTTATGACATTCCTTTGTCCTCCTACAATTTTTAGATGTACTGTACCTGGGGGCTAATCTTCCCCTAGTGAGGAAATTAAGCTGGTCTGTTTTGTTCTTCAGTCTGGATGGAAGTTCCCCTAGTAGCCTAGCTTGGCTGGAAATGGCAGAGCTGGGCTCAAATACTATTTGAAATCGTTTAAATACTGTTTAAGTTGACTTTAGCCTGTCTGGAGTACAAGATGGGCAGGAATTTGAGTTTTGCTACTATTCTATTGTTTACATTGTGCCTGGCAAGCTCAGTCCTGCTAAAGTATTTGAAATAATTTCAAATAGTAGTTGAAGTGTTTCAATCTAGGTCTGGTAACTAGTCATCTGGAGAGTAGCTATGAAGCCTGGCCTCGGAGCCATATGAAACATACTCTACGTATTTCTGAGCACCTCCAAGACATATGATACCTACTTAAGATCTAGTTGCTTTAGACAGAAACAAAAGTATGAAGGTTGGTTGAGGAGGATGTGTGAGTGTAATCGACAACTGTAGCATTTTAACTAAACCTTCCCCTAATCCTTGTTCTGAACATAACCCAATTCACCTAACCTGCTATGCAAATTAACCTAACCTTTGTCGTTTTAGTCCCCCATAAATCCCTTAATTCTCCTTTGTTGTTAAGGCACAACAAACAACCTGGTCTCAGAGAAAGACGTATAATACTATACATCCTTCAAGATGTATGATTAATTACTTTTTACAATTCGTATGCTATTGTACGACCAGGTAAGATATGTATGATATGTATGATAGGTATGATATTGGTATGATATTGTATGATGCCTATTCCATTCATAACGTTACGTAACGTAATATATCATACTAAAAGGAGTGTCACAGATTTACATACAGAATAATAAAAATTGCCCTGAGACCACGTTGCAGGAACTATGAGCTGCTAGGGGCTGGGTTGAGAGTTTTCAGTCTGGCTGTGGCCTGAGACTGGACCTCCAGCATGTCTGCTGCGTTCTTCTCGTCTGACTCAGGAAGTCACCCAATAGAGCAGTCATGCAAGCCAGCAAACTGGGGAGAAATACGTTTTTATAAATGTTCTGCTCCATTTGGGCCTTTGCAGCTGTGGGAGACTTAAAGCCGCTCTGCTCTCCTCTCATCTCTCTGCTCTTAGCAGGTCGTTCTCTCAGGCGCAATGGTCTTTTGGAATTTCCATGTTAGAGTTGTCAGAACATGGATTGGGTGGGTTAGGAACTTATTTTAAGTTAGTGCCCTGGCCCTTATTGCCCCCAATCTAACTTTGTTTGTTTGCATATACTGTGGATCTTTGTATTGTCCTTCCAGAAGTGTCTTTCTGATTGACTTCCTAAATAAGGAGTTTTATGTATTGTTCTGTCATATTTACTTTCAAATAATGAGATGATTTGGGATTTCTATGCTAAAAATGAGCTACTTCCATCAAAAATATTTTGGCAAATTGTCAGGAGTCAGGCAGGCAGTGCTGGCCCTGCAGAGCTAGCCATAGTGGATGTTACTGCTGTAACACAGATCTGCTTCCCATTCTAATGTCCTCACCTCTTCAGAGAGGTGATTTCTTTCATTCCTGGATAATAACATTTCTGAATGTCTCAGTTGAATAGAGGCAGTGATTACATGCCCTCTCCACGCCATTAAGGCTCACTCCAAAAGGACCTGAAAAGAACCAACAAATGGATGACTGCAGTGGAAGTGAAGGAGGAGGTGGAAGAGGAGGGAGGAAAGGAGATAATTGAACAGTGACAGAAAGGGCACACATTCAAGGTTTTTCTCAATTCCATGTGAACAGGAATGAAATAGTTTATTCCTGTGGCACCGCTCAGTGGGCTGAAGGGGATGTCATTAACACCTTCTGCACTGTCTATGAATGTTTATTCACTTCCATACCTTACTGCAGGGATTCATTCAACCTGTTGGTAAAATAAGTAGTCTAGATAGATACAATGGAATGGCTGAAGTCTATTTAGAGCAAAGGAAAGTCATTTATGGTAGAGCATTGAGAGGAAATGAACATGGTAGTAATGTGTTAATATAAACTCTGCAAAAAAAGAAACGTCCTCTYACTGTCAACTGCTTTTATTTTCAGCAAACTTAACATGTGTATGTTCAAATATTTGTATGAACATAACAAGATTCAACAACAGACATAAACTGAACAAGTTCCACAGACATGTAACTAACAGAAATTGAATAATGAGTCCCTGAACAAAGGGGGGATCAAAATCAAAAGTAACAGTGGCCACCAGCTGCATTAATTAAGTACTGCAGGGCACCTACTCCTCACGGACTGCACCAGATTTGCCAGTTCTTGCTGTCAGATGTTACCCCACTCTTCCACCAAGGCACCTGCAAGTTCCTGGACATTTCTGGGGGGAATGGCCCTAGCCCTCACCCTCCGATCCAACAGGTCCCAGATGTGCTCAATGGGATTGAGATCTGGGCTCTTCGCTGGCCATGGCAGAACACTGACATTCCTGTCTTGCAGGAAATCACGCACAGAATGAGCAATATGGCTGGTGGCATTGTCATGCTGGAGGGTCATGTCAGGATGAGCCTGTAGGAAGGGCACCACATGAGGGAGGAGGATGTCTTCCCTGTAACACACAGCGTTGAGATTGCCTGCAATGACAACAAGCTCAGTCCGATGATGCTGTGACACACCGCCACAGACCTTGACAGACCCTCCACCTCCAAATCGATCCCGCTCCAGAGTACAGGCCTCGGTGTAACGCTCATTCCTTCGGCCATAAACGCAAATCCAACCATCGCCCCTGGTGAGACAAAACAGTGACTTGTCAGAGAAGAACACTTTTTGCCAGTCCTGTCGGCTCCAGCGTCGGTGGGTTTGTGCCCATAGGCGACGTTGTTACCGGTGATGTCTGGTGAGGACCTGCCTTACAACAGGCCTACAAGCCCTCAGTCCAGCCTCTCTCAGCCTATTGCGGGCAGTCTGAGCACTGATGGAGGGATTGTGCGTTCCTGGTGTAACTCGGGCAGTTGTTGTTGCCATCCTGAACCTGTCCCGCAGGTGTGATGTTCGGATGTACCGATCCTGTGCAGGTGTTGTTACACGTGGTCTGCCACTGCGAGGACGATCAGCTGTCCGTCCTGTCTCCCTGTAGCGCTGTCTTAGGCGTCTCACAGTACGGACATTGCAATTTATTGCCCTGGCCACATCTGCAGTCCTCATGCCTCCTTGCAGCATGCATCTTTCTTTTGGTGTTTTTCAGAGTCAGTAGAAAGGCCTCTTTAATGTGCTAAGTTTTCATAACTGTGACCTTAATTGCCTACCGTCTGTAAGCTCTTTGTGTCTTAATGACCGTTCCACAGGTGCATGTTCATTAATTGTTTATGGTTCATTGAACAAGCTTTGGAAACAGTGTTTAAACCCTTTACAATGAAGATCTTTGAAGTTATTTGGATTTTTACGAATTATCTTTGAAAGACAGGGTCCTGAAAACGGGACGTTTCTTTTTTTGCTGAGTTTAGTAACCCCATTAAGCCACAGAAAATCTATTTTCAGGTTTAGCTTTCAATGATTAAGACTACAGAGTTCCCTACACTTGGATGTTCTGGTGCCTCTCGGGCAGTTCAACATTTTGATTAGGTACTTCTTTGCTGATGAATGTGATTGTTTTTCTTGAATGTATTTGTCATTTTTGTATATTTGTATTATATTGTATTTTGTAAATGATGTGTAATGCATGGCTCCCCTGTGAAAGAGACCTTGATCTCAATGGGTTACCTGTTAAAATAAACCTAAAAGGTGTCTGCTAATGACCAAAATGTCAATGTAAAATGTAGGTGTTAATTTTAGAGGCTTAACACGACAAAAGGGAAATTGACTGGTCTACTCCCTTATCTGCTCCTGCTGGTTTATTGAGATCTACTGAAGGTACCACCAAGACACTCAACCATTTTGTTAACACTTATAAATTAGACAAGATCAATGTAAGTGAACAGCATTCCTTTACTATAAGGATTGCCAGCCATTTGACCTCACTATTCTAACAATATGCTCTTCACTACAGATTACAGTCTTTTCAAGTGTCATATTATCTCAGTCTCAGAACAGTTGGTGATTATTCTGAAGTGTTCTAGAACTCAGTAAAGTGAGTATTCTGTAGTGTTCTAGAAGTCAGTGTTTCCTGTAGGTAGCACATGGAGCTGGGCTGCCTACTGTGAGGTGATAGCAGGGGGCAATGTGTAGGAAAGGCTGAGATGAGGAAGGGTA
Source organism: Salvelinus sp. IW2-2015 (assembly GCF_002910315.2). Taxonomy (NCBI): domain Eukaryota; kingdom Metazoa; phylum Chordata; class Actinopteri; order Salmoniformes; family Salmonidae; genus Salvelinus; species Salvelinus sp. IW2-2015. The sequence continues at coordinate 21,813,318 of NC_036843.1, forward strand.
TTGTTGATTAACTGGGAGGATGAGAGGAGGATTAGTGAGAACCGGTGGCCAGGAAGAGACTGCTGGGAAAGAGGGAGGGATGGAAGATGAGAGGGAGAGGGGGAATGGAAGGAGGGAGGGGAGAGGAAATCTCACATGAAAACTAGCTGTTATTTGCAGAGAGGTTTGGAACGTGGGGATGTCACCAAGCAGGCCAAAACTCCATCCCACCTACCCAAAACAGGCTGACATTTCAGGTGGTCTTTTCGAACAGCTTTAACACTATAAGTTCATTATCATAATTTTCACAGTACTATTCCAACCTCATAGTGTGGAAATATACACTGAGTATACAAACATTAAGAACACATACGGAGACTCATACAAATCTCTCCCTCACCCTCCAAGCCATAAGACTGCTGAACAATTAATTAAATTGACCCACCCCTCCCCACTTTGTTTTTACACTGCTGCCACTCGCTGTTTATTATCTATGCATTGTCACTTTACCCCTACCTACATGTACAAATTACATCTACTAACCTGTACCACCGCACATTGATTCTGTACCAGTACCCCCTGTATATAGCCTCATTATTGTTACTTTTTATTTTATTTACTAAATAATGTTTATTTAGTTAATATTTTCTTAACTCTATTTCTTGAACTGCATTGTTGGTTCAGAGCTTGTAAGTAAGCATTTTACGGTAAGGTGTACACTTGTCTTCGGCGCATGTGACAAATACAATTTGATTTGATCCCTTATTGATGTCACTTGTTTAATCTAGTGTAGATTAATGGGAAGAGACAGGTTAAAGAAGGATGTTTAAGCCTTGAGACATGGATTGTGTATGTGTGCCATTCAGAGGGTGAATGGGCAGGACAAAAAAGTGCCTTTGAACGGGGTACGGTAGTAGGTACCAGGTGTCAAAAACTGCAACACTGCTGGGGTTTCAAGCTCAACTGTTTCCTGTGTGTATCAAGAACGCTCCACAACTTAAAGGACATCCAGTCAACTTGACACAACTGTGGGAAGCATTGGAGAGAACATGGGTTATGATGAAAATGTTGTTTTGTCGATGCAAAACAGTGAGTATGAGTGAAGAASCAGAGATCAGATACTGAGCGGCTTTGAAGTGGCCAGGAAAGATTTGGCTACTCATGTGAGAGTCACTGTTGCATTTCTTGGGCGCACCACACTTAAACAGTTTTTCCAACTCTTGTTGGAAACCTTCCAGAGATCTGGAAAAGAAGTTGAGATTGAGGGACCTTAAAGTATTCCCTTAAACCTTCATCCAATTTTTTATGCTGTGAGCCTGGGTGGAAAATCTTTACACAAGAGGGTTATTAAGTGAAGAAATGTATTATTGATATTGAATTGGGTCCATACAAAGTCATTAAAATCATGTTTCTTAGTTTACAGAGTACACTTTAATTTCCCCATTGACTGATTAAATGTGTATGATACGAGTGTTTTTTCACAGTTAGTGTTTTGGTTTATTCTTTAATTTCCTGGATCCGATTATATTCATTTGGGTACGCAACGGATGCCGTTTTGCAATGGAAAAACGAAAATGAGCATTTCTTATTGGTCCAGTTAGTCCCTTCCTGAGGTAGTCCCTCCCCATTTGGTGCCTAATGAATAAACCCCAGGTCTTTGACTGTGAGGGACAAAGTACACTGAACAAAAATATAAATGCAATATAAACGACTTTACTGAGTTACAGTTCATAAATTGAAATCAGTCAATTGAAATAAATTCATTAGGCCCTAATCGATGGATTTCACATGACTGGGAAAACAGAGATATGCATCTGTTGGTCACAGATACCTTAATAAAGGTAGGGGTGTGGGTCAGAAAACCAGTCAGTATCTGGTGTGACCACCATGCCTCATGCAGCCTGACTCGTCCTTTACATAGAGTAGATCAGGCTGTTGATTGTGGTCTGTGCAATGTTGTCCCACTCCTTTTCAATGGCTGTGCCAAATTGCTGGATATTGATGGGAACTGGAACACGCTGTCGTACGTTGGAAGCCACMAGGTCTGGGATTCATTTTCCAGGTCTTGGAAGGAAATCTGGATACATCCCCCCACTGCCCTGGGGCATATTCATAGGCACGAAGTGAAACAAAAATGACTGAAACAGGGACGGACTCTTGGCCAATAAGAAGCGCTTGTTATCGCTTTCCATTACAAAAAAGYTTTACTACGGTGTGCAATAATGAATATGACCCAGGCCTGCCTTGTCTGCCTGTCTGTGCAATCTCACCCATGCAATCTGTGGGTTATGAAATTATCTTGTGAAACCAGATTCAGAACGGAGGGGTTGGGAGATTAGATGGATTAGCTGCTAATAACACAGTGCTGCTTACACTCCCTGAACTGTTCCCAAATCCCAGATGGTGGAGTGGAGCTAGCATGTTAAATCACTTGAATTAGGCTAATGGCCTCTATCCTCTATCAGAGACTGTTTAGTCTGTGACGGCTGACTGTGGGAAAGGGGAAAAGGCAGTGCATTGACTTCCAGAGAGAAATTTGAGTACATTTGGTAAATTGTTCTGACTTTGGGTTTGCTGGGCAGTGTGGCTCCCGCTGGGAATTGAATGGAGGTTCCTCCCTCACCTCCATTTCTCTCTCTACAACCCATCACCATCCACCCTCCCCACTGTTYGTCCAAACAGAACCACCACCCCATCCCCCCTACACCACCACCAACATCCCCTCAATGACAACTGTAGTGTCAGCTTCAACAGCAAAGACACTAAACCAACAGCTCAGTTCATGTGACCTGTGCACTGAATTTTCTGAACAGTTACATTCTGAATGGGGCTTCATTTCTAGTTTTGGAGAGGAGAGAAGGTGACAGGATCCCCCCACCTCCCCACCTCCCCACCCCTGTGTGAGTGTGCGCATGTGTGTGTGCATGTGTGTGCATATCAAATGACACTAAGAATGGCTCATGTTCTGAATTCTGTCGCTGTACATTTCAAAAGTGCGGAACAAATAGTTATATTGACTACGTCCATCTTAGCTCGCTCATTAATGTCTTAATTAAAATTATGGATGGCCTCTTATCCGCTCATCGTTCTCTTATGCCATAGTTTGTACATCTCAAATGCCAGTAGAAACCACATTTGTTTAATTAAGCAAGTCAGCCATATCAGCTATGTCTTTTTAATAAGCAGTAAACAAGGCTRAATGAACTGTTTTGCTGCCAGACAAGGCTCCGCTGATAGCCAGGTGTAGTGGTGGTAAGGATTCACTCCWTGGTGCTGAAAAGAAAGCTCTGCTGTTGGGACAGCTTTATGTAGGCCCTAACAGTTTGTGGGAACTGTTTGTCACCGTTATAGTGCAATTAATGTATTGTTTAGTGTTGTGCCACTGACTAAATATGAAGTGGGTAAAACAGTATGTAAACATTATATAAGTGACCAGTATTCAATGACTAAGTAGATAGGGCAGCAGTCTCCAAGGTGCAGGGTTGAGTACCGGGTGGTAGCCGGCTAGTAACAGTGACTAAAGTTCATGGCAGGGTACTGGGTGGAGGCCAGCTAGTGGTGACTATTTAAAAGTCTGATGGCCTGGAGATAGAAGCGGTTTTTCAATCTCTCTGTTAAAGTTTGAATGCACCTGTACTGTCTCCGCCTTCTAGATGGTAGCGGGGTGAACAGGCCATGGCTCGGGTGGCGGAGGTCTTTGATGATCTTCTTGGCCTTCCTGTGAAACCGAGTGCTGTAGATGTCCTGGAGGGCAGGCAGTGTGCCCCCAGAGATGCGTTGRGCTGACCACACCACCCTCTGAAAAGCCCTGCCATTGTGAACGGTGCAATTGCCGTACCAGGTGGTGATACAGACTGATAAKATGCTCTCCATGGTGCATCTGTAGAYGTTTGTGAGGGTCTTAGGGGCCAAGTCAAATTTMTTCAGCCTCCTGAGGTTAAAGAGGAGCTGTTGCGCCTTCTTCACCACACTGTCTGTGTGGTTTGAGCATTTTAAGTTATCAGTGATGTGCACACCAAGGAACTTGAAGCTTTAGACCCTCTCCACTGCGGCCCGTCAATGTGGATGGGGGCGTGCACTCTCTGCTGTCTCCTGAAGTGCACAATCAGCTCCTTTGTTTTGTTGACTTTGAGAGAGAGGTTATTTTCCTGGCACCACTCAGCCAGGGCCCTTACCTCCTCCCTGTAGGCSGTCTCGTCATTGTTGGTAATTAGGCCTACCACTGTTGTGTCGTAGGCAAACTTGATGATTGAGTTGGAGGCGTGCGTGGCCACACAGTCATAGGTGAACAGGAAGTACAGGAGGGGGCTGAACACGAACCCTTGTGGGGCCTCCATGTTGAGGATCAGCGTAGCGGAAGTGTTGTTGCCTACCTTCACCAGCTGGGGTCGGCCCGTCAGGAAGTCCAGGGCCCAGTTGCACAGGGCGGGGTTCAGACCCAGGGCCTGAGCTTAGTGATGATCTTGGAGGGTACTATGGTGTTGAAGGCTGAGCTGTAGTTGATGAACAGTAGTCTTACATAGGTATTCCTCGTCCAGCTGGGATAAGGCAGTGTGCAGTGCGATGGGCAATTGTTTCACCTGCGGATCTGTTGGGGCGGTATACCAATTGAAATGGAAAGGGAAAAGGGATACCTAGTCAGTTGCGCAACTGAATGCATTCAACCAAAATGTGTCTTCCTCATTTAMCACAACCCTTCTGAATAAGAGAGACTAGGGTCTAGGTTAAGGTGGTGATGATATGATCTTTAACTAGCCTCTCAAAGCACTTCATGATGACAGAAGTGAGTGTTCCGGGGCGATAGTCATTTAGTTCAGTTAACTTTGCTTTCTTGGGTACAGGAAAAGTGATGGACATCTCGAAGTAAGTGGGGACAACAGACTGGGATAGGGAGAGATTAAAAATGTCCCTAAACACTCCAGTCAGTTGGTCTGCACATGCTCTGAGGATGCGGCTTGGGATGCCGTCTGGACCGGCAGCCTTGAGAGGGTTAACACGCTTAAATGTCTTACTCACTTCGGCCACAGAGAACGAGAGCTCACAGTCCTTGTGAATGGTGATGGCCCGCATCGGTGGAACTGTGTTTTCCTCAAAGCAGGCAAAGRTGTTTAGCTTGTCCTRGAGCAAGGCGTCGGTGTAGGCAACATGGCAGGTTTACCCTTTATAATCCATGATTGTCTGGAGTCCCTGCCACATACGTCTCGTGTCAGAGCCATTGAATTGCGACTCCACTTTGTCTCTGTTCCGACGTTTTGCCTGTTTGATTGCCTTACGTAGGGCACAGCTGGATGGTTTATACTCATCCATGTTTCCAACACCTTGTTGTGAATAAATGCGGTGGGTCGCTGCCATCTATAAGTTCTAATCGCCAAAGTGGGAACATCATCGTCTATGCACTTCCTGATGAACTCAGTCACCGAGTTAGTGTATACATCAATGCTATTCTCAGAGGCAACCCGGAACATATCCCAGTCTGCGTGATCAAAACAATCTTGAAGTATAAATTCCGATTGGTCAGACCAATGTTGAACAGTCCTTACCACGGGTACTTTCTGCTTAAGTTTCTGCCATAGAAGGGGAGGAGCAGAATGGAGTTGTGATCTGATTTGCCGAAGGGAGGGCAGGGGAGGGCCTTGTAGCAGTCCCAGAAGGGGGAATAGCAATGCTCAAGAGTTTTCAATAAGTGAGTAGCACAGGACAGTGCAGGTGTCGTTTTCCTCAGATTTGCTTTATTAAAGTACTCAGCTACAATAAATGCGGCCACAGGATATGCAGTTTCCAGTTTGCACAAAGTACAGTGTAGTTCTTCCAGTGTGTGTGTGTGATAAATGTGTGTGTGTGTGTGTGTGCTTTTGTTTTCATTGTCTTATGTTTTCTCTCTCTTCATATATCTTCTCTCGTAGGCATCATGCCTATTAATCTCTATGAATTAAGAGTATCTCCTATCTTATGTGTTTGCTATTGTGGGTTGTTTGTTGTTGTTATTTGTGTGTGTGTTGTCTTTTTGCTTCATGAAATAATGACATAGCGAGTGGGTCACCTTGTGTCTGCGAAACAGGCTGCGGAACAGGTTGGCTAGCCTCGCATGCTGATTGGTGGAGCCCCATGCATGGTTAAACAGGCAGGAGGAATCAGTCTGGGACTCTGTCTGGGACAATTATGAAAAATGGAGGAGAGAGATAACTTCTGAATGTCAAGCGGTTGGACATGCAAAAATGTAACATGATGAAAAATGCAGGGGGGAAGGGCATCTTAGTTTGCCAAGAAGTCTCACTATAAATCAGCCAGGAAGCCGCCTTCTGGTCACCCTGTCAAATGTTCTAAATAACTTCCTGGCTTGCACAGCTAACCATCACATTGTTACTGATTATTGGTAGCAGACAGCCAGTCGCTCAACCTTCTCAATCACTCATGCCGCCATGGCAAAACAGTCCATGACTAATGGAAATTACTTTTTTTAATCATCATATTTTGTGCCAAAGCACATTCATATCATGCTGCCTTACACCACACTGCCTGGTAGGCATCAAGGATCAACACTTGTCTGGTAGAGCATTAAGGATCCACTGCTGGTAGGCATCAAGGATCCACTGTCTGGTAGGCATCAAGGATCATACTGTCTGGTAGACATCAAGGATCCCACTGCCTGGTAGGCATCGAGGATCACACTGCCTGGTAGGCATCGGGATCACTGCTGGTAGGCATCAAGGATCACACTGTCTGTTAGGCATCAAGGATCACACTGTCTGGTAGACATCAAGGATCACACTGCCTGGTAGGCATCAAGGATCCCACTGTCTGGGGGGCATCAAGGATCACACTGTCTGTAGGCATCAAGGGATCACACTGTCTGGTAGACATCAAGGATCACACTGCCTGGTAGGCATCAAGGATCCCACTGTCTGGGGGGCATCAAGGATCACACTGTCTGGGGGGCAACATCACACTGTCTGGGGGGCAACATCACACTGTATGGACTGGGATCAGCAGATCTGCCCATCACATCCGGCTGACTGGAATGGGAGACATCATCGCACAACGTTGACTGGGAGGCCTGTCAGAGCTTGCCCAGGAGCCAAAAAACAGATCTCCTTAATTAACTCCTAGGTAAGAGGAACATCAAATATGCAGGGAAGCATTTTCCCCTTACAGCAGCGCAGACAGGCAGAAACATTTCTCCCTGTCCCTGTTTTGCTTGTGGAGACAGGTACTCTAGGTCTGCCTTGCCATCTGGACTGGCTAGCTCGCTAATGCGCACGCACGCACACACACACGCACACTCACGCACACACGAAAAATCCTGTATGGACTTCATCATTCCCAATTTACCATTCACACCTTATACTGTAGGGATGGCAAAATATGCATATTTTTTTGAATACCATTCATTTTTCAGTTAAAATAATGCATGTATATCCTAAGGGGAACATGACTTTAAAACATTTCTCTAGTCATAAAAAAACTGAACCGATAGTATCCCACTGGGCAAAAACTGTTGAATCAACGTTTTTTCCACGTTATTTCAATCTAAAAATTCTATGTGATGCCGTTGAATCAATGTAGAATCAAATGAAATCACATTTTGTTTGTCACATGCGCCGAATACAACTTACCGTGATATTTACTAAATAAACTAAAGTAAAAAATGTAATAAAAAGTAACACAATAAAATAACAATAATGAGACTATATACAGGGGGTACTGGTACTGAGTCACAGAATGACGTTGAACTGTTGTCTGTGCCCAGTGGGATGTTACTGTAGATAGTGTTACCCATAAGACATATGAAATGAGGAGCATTACTACAGAGTCAATATTATTGGTTGATGACTGTATTTGGTAATTGGGAAAAGGACAGGTAGGCAAATAACTCAATCACAGAGGAACTCACCCTGTCCTCTGACTGACCCCAACTCTGCCCCTGGGAAAGAGATCCATCAAAGAAGGTCTACCCATTGCCAAAGTCTTGTATGAGATCATACTGTTAAAAAGATTTGGGCCACTGGCCTGGTGGTTAAATGTGGAGAGAGCTGAGAGAGAACCTGTTGGACTCATATTCAGCTGAACAACAGACAGACAGAGTACAGCTGTGACACAGCCAGCCAACCAGCCGGTCATGAGAAGGAAAGAGGAAGATCAGTGATCAGAGTTGCATGGCTGAGACAAGTCAAATGGTTTTGATATAGAAACCCTTGAACTAATAACCTCTTGGATTATTACCATGGAGGGGCTGTGAGGGCTGCATAGATGCAGCAGGATAACCAGTAGACAGAGGTTAGGTTACTGACCCTGCTAATAATCAACCCAKGTCTTCTTATCTCTCTCTGCCCCCCAAAACAAAAACAAAAGCAAAACCTCAAAAGGAAGTTAATGTGAACCCCAGACCCTAGACCAACCATCACATACTTACAAACATAACTGAACAAAAATACAAACGCAACATGTAAAGTGTTGGTCCTCATGTTTCATGAGCTGAAATAAAATATACCAGAAATGTTCCATACGCACATAAGCTTATTTCTCAAAAATGCACAAATTGTTTACATCCCTGGGTAACACTTTACTTTACACCCAGCGTCATAACACGGTCAAAACCATGTCATAAATGTCATAACAGCTGACATAACGTGTCATAACCTGTCATAATGATCATAACACTGTCATGACCCATATATTTACACCTTTGTTGTTGTTGTAATTAATTGTTTTTTTAAATCATATTTTAAATAACTTGTAGAAAATACCCTTTTTGACACTGTCATAAAGCATTATGACCATCTTGTGTCACTTTACTTGGACTAAGAAAATACACTTTATGACACTTTCAAGAAGCATTGTGACCATCATAATCATAGTCCTGCTCCTGAAATCTGCTCCTGCATCCACCCCAGTCATCGGAACAGAGCATTGGGGTAGGTGTATGTCTGTCATCAATGTGTGCACAATTRCAATTTCAGAAATTGTTATATGACATCAACATACTGTTGATAAGTAGGCTATTGTTAAAGGGAATGTTTAGCCTTGTGTGGTAGGTTTTGTGGGTTGTTACACTCTTATGTAGATGTCATAACCAGCCATAAAATAACACAATTATATGTCACAGCAGGTTTAAATATGTGTCATGACAGTGTTATGASCATATTATCACATGGTTATGAACGTGTTATGACGTGTTATGACGCTGGGTGTCAAGTAATGTGTTACCCATCCCGGTAAGTGAGCATTACTCCTTTGCCAAGATAATCCATCCACCTGACAGGTGTGGCATTTCAAGATGCTGATTAAAGCATGATGATTACACAGGTGCATCTTGTGCTGGGGACAGTAAAAGGCCACTCTAAAATGTGGAGTTGTGTCACACAACACATTACCACAAATGTCTCATGTTTTGAGGGAGCGTGCAATTGGCATGCTGACTTGCAGGACCAGAGCTGTTGCCAGAGAATTTCATATTAATTTCTCTACCATAAGCCGCCTCCAACGCCGTTTTAGAGAATTTGGCAGTACGTCCAACAAGCCTCACAACCGCAGACCACGTGTAACCACAACAGCCCAGGACCTCCACATCCGGCGTCTTCAACTGCGGGATCATCTGAGACCAGCCACCCAGACAGCTGAAGAAACCATCTCAGGGAAGCTCATCTTCATCGCCAGGGTCTTGACCCGACTTCAGTGTAGTAATTGACTTCAGTGGGAAAATGCTCACCTTCGATGACCACTGGCACGCTGGAGAAGTGTGCTCTTCATGGATGAATCCATGTTTCAACTGTACCGGACAGATGGGAGGCGTTGTGTGGGCTAGGGTCAGTCTGTTATATATGGTGTAATTCTCCTGTCTTATCTGGCGTCCTTTGTGAATTCCGTATGCTCCCTCTAATTCTCTCTCCCTCCCTCCCTCTCTCCCTCCCCTCCCGGAGGACCTGAGCCCTAGGACCATGCCTCAGGACTRCCTGGCCTGATGACTCCTGGCTGTCCCCAGTCCACCTGGTCGTGCTGCTGCTCCAGTTTTAACTGTTCTGCCTGCGGCTAGGGAACCCTGACCTGTTCATCGGACGTACTGCCTTGTCCCGGACCTGCTGTTTTCAACTCTCTCTCTCTCTCTCTCGCTCTCTACCGCACCTGCTGTCTCGACCTCAGAATGCTCGGCTATGAAAAGCCAACTGACGTTTACTCCTTAGGTACTGACCTGTTGCACCCTCTACAACCACTGATTATTATTTGAATCTGCTGGTCATCTATGAACGTTTGAACATTTTGAAGAACAATCTGGCCTTAAATGGCTGTGTAGTCTTATAATCTTCACCCCGCACAGCCAGAAGAGAACTGGCCACCCCTCAGAGCCTGGTTCCTCTCTAGGTTTCTTCTTAGCTTCCTTAGGTTCCTGCCTTTCTAGGAAGTTTTTCCTATCCACCGTGCTTCTACGTCTGCATTGCTTACTGTTTGGCGGTTTTAGGCTGGGTTTCTATATAGCATTTTGTGACATCTGCTGATGTAAAAGGGCTTTATAAATACATTTGATTGATGTCAACGATGTGAACAGAGTGCCCCATTGTGGAGGTGTGGTTATGGTATTGGCAGGCATAAGCTATAGACAACGAGCACAATTGCATTTTTAGAGGTTGGGAAAGGTGATGGCGGTGGATGAATGGTGCGACAATGGGCCTCAGGATCTCGTCACGGTATCTCTGTGCATTCAAATTGCCATTGATAATAGTCAGCATGTCTTCACCGACTTCATCCCCCAGCCTTACACACGCACACACCCACACATATGTTTGCTTTGCTATCCTTGTGGGGAAYAAACAATTGTTTCGCATTCAAAATCCTATTTTCCCAACCCCTAACCCTAAAGCTAACCCTAATCCTAATTCTAACCCTAAACYTAACCCTTAAACCTAACCTAAAATGGCCTTTTTCCTTGTGGGGACCTGTGAAATGTCTGTGTATGTGTGTGTGTTTTTGGTTTACTATCCTTGTGGGGACCAAAAGTTCTCACAAGGATAGTAAACCAAAAACACACACACACACACCGATGTCTGGGGGGAGTTCAAACCCAAACCCAACCTTTCAGACAGCCTTACACAACAGCACTGAGAGATTAATGGATACATCAAATGTGCTGCGTTGCTCAGTAGCTTTAAATACTCTTAGTCCTGGAGCAGTACAGGCTTTTAAGTCACTCTATATTAACGACGCTCAGGAATTAGTCAGAGAGGCTGATTTGACTGTTGTAATGACTGTGGACACGACAGACTGACTGGATTTTTAGACAGGTGGGGATCATTGGGCTTCAAAACACATACAGATGGGGAGTGATAGCCCGTACACACACACACACACACACACACAGCCGTAAGGGAAAGATGAAGACAGTGATTGCTGCCTGCAGGAGAGGAAGTCAAGAAGACAGACGTGTGCAGAATTCTCTTCTTCTCCTCCTCTCCTTCTCCTCTCCTCTCTCCTCCTCCTCTCCTCTCCTATCAGAGTGTGTTCTCTTTCCCAGATGGGGGAGAAAAGCTGATGTTCAGGGCATAATCTTTTAATTTGGGATGATTAGACAGGACGATACGACGCGTAATAAACTTTCCACTCTGTAAAGTAGTCTTTTTGTCTCCCAGGGACCATTTTCCTGTGGGTTCAAATATTATTTGAAATACTTTTGAATACATTACCTGTGCTTGGTGGAGAACACCTAGCTCAATAGAACAATAGAATAGTTGCTAAACTGCGAGCCCCGTCTCTCTGGCCCTTCAGGCAGGCTAGAACAAATCCTCCACGTTTTTTGTAATACTATTTGACGTCTGCTACTCCCAATGCCCTGGAGGTTTATGGGGAATTTGATTGTAATATGAGTGAATGGGAGTGAACAGACAGCCAGACAGGACTAGAGGTATTAGGATATGAGGATATTTCCTGATTAATTCAGTTTCTTATGAAGATTAAGTGCACTGTGTAGCTGATAGCTGATTAACCTGCATGGGGTCCTGACTCTAATTAGAGCTAGTGTAATTCCAGCCATCTGTAATAGAGCCCTAGGTTGCACCCCCAATGGCACCCTGTTCCCTATAAAGTGCACTACTTTTTCCCAGAGCCCTATTCCTTGTCAAAAGTAATTTTATTGATTTATTTTTATTGAACCTAAAGTAATGTGCTATATAGGGTGCCATTTAGGATGCAACCCAGTCATTCCAGCCATCCTCTGAGCCCTGGGGTTCAACATCCACTCAAACTGACACATTCATACCAGTGCAATTGATCATCTATTCTAGTTAAAGGGGCATTCTGCAGTTGGTATAAAAATGGAGAGGTTTTAGTAAACAGCTGAGGGATGTACAGTAACCACTCTCAAATTCATAGACAGAGCTATGGGTGCAAGGACTGACCATCTATGGTGGTTTAAGGCTATACATGTAACGCTCGTCGTTAGGAGAAAGAGAGGACCAAACTGCAACGTGGTGAGTATTCATATTCCTTTTAATGAAAACCGAAATACTTGAACAAAACAACAAAATAACGATAAACGAGAATAAACCGAAACAGTCCTGTCTGGTGACACACACAAAGACACAGGAAACAAACACCCACAAACCAAAAGTGAAACCCAGGCTACCTAAGTATGATTCTCAATCAGGGACAATGATTGACAGCTGCCTCTGATTGAGAATCATACCAGGCCGAACACATAACCCCAACATAGAAAAACACACAGACTGCCCACCCCAACTCACGCCCTGACCATACTAAATAAAGACAAAACAAAGGAAATAAAGGTCAGAACGTGACAATACAGTGTTTGTTTACAATTACATTTAGCATATATTATACAAGATTATATTACATTACAAGCTTCTATGTTGTGTTTTTGATGGGGTACAACAGTTGAACTAAGCTAATGAGGCATATATACAGTAAGTTATATTCAAGAATCAATGGGTATATATCATTCATTTAAGTCCAAAAATGGATGTACCAATCACAGATTGCTCCTTTTTGGTCTTTTGAGGCAATCTCATCCCCCTAATATATTCATAAGTACCAGTGGTGTAAAGAACTTAAGTAAAAAATACTTTAAAGTACCTACTGAAGTAGTTTTTTGTGGTATCTGTACTTTACTTTACTATTTATATTTTGGACAACTTTTACTTTTACTTCACTACATTCCTAAAGAAAATAATGTACTTTTTACTCCATATATTTTCCCTGACACCCAAAAGTACTAGTTACATTTTGAATGCTTAGCAGGACAGGAAAACGGTCTAATTCACACACTTATTAAGAGAACATCCCTGGTCATCCCTACTGTCTCTGATCTGACAGACTCACTTAAGAAAAATGCTTCATTTGTAAAGGATGTCTGAGTGTTGGAGTGTGCCCCTGGCTATCCATATTTTTTTTTTAAACATGCCATCTGGTTTAATATAAGTCAGTTAAGAACAAATTCTTATTTACAATGATGGCCTACTCCAGGTCAAACCCAGGTGATGCTGGGCCAATTGTGCACCGCACTGTGGGACTCCAAATCACAGCCGGATATGATGCAGCCTGGATTCAAACCAGGGACTGCAGTGATGCCAATGGGACTGAGATGCAGTGCCTTAGACCGCTGCGCCACTCCGGAGCCCTACTTAAGTATATTTTAAACCAAATACTTTTAGACTTTTACTCAAGTAATATTTTACTGGGTGACTTTCACTTTTACTTGAGTCATTTTCTATTAAGTTATCTTTACGTTTACTATGTAAGTATGACAATTGGGTACTTTTTCCACCGCTGATAAGTACTGTCTATGGGGGACAGTAGAAAAGAGGGATGCACACAAACCATCAACTACAACAACCCTCATTTATGTTTTACAGAGGGAGAGGCTCTCATGTACACTGAGTGTACAAAACATTAGGAACACCTACTCTTTCCATGACAGACTGACCAGGTGAATCCAGGTGAACGCTATGATCCCTTATTGATGTCAACTGTTAAATCCATTTCAATCAGTGTAGATGAAGGGGAGGAGACAGGTTAAAGAAGGATTTTTAATACTTAAGTCAATTGAGACATGGATTGTGTATGTGTGCCATTCAGAGGGTGAATGAACAAGATAAAAGATTGTGCCTGGCATACCAGTTTGAGTGAACCAAGAACTGCAACACTGCTAGGTTTTTCACACTCAACAGTTTCCCATGTGTATCAAGAATGGTCCACCACCCAAAGGACATCCAGCCAACTTGACACAACTGTGGGAAGCATTGGAGTCAACATGGGCCAGCATCCATGTGGAACGCTTTTGACACCTTGTATAGTCCATGCCCTGACAAATTGAGGCTGTTCTGAGGACAAATTGGGGTGCAACTCAATATTGGAAGGTGTTCCTAATGTTTTGTACACTCAGTGTATTGTCTGGGGTGGGGGGGAAGAGAAACCATCATAAACCATGACAACCCTTGTTGATTGTCCTCCAATGTATTATTCATGGGGTTTGGAAAAGCCATAATTCTCCATCAATATCTGAGAGGGAAGGGGACTGTTTGACCAAATTAAGTGTCACTAGTCCATCGTTTGACAGATGGTGCCTCCTGCACTCGCACCTCTAAGTGATGTCCCCCAGCTTGTGACCATGCGACCAGCAACACACCAGCCTGCAGATGAGCTGTAGGTCTACGTCCCAAATAGCACCCTATTCCCTATATAGTGCACTACGTTTAACCTGGAGCTATAGGGGATCTGATCAAAAGTAGTGCACTATATAGGGAATAGGTTGCCATTTGGGATGCCGAGCCAGGACAGGGGCAAATGACTGAGGCCCCTGCCTACAAAAATATTTGTCTTTAACACCTGGCACTTCCTGAACTCATTGTGTAATGTGAAGGTTGGAGGTTAAGGTGGCGATTCTGGAGAGCAGTGAAGAGCAGGGCTTGGGACTTTAAAGACCACTGGTCGTTTATGTGTTGTCCCATGCAGGCACCGGGTGAGAAAAAGCCAGGCCTGGCCTGCTGTTTAGAGCCCGTTCAGGAGGAAAAGGGAGGGCTAGATGGACCCTTTCATGGGTGAAGGCAATGTTCCCTCTAAGCTGCATGCGTGCGTGGGGCTCAGCTCCTCCGCAGCTGGCGCAGAGAAGCATGAGATTGAACTTCACTCAACTTTCTAGAGTTTTCCCCGTTAGTTAACACTATCAACATTTCCCTTTACTGTGGGAATTGTGATCGAATCAATGCAATATTAGCCACTTTCAAAGCAATATACCGAAACAAAGCGAACTATCCAAGATATTTTGTTGTAGGCAGAACGGATCAGAGTAGGATTCTATTGCATTGACACACACAACTCGGCCTGTTCTCTACACAGACCGGTGCACCATAACCAATCAGAGCTGCAGTAGGCCTATATGTAAATAGACCATTGCCATATACGGATCTGTGCCATTTACTTTGAACTGGACTCTGACTGTGTTTATAGCATGAGCGGCGTGGGTAGATGCGCTTGTTTTGAGATCAAAGTGAGAGCTGCATGTAGCCATGTGTGCACATTTGTTAATATCCTTCGCTAGTTAGTGAGTTATTAGCCCAGTTATAGATAATGTGTGGTCAGCAATGGGGGAGTGATTGCTTCCTTCAAGTGCATAAAATGTGTGCATTTCTAGACATCTTTGAAAAGCGAGTTGGGTAAAGAGCTTCTTTTTTTTGTCTTGAAGGGACAGTGTTGTATTTTGAGACAGGCTTGAATAAGCTAAGTAGCCAATAGGCAGAGGGTAGCATAATTTGTCTGATTCTCTGTAATAATGGTATGGGAATAGTAGTCCATTTTATTTTGTAAAGTGTTTTTTTGCATTAAACAACACAACATTTTCAGTCACGTCCTCGTCTGAAGGACAAGTGGATAAACAGGTTAATGTCAAGCTCTGCATGTTTCTTTCAAAAGTCTCATGGAATGTTGACCTACATTGAACACCACACATTGGCTGCTACTGTAGGCTGAACGATAGAACAGCTTTTTCCATGTTGAAATGTTATGGGATGCGTTTTCTCCATTGTTTTTGATGGTAGGTCTTAGTTATGATCAAATAGCCATCATAATTAAGAGTATGAGCCTACACGGCCACTGTTAAAACTATTACTTATAGCGGTTACAGCCTCAGTGTTCACAGTAAACACGCACCGGAAGTTGCACAGAATTTTCACAACGTTCAAGTCATACAATTATCTGTAAGGTTCCTCAGTCGAACAGTGAATTCCAAACACAGATTCAACCACAAAGACCAGGGAGGTTTCACAATGCAAGCACAGGCATAATCCAAGAGGAAAACCTGGTTCAGTCTGTTTTCTACTAGACACTGGTAGATAAATTCCCCTTTCAGCAGAACAATAACCTAAAACACAAGGTCAAATCTACACTAGAGCAGCTTACCAAGAAGACCGTGAATGTTCCTGAGTGGCCAAGGAACAGTTTTGACTTAAACTACTTGAAAATGTATAACAAGACCTGAAAATGCTCTAGCAATGATCAACAACCGATTTGAGAGAGTTTAATAATTTTGAAAAGAATAATGGGTAAATGTTGCACAATCCAGGTGTGGAAAGCTCTTAGAGACTTACCCAGAAAGACTCACAGCTGTAACGGGTGTCTAGATCTTCCTCCTCCTCGGACGAGGAGAGGAGAGAAGGATCGGAGGACCAAAATGCAGCGGGTTGTGAATACATAATGAATTTATTGACAAGACGAAAACGAACACGAACTACACTTGAAATGATACAAAATAACAAACGACGTAGACTGACCTAAACATGAGAACTTACATAGACACGAAGAACGCACGAACAGGAACAGACTACATATAAACGAACGAACCGAAACAGTCCCGTGTGGTACATAGACACAGACACGGAAGACAACCACCCACAAACAAACACTGTGAAACTACCTACCTTAATATGATTCTCAATCAGAGGAGATGAAAACCACCTGCCTCTAATTGAGAACCATATTAGGTACCCATTAACCAACATAGAAACAGAAAACATAGACTGCCCACCCAAACTCACGTCCTGACCAACTAACACATACAAAACTAACAGAAAACAGGTCAGGAACGTGACAACAGCTGTAATCGCTGCCAAAGGTGCTTCTACAAAGTATTGACTTAGGGGTGTGAATACATATATAAATTAGATATTTATGTTTTCTAAAAACATGTTTTCACAATTTCATTATGGGGTATTGTGTGAAGAATAGTCAGAATTATTTTTTTTTAATCAATTTTGAATTCAGGCTGTAACACAACAAAATGTGGAATAGGTCAAGGGGTGTGAATACTTTCTAAAGGCACACACAGACCTTGGCTATCCACACATTGGGCACAGAGAGAGACTTGGCAGGGCTGGACAGAGCCCAGCATGTCTTATTATCACTCTGAGAGAAGTGCTGGCATGTGTCAGGACCTGCATGCTGCCGTAGCTTTCATCACAAACATCCCCAGAATAGACAACATCTCTTTCTCTCTCTCTCTCTCAATTCAATCTCTTCACTCTCTCTCAATTCAATCTCTCGCACTCTCTCAATTCAATCTCTCGCACTCTCTCAATTCAATCTCTCGCACACTCGCAATTAAATCTCTCTCTCCCGCTCACTCTCTCTCACTCTCTCTTTCAATTCAATCTCTCTCTCATGCTCGCTCGCTCTCTCAATCTGTCTCTCTCTTTCTCAATTCAATCTCTCTTTCTCGCTCTCACTCAATGTTATATTATGGCAATGTACAGTGTTGAACAATGTGAAATTAGTTGGTCGGCATCTCTCTCTCGCTCTCTCTCCCAGGTTCAGCTACGTGAAAGACGACAGGCCTGGAGAAATGCCAGACGCTGCTGTTCTAGAAACAGCAGGGTTGTGTCCCATTTGGCACACAGACCAGGAGAAAATATGGTGTTAAGGCCTCGTTTGAGAACCAACAGGCCACAGAGGAACATGGAAATAGCATATGTATGACAAAGAAGGTTATATTTGTGACTGTTGTGTGGGATGTTATGACTGAGCCTCCTCCCAAAGAAAAACGTAATTGGTGGACTGCACAAAGAGACCAGTTCCCTAGCATGAGGGAGATAATCAATAGGACTGAATGTGTCATCTGTTGAGGCCGTTGTCTTATTCCCTGTCTGTTCCTAATAGCATGTGTTGCTTCTCTCCAGGGTCCCTTAAGTACGCTTTGTGACACATAAAGATTCCCATTTGATTGTCTGCTGCACAGCCTGACAAGCAAATGGTTTAATTAGTCTGTTATTGACTATGGCTTTTCTCTCAGGCCTTGTCTCACTTACGATGGTGGCCACCGGCCTCATTCTTTGTTAACCCTGTTTTGTGCAGTTTAACTTGCCATTGTCCTTTAATAATGGGAACAATTCTTGTGAAGAGCAAAACCCCCCTCGGTGCTCTAGCCTACAGATGCAGGAGCAACCTCAAGGAGAGACCTCCATCTCCTCCAGGTTTTTAAAGGCCTCTACATCATTCAAAATCACTTTCCTATCCACCACAACCCCCTCCCAACTGCCGTCCAACACCCTAATTTCAGAGCAGGACCCCCGCATCACCCCAGCAACCCCTCCTGCTCCCTGTGACCCACCCTCACTTCATTCCCCATGGTACAGGAGAAGGGAGGGAGTTCTTCAACCACTTCAACTGGGCTCTGGAGGCTGATAATGGCTTTGGGAGGGGGGGTGGAAATGGGGGGGGGGCGTGGGAGAAAGAGAGACGGCAGAGAGAGACAGAGAGGAGAAAGAGGGTGGACAGTACAGGACATATAGTGGCAGGCAGAGATGGCGCCGACAGATKGCTGCCTCGCTCCTATTTCTTAGGAAGCTTTGCAGTATTTAGATTATTTCTTACATTGTTAGCCCAGAAAATTGTATGCGTCATTACATACAGCTGGAAAGAACTATTGGATATCAGAGCAGCGGTAATTCACCAGCACTACCAGCATTACGACCAGGAATATGACTTTCCCAAAGTGGATSCTTTGTTCGCACCACCCAGGGCAWTTAAACTGATTCCAGAGACCAACCCAAAACAACGCCGGCGAAAAAGAGGGACTCGAAGCGGTCTTCTAGTCCGATTTAGGAGGCGCGCACACCACCCACCACTTCCGAGTATATTCCTCGCTAATGTTCAGTCCCAGGAAAACAAAGTTAACGAGATCAGGGATTTCCAGAGAGACATCAGGGATTGTAGCATACTCTGTTTCACAGAAAAATGGCTCTCCCGGGATATACTGTCGGATTCGGTCCAGCCATCTGGATTCTCAGTTCATCGCGCCGACAGGAATTAACATCTCTCCGGGAAGAAGAAGGGTTGAGGTGTATGTTTCATGATTAACGACTCATGGTGTAACTGTAATTATATACAGGAACTCAAGTCCTTTTGTTCACCCAACCTAGAATACCTCACAATCAAATGCTGACCGTATTATCTCCCAAGAGAATTCTCTTCGGTTATTGTCACAGCCGATACGACGACGGCCCTCAAGGAACTTCACTGGACATTATGCAAACTGGAAACCATATATCCTTGAGGCTGCATTTATTGCAGCTGAGGATTTTAACAAAGCAAATTTGAGGAAAAGGCTACCTAAATTCTATCAGCATATTGACTGTAGTACTCGCACTGGAAAAACACTCGACCATTGATATTCCAACTTCCGGGATGCATACAAAGCCCTCCCCCGCCCTCCTTTCAGCAAATCTGACCATGACTCCATTTTTCTCCTCCATTCCTATAGGCAGAAACTCAAACAGGAAGTACCCGTGCTRAAGACTATTCAACGCTGGTCTGACCAATCGGAATCYATGCTTTCAGATTGTTTTGATCATGCGGACTGGGATATGTTCCGGGTCACTTCCGAGAATAATATTGAGGTGTACACTGAGATGGTTACTGATTTCATCAAGAAGTGTATAGGAGATGTTATACCCACTGTGACTATTAAAACCTACCCTAACCAGAAACCATGGATAGATGGCAGCATTCACGCAAAACTGAAAGCGCGAACCACCGCATTTAACCATGGCAAGGTGACTGGGAATATGGCAGAATACAAACAGAGTAGTCATTTCCTCTGCAAGGCAATCAAACAGGCACAACGTCAGTATAGAGACAAAGTGGAGTCGCAATTCAACGGCTCAGACACGAGACGTACAGTGGGGAGAACAAGTATTTGATACACTGCCGATTTTGCAGGTTTTCCTACTTACAAAGCATGTAGAGGTCTGTAATTTTTATCATAGGTACACTTCAACTGTGAGAGACGGAATCTAAAACAAAAATCCAGAAAATCATATTGTATGATTTTTAAGTAATTAATTTGCATTTTATTGCATGACATAAGTATTTGATACATCAGAAAAGCAGAACTTAATATTTGGTACAGAAACCTTTGTTTGCAATTACAGAGATCATACGTTTCCTGTAGTTCTTGACCAGGTTTGCACACACTGCAGCAGGGATTTTGGCCCACTCCTCCATACAGACCTTCTCCAGATCCTTCAGGTTTCGGGGCTGTCGCTGGGCAATACAGACTTTCAGCTCCCTCCAAGATTTTCTATTCGGTTCAGGTCTGGAGACTGGCTAGGCCACTCCAGGACCTTGAGATGCTTCTTACGGAGCCACTCCTTAGTTGCCCTGGCTGTGTGTTTCGGGTCGTTGTCATGCTGGAAGACCCAGCCACGACCATCTTCAATGCTCTTACTGAGGGAAGGAGGTTGTTGGCCAAGATCTCGCAATCATGGCCCCATCCATCCTCCCCTCATACGGTGCAGTCGTCCTGTCCCCTTTGCAGAAAAGCATCCCCAAAGAATGATGTTTCCACCTCCATGCTTCACGGTTGGGATGGTGTTCTTGGGGTTTTACTCATCCTTCTTCTTCCCTCCAAACACGGCGAGTGGAGTTTAGACAAAAAGCTCTATTTTTGTCTCATCGACCACATGACCTTCTCCCATTCCTCCTCTGGATCATCCAGATGGTCATTGGCAAACTTCCAGACGGGCCTGGACATGCTGGCTTGAGCAGGGGAACCTTGCGTGCGCTGCAGGATTTTAATCCATGACGGCGTAGGTGTGTTACTAATGGTTTTCTTTGAGACTGTGGTCCCAGCTCTCTTCAGGTCATTGACCAGGTCCTGCCGTGTAGTTCTGGGCTGATCCCTCACCTTCCTCATGATCATTGATGCCCACGAAGTGAGATCTTGCATGGAGCCCAGACCGAGGGTGATTGACCATCATCTTGAACTTCTTCCATTTTCTAATAATTGCGCCAACAGTTGTTGGCCTTCTCACCAAGCTGCTTGCCTATTGTCCTGTAGCCATCCCAGCCTTGTGCAGGTCTACAATTTTATCCCTGATGTCCTTACACAGCTCTCTGGTTTTGGCCATTGTGGAGAGGTTGGAGTCTGTTTGATTGAGTGTGTGGACAGGTGTTTCTTTTATACAGGTAACGAGTTCAAAAGGTGCAGTTAATACAGGGTAATGAGTGGAGAACAGAGGGCTTCTTAAAGAAAAACATAACAGGTCTGTGAGAGCCGAATTCTTACCTGGTTGGTAGGTGATCAAATACTATTGTCATGCAATAAAATGCAAATTAATTACTTAAAAATCATACAATGTGATTTTCTGGATTTTTGTTTTAGATTCCGTCTCTCACAGTTGAAGTGTACCTATGATAAAAATTACAGACCTCTACATGCTTTGTAAGTAGGAAAACCTGCAGAATCGGCAGTGTATCAAATACTTGTTCTCCCCACTGTATGTGGCAGGGTCTACAGAGAATCACGGTCTACAAAAGGAAAACCAGCCACGTCGCGGACACCGACGTCTTGCTTCCGGACAAGCTAAACACGTTCTTTGCCCGCTTTGAGGATAACTCAGTGCCACCGATGCGGCCAGCTACCAAGGACTGTGGGCTCACCTTCTCTGTGAGTAAGMTATTTAAACGTGTTAACCCTTGCAAGGCTGCCGGTCCAGACGGCAACTCTAGCCGCCTCCTTAGAGCATGCGCAGACCAGCTGGCTGGTGTGTTTACGGACATATTCAATCTCTCCCTATGCTTCAAGATGGCCACCATTGTTCCTGTACCCAAGAATGCGAAGGTAACTGAACTAAATGACTCGAAGCTCGAGGCCCTGGGTCTGAACGCYGCCCTGTGCCATTGGCTCCTGGACGTCCTGATGGGCCGCCCCCAGGTGGTGAAGGTAGGAAACAACATCTCCACTTCGCTGATCCTCAACACTGGGGCCCCACAAGGGTGCGTGCTCAGCCCCCTCCTGTACTCCCTGTTCACCCATGACTGAGTGGCAATGCACGCCTCCAACTCAAATCATCAAGTTTGCAGACGACAAAACAGTAGTAGGCTTGATTACCAACAACAACGAGACAGCTTACAGGGAGGAGGTGATCGTGGACTTCAGGAAACAGCAGATGGAGCACCCCCCTATCCACATCGACGGGACAGCAGTGGAGAAGGTGGAAAGTTAAGTTCCTCGGTGTACATATCACTGACAAACTGAAATGGTCCACCCACACAGACAGTGTGGTGAAGAAGGCTGAAGAAATTTGGCTTGTCACCTATAACCTCACAAACTTTAACAGATGCACAATTGAGAGCATCCTGCCGGGCTGTATCACCACCTGGTACGGAAACTGTACRGCCTACAACCTCAGGGCTCTCCAGAGGGTGGTGCGGTCTGCACAACATATCACCGGGGGCAAACTACCTGCCCTCTAGGACACTTACAGCACCCGATGTCACAGGAAGACCAAAAAGATCATCAAAGACAACAACCACCCGAGCCACTGCSTGTTAACCCCACTWYCATCCAGAAGGCGAGGTCAGTACAGGTGCGTCAAAGCTGGGAGAGACTGAAAAAGGGCATCAGACTGTTAAATAGCCATCACTACCACACAGAGACTGCTGCCTACATACACAGACTTGAAATCATTGGCCATTTTATTAAATGGAACACTAGTCATAATAGTCGTTTATTAGTGTCACTTTAATGTTTACATATATTGCATTACTCATCTCATATGTATATACTGTATTATATACACTATCTACTGTATCTCAGTCTATTCCACTCCGACATTGCTCATCCATATATTTATATATTCTTAATTCCGTTCCTTTACTTAGATTTGTGTGTATTAGGTATTTGTTGTGAATTGTTAGATATTACTTGTCAGATATTGCTGAGCTGTCGGAACTAGAAGCACAAGCATTTCGCTACACGGCAAAAACATCTGCTAAACACGTGTATGTAAACAATAAAATTAGATTTGATTTAATTTGATGACATCTTGGCTCCTCTGAGGAGAATAGAAGGGAGGGTGGATAGTACAGGACATATTGTGGCAGGCATGGCAGCTTGGCTCCTCTGAGGAGAATAGAAGGGAGGGTGGACAGGACAGAAGAGGGGGAGGCTTCACTACCTTCCCTCTTTCTCTCCATCTCTCTTTCCGTCCATCCTTCCTCCCCTCCTTCCTTCAAATCAGCACCCTGCCCTTAAAAATGGACACCTCCTAATGTGGAATCCCAGCAATCTGGCAGCCCTTTCATCCCCCGCCACCTCTAATGATCCCCTTTAATGAGGGGACCTTTGCCATGGTAATGATCTTTTGATTGTCCCTCGACCATCAGTCTCACATTGCTTTTACATCAGCAGGGGCAGTAGTGGTCTGAGTCCGAAATGACACCCTATTCCCTATTTAGTGCCATTTGCGATGCATCCGTAGTGGTGGTGGTGGACTAGATCACTAGTCCTTTCCTTTCTCTTCTCTCTTAAGTCTCTCTTYATGTAGTGTTATGGTGTCTCTCTTGTCATGATGTGTGTTTTGTCTTATATATTATTTTTTATCCCAGCCCMYGTCCCCACGGGAGGCCTTTTGCCTTCTGGTARGCCACCATTGTAAATAAGAAATAGTTCTTAACTGACTTGACTAGTTAAATAAAGGTAAAATACATTTAAAAATAAAACTCACTGTCTCCCTGTCCTGCTGCTCTCTGATTGAGCATAGCTGCGGGAAGTAGGGGGGCACCCCCTGAAAAATCTGAATTAAAAAAATATAGACATCTGTAGCATAGGTAAAAAGAGAGACAGAAGCAGAGAGAGAAAGAGAGGAAATAAAGGTAATTGTATAATTAAAAACAGTAGATTGCCAGATTCAACAGTTGGAATTGTTGCCCTGTTCCTTTCTATGTGATGTCATTCTGAGGATCCAGGAAGAACAAAACCCTGTCCTCAAACATTTACATCAAAAGGTGCAAAGTTATGGGCAAACAAATGTGAAACACAATAAAGTAAGTAAGCATACTATATACAGGAAATATTTAAAGAGTCAGATCCAATACCATATTTACATGTGCAGGGATACTGGAGTGATGGAGGTAGATATGTATAGGGGTAAGGTTACTAGGCAACAGGATATAAGATAAACAGAGTAGCAGCAGCTTGCATGTGAGTGGGTGTGCGGCTGTTGTGTAGACGTCAAGGAAATGTACAACTGCTCAAAAAAAATAAAAGGGAACACCTTAAACAACACAATGTAACTCCAAGTCAATCACACTTCTATGAAATCAAAACTGTCCACTTAGGAAGCAACACTGATGACAATAAATTTCACATGCTGTTGTGCAAATGGAATAGACAAAAGTGGAAATTTAAGGCCAATTAGCAAGACACCCCAAAAAAGGAGTGATTCTGCAGGTGGTGACCACAGACCACTTCTCAGTTCCTAGCTTCCTGGCTATGTTTTGGTCACTTTTGAATGCTGCGCTGCTCTCACTCTAGTGGTAGCATGAGACGGAGTCTACAACCCACACAAGTGGCTCAGGTAGTGCAGTTCATCCAGGATGGCACATCAATGCGAGCTGTGGCAAAAAGTTTTGCTGTTGTCTGTCAGCGTAGTGTCCAGAGCATGGAGGCGCTACCAGGAGACAGGCCAGTACATCAAGAGACGTGGAGGAGGCCGTAGGAGGGCAACAACCCAGCAGCAGGACCGCTACCTCCGCCTTTGTGCAAGGAGGTGCACTGCCAGCGCCCTGCAAATGACCTCCAGCAGGCCACAAATGTGCATGCTCGCTCAAACGGTCAGAAACAGACTCCATGAGGGTGGTATGAGGGCCCGACGTCCACAGGTGGGGGTTGTGCTTACAGCCCAACACCGTGCAGGACGTTTGGCATTTGCCAGAGAACACCAAGATTGGCAAATTCGCCACTGGCGCCCGTGCTCTTCACAGATGAAAGCAGGTTCACACTGAGCACATTAGCACATGTGACAGACGTGACAGAGTCTGGAGACGCCGTGGAGAACGTTCTGCTGCCTGCAACATCCTCCAGCATGACCGGTTTGGCGATGGGTCAGTCATGGTGTGGGGTGGCATTTCTTGTGGGGCCGCACAGCCCTCCATGTGCTCGCCAGAGGTAGCCTGACTCCATTAGGTACCGAGATGTGATCCTCAGACCCCTTGTGAGACCATATGCTGACACATGCACATTTGTGGCCTGCGGAGGTCATTTTGCAGGGCGCTGGCAGTGCACCTCCTTGCACAAAGGCGGAGGTAGCGGTCCTGCTGCTGGGTTGTTGCCCTCCTACGGCCTCCTCCCGTCTCCTGATGTACTGGCCTGTCTCCTGGTAGCGCCTCCATGCTCTGACACTACGCTGACAGACACAGCAAAACTTTTTGCACCAAGCTCGCATTGATGTGCCATCCTGGATGAACTGCACTACCTGAGCCACTTGTGTGGGTTGTAGACTCCGTCTCATGCTACCACTAGAGTGAGAGCACCGCCAGCATTCAAAAGTGACAAAACATCAGCCAGGAAGCATAGGAACTGAGAAGTGGTCTGTGGTCACCACCTGCAGAATCACTCCTTTTTTGGGGTGTTCTTGCTAATTGCCTATAATTTCCACCTTTTGTCTATTCCATTTGCACAACCATGTGAAATTTATTGTCAATCAGTGTTGCTTCCTAAGTGGACAGTTTGATTTCACAGAAGTGTGATTGACTTGGAGTTACATTGTGTTGTTTAAGTGTTCCCTTATTTTTTTGAGCAGTGTATGTGCGTATTATGTGTGAGTGAGCAAATGATGGAGTGAGTGTTTGTGTGTGTGTGTTGGAGTGACAGTGTGTGTGTGTGTGTGTGTGTGTGTGTGTGTGTGTGTGTGTGTGTGTGTGTGTGTGTGTGTGTGTGTGTGTGTGTGTGTGTGTGTGTGTGTGTGTGGTGTGTGGTGTGTGTTGTGTGTGTGGTGTGTGTTTGTGTGTGTGTTGTGTAATGTGTGTGCTGTTGTGTGTTTCTGTGTGTGTGGGGGCCCTGTGAGTGTGCATAGAGACAGTGCAAATACTGAAATAAAGGTCAATAAAAATACAGGCTAGTAACAGGGGTTGCAACAAATGCGGCGGATAAACTCAGTCCGTGTAGATATTTTGTTCGCTATTTATCAGTCGTATTGCTTGGGGATAGAACCTGTTCAAGAGCCTGTTGGTGTCAGACTTGATGCACCGGTACCCCTTGCAGCCGAGAAATAGTCTATGGCAATAGTCAGTACTTGCACATTTTATTTCTTCTGCAAAACGCAGTATCATACGATGCAAAATGCATCATACAGGTTATGATTTCTGTATTTTGAAAGTTACATAGCTTCAAAAGTTGATTGTAGACAAGCAAAAAATGTTGGTTTCATGTCAAAAATTGACTTAGAGAGGCCATTTGGATAAATTTGGGGGGGATTTGTTTGTTGGTGGCATTAAGAAAAGCTTTTACACTCTCGTGTCATCCTCTGGATTTCATTGTTCTTAAATTATGTTTTTTTTAAACTGTACAATGTTTTTTTACCCAAAACAAAATCAATCAATAGGCCCTGCTCTTTTTCTTCACTCTTGACCAAATGCTCAATACATCACCACCACCACTCTCAGCATCAGCCCATTTTTATCAGTGGAAGAGGGAGGCACAAGATCAAATTTTCCCACACACCTGGTGGAGCAGYGAATGGTTTGATGACTGAACGAGAGGGATAGGTCGACAATATACCTTGTACTATCTAATTAAAATAACAGGGAAAGGCTTTGCTATCATGATGCAAAAAGATGGGGCGGGGGAAAGGTGGATAAAAAGTATTGTATGTTTCTCTCTCTCTCTCTCTTCTATCGGTTGTAGCTACATTCATCTCTGTTTGAATTGAAGACTCATCAATTCTACTCCCAGTGATGTTAATCCGTTCTGCAGCGATGTTTCATTTCCCCTTGTTTTGACTATGGCAATAGTACTTTTCCATCTGACAGCTTTAGTGACAGTTTAGCARTTGAATTTTAATCACATTTTTCAATTTATAAAAATTGACAGGCTAGGTGTACGTCCCAAATGGCACCCTATTCCCTATATAGTGTCCTACTTTAGACCAAAGCCCTATTCACTATATAGTGTCCTACTTTAGACCAAAGCCCTATTCACTATATAGTGTCCTACTTTAGACCAAAGCCCTATTCCCTATATAGTGTCCTAGTTTAGACCAAAGCCCTATTCCCTATATAGTGTCCTACTTTAGACCAAAGCCCTATTCCCTATATAGCGTCCTACTTTTGACCACAATTGGGAATTGCAAAATGATTTTGACGTGTGCTTGGTGTTATTGCCATGCTGGAAGTTTCACTTGCGGCCAAGTTTCAGCAGGTAGTTCCGGACGGCAGGCCGGCCAGATAAGTAATTTAAATTTAACTAGGCAAGTCAGTTAAGAACAAATTGTTATTTACAATGACGGCCTACCGGGGAACAGTGGGTTAACTGCCTTGTTCAGGGACTGAACAGCAGATTTTAACCTCGTCAGCTCGGGAATTCGATCCAGCAACCTTTCGGTTACTTTCGGTTACCTTTCGGTTCTGCCAGTAGATAGGTCCGAATAGGATTGGCCAGTTAGGTCCGGCCGGCCAGATAGATAGGTATGGTCGGGTAGTCCGGCCGGCCAGGTAGGTAGGTCCAACCTGCCGGCTAGGTATGTAGGTCCAGCCTGCCAGGTAGGTAGGTAGGTCCGGTCGGCCCGCCAGATATGTCCGGCCAGCAAGGTAGGTAGGTAGGTCCGGTCTGGCCAAATAGGTCCGGCCAGGTAAGTAGGTAGGTYCGGCCAGGTAGGTAGGTCTGGCCGGCCATATAGGTCCAAATAGGATTGGCCAGTTAGGTAGGTCTGGCCAAGTTAGTAGGTAGGTCCGGACGGTAGGCCAGCCAGATAGGTCCGGATAGGGTCAGCCGGTCAGGTAGTTCCGGCCAGGTAAGTAGGTAGGTTTGGCCAGGTAGGTATGCCACACCTGTCAGGTGGATGGATTATTTTGGCAAAGGAGAAATGCTCACTAACAGGGATGTAAACAAATTTGTGCACCAAATTTGAGAGAAATAAGCTTTTTGTGCTCATGTAAAATTTTGGGGATTTTTATTTCAGCTCATGAAACATGGGACAAACACTTTACATGTTGCAATTATATTTTTGTTCAGTGTATAAAGGTGTATAAAGGGGATWTTTTTATGCGTTCCTGTACCTCAGAGCTTCCCAGGTCACCCACCTCTCACACTCACTTTTTGTTCCGGCAACTCCAGATTTACAAATTAAACACTGAGTATATATATTTTGTTCACTCCAGAATAGTTTCTTACAGTGTGGTTGAGTGGGTAAAATTCCAACGAAACGTACCATCTTACTGCCCTTCATATTTCTATTCTGTCTAAATAAAGTATTGAAAAAAATGAAGGTGGAATTCCACAAATAACATTCTCCATAGGCCCTTATCATCAATCAATATTTAGGACAAACTATTTGCATTTCTAAACCATTGATTGTATGAGAAACACAGTTTTTATGTTTTAAGTATTCAAGCAAGGGCTTTGCATTTTGCAGGCAGGCATTTATTGGGATCACTCTTGTACTAGGGGCAGTTCTGAAGGGTAGTTACATACTGTATCTTGAAAACTTGATTGCTGACAAGCAAAACATTTCTGGTACTATATCAACAATGGACTAATGCAACATGTACCAAAAGATCATTCTTGGGTGGAGTTTTCCTTTAAGGCGTTTAATGTGTTTCTCTGTGTTGCATCTTTATATTGATGTTTTTGAGTGACTTCCAATCAAATWTTCTGTGTAGATTGTTCAAGCTTGGCCTTTGTATGTTGTGTTTTTTATTGTCCGTAGGTGTTAAGTGGTGGCCTGTGGGATTTTCATTCTGATGGGTTTACTCAAATCAATATAATATATTGGTTTAGCCAGGGGTCTTGCAGTACAGACAACACATTATCAAAGAAAATGGCTGCTTTGATTATCTCCCTAATGCCTTGCTATTTCTGTTCTCAATCCCATTGTTTAAATGACCTCTGATTCTATCAGTCTATTTTAAGAAGCCTGTGTGCCTGTGCCCTGGAGAACCTTTATAAGTTTCTGGAATACTACTGTTCCTAAAAATGCACCAAGTCAATACCAGTGGCGGTCAGTGCCGTTTAAGATGTGGCGGTCAGTGCCGTTTAAGACCATTTTTTTTCATGAGAATGGCCTTATTTCTTTTACAGCGTATGACTCTCGTTCATATTCCATTCACCCAGTTCAATGTAACAGCGATAGGTTTAGGCTGCTACATGATACTATAATTTTCCCTATACCCATCATGAGATTGCTACAACCTAGCCTAAGAAGTGGAATGAAGTTTACAACGTAGGTGCACACAGGTCAAGAGACAAATTTGAGGTGACAGACAGTGACATTCAATACCGCCTTGCACACTCTTGCCTGCATCTAGCTGATATAGGGTGTAATTATTAGTCCAACAGTTGCAAACGAGAGTTTCTATTGGACAAATTCAGGTATGTTTATCCCCGTTTTGTTCTGTTTGCTTTTTCAAAAGAATCGGCGAAATAAATATACCCCTGATCACGCGTAAACAGAGTTCACTCTCATAACACCCACGTTGTATTCATTCGCTTCCCTTCACTTGTGGACTTCAATGCACAACACATCACCTGTATGTGACCAGGAGAAAAAATCTTTCCAAGTCAAACCGCTACACACAGCCTACATCGTTGTCACCATATTAGCTAAAGTAATGTCATAGTCAGCATAGGTAATAGAACTAACGCGTTAGTAAACCCCCTACAATAATGCAGTAATGTTAGTGTACAGTTACACCGGCGGGCCCCGGTGACAATAAATTAGTAATACCAAAAGCTTACCTTGACTTGGAAGAGTTCCAGTGTTGTGTTGGAAAGTCATAGCCAGCTAGCTAACATAGCATCCCTCTGTTTGAGCAGGGTGTTTCAGTAGGCTAAACTAGATAGCTGCATTTGCTAGCTAAGTAAGTGAAACTGAAAATATATGACTCTCTCTCTCTCTTTCTCTCTCTCTCTCTATTTCTCTCTTGCTTCTCCTCCATTTTGGAATAAATACATTTGTTCAAAACTGTTCAACTATTGTCTTTCTCTCTCTTTGAGTCAACTACTTACTACATGTTATTAAACACTGAAGTGTTATTGTTATGATTTTTATGAATAATGACTAAATGATGTACATACATTTAACATAGAACTATAACTAACAGAATTCTGTTAGTATGATTGTATGAAATTTATTAGAATCATAAATATAATCTATCTATGTGTGTAGTTTTAGTCAAAATTAGAACATCAACTTTTTGTTCCTTTTTAGTATGTAAGCAGGGTGCAAGTGTGAAACAAATGATAAGAGGAGCTATCGACAGACAAGCTGTACTACTGTGTTCCTTACAGGACATTCTGTCCCCACCCAGGGAGGGGAGAAACCTTGGGCTTGTAGTAGATTTTATAACAGGTGGCAGCCAATGTATGAGAAGGAGAAGACTTGTGAACTATATTGTCATTGTCTTAGAGGAGGAGGGACAGTTATGACAAAATGAGAGGTATATAAACCAATGTACATGTAAGGATGGGCAGAGCTCTCGTAAATAAACATGCTGACTATGGTAGACTGGCCTCTGTCTGTTTCATTTTAATAAGAACCTTACAAATTCTTAGTTACAGACAGAGTATTTTAATTGAAGTTCAGTTTATGTACATTGAGAACAAAATTCTCATGACAATTGGTCCTTCGAGCCGGATCTCAATATCTGCCTCTGTCGTCCCAAGGAACTGCTGAAAACCGTGCAGTATATATGGGTARTATATGGGGCTTTGGTGACAAAACGGATGGCACTGTGATTGACTACATCCAATTTGTTGAGTAGAGTGTTGGAGGCTATTTTGTAAATGACATCGCCGAAGTCAAGGATCGGTAGGATAGTCAGTTTTACGAGGGTGTGTTTAGCAGCATAAGTGAAGGAGGCTTTGTTGCGAAATAGGAAGCCGATTCTAGATTTAATTTTGGATTGGAGATGTTTAATGTGAGTCTGGAAGGAGAGTTTACAGTCTAACCAGACACCTAGGTATTTGTAGTCGTCCACAGCGTTCGGTTGAAGAGCATGCATTTAGTTTTACTTGCATTTAAGAGCAGTTGGAGGCCACGGAAGGAGTGTTGTATGGCATTGAAGCTCGTCTGGAGGTTGGTTAACACAGTGTCCAAAGAAGGGCCAGATGTATACAGAATGGTGTCATCTGTATATAGGTGGATCAGAGAATCACCAGCAGCAAGAGCAACATCATTGATATATACAGAGAAAAGAGTCGGCCCGAGAATTGAACCCTGTGGCACCCCCATAGAGACTGCCAGAGGTCCGGACAACAGGCCCTCTGATTTGACACACTGAACTCTATCTGAGAAGTAGTTGGTGAACCAGGCGAGGCAGTTATTTGAGAATCCAAGGCTATTGAGTCTGCCGTGATTGACAGAGTTGAAAGCCTTGGCCAGGTCGATGAAGACGGCTGCACAGTACTGTCTTTTATCGATGGCGGTTATGATATCGTTTAGGACCTTGAGCGTGGCTCAGGGGCACCCATGACCAGCTCAGAAACCAGATTACATAGCGGAGAAGGTATGGTGGGATTCAAAATGGTCGGTGATCTCTTTGTTAACTTGGCTTTCGAAGACTTTAGAAAGGCAGGGTAGGATAGATATAAGTCTGTAACAGTTTGGGTCTAGAGTGTCTCCCCCTTTGAAGAGGGGGATGACCGCGGCAGCTTTCCAATCTTTAGGGCTCTCAGATGACACGAAAGAGAGGTTGAACAGGCTAGTAACAGGGGTTGCAACAAATGCGGCGGATAATTTTAGAAAGAGAGGGTCCAGATTGTCTAGCCCAGCTGATTTGTAGGGGTCCAGATTTTGCAGCTCTTTCAGAACATCAGCTATCAGGAGTTGGGTGAAGGAGAAGTGGGGAAGGCTTGGGCAAGTTGCTGTGGGGGGTGCAGAGCTGTTGGCTGGGGTAGGGGTAGCCAGGTGGAAAGCATGGCCAGCCGTAGAAAAATGTTTATTGAAATTATCGATTATCGTAGATTTATTGGTGGTGACAGTGTTTTTCCTAGCCTCAGTGGTGGGCAGCTGGGAGGAGGTGCTTTTATTCTCCATGGACTTTACAGTGATCACTTATTTGTTCCTAAGACTGTTCCAGCACAACAGGAAATGCAAACGTATGGTGTATTTGAGGTATAAAAAGGCTTCTAAAGGTTGGAATTTCCACTTTGAAATTTCTGACTTTATTTGCCCAAATAAAAATAGATCAACCCCTACAAAATTGTCCATTAAATGTAATTCACATCATAATTCACATTTCCTGTTGCTGTAAAATTATTTTCCCACTGTAGCAAACTGGCTCAAATTAAGATGCTATATTTGTATTCCCCCACTGCAGAACAAGCTTCTGGAATTGAGCTCTGAGTTGTTTTTATGTAGTAGAGTTTAATGCATGGAATAATCCTCTTTTTACTGAAGGATGTTTTTTGACTATGAGATGATTAACACAGATTTGGGGAAGGAGATTTAGGATAACTGAACTCATGCTAATGTTCAGACTTAGAGAGTCTAGGGAGTCTATTTGCATATTATGGTGTCATAAAGTATAAACTCCACCTCACCAACTAACGGAGGTTTGATTTAAACATTGTCTTCAGCACAGGAGATTGGTGGCACCTTAACTGGGGAGAACAGGCTTGTGGTGGAATGGTATCAAATACATCAAACACACGTTTCCATTGTTTCCATGTGTTTGATGCCATTCCATTTGCGCCGTTYCGGACATTATTATTAGCCGTTTTCCCCTATGTCCCCTATGTCTATGTGTTTGTGTTTTAACGTGCCTGAATGCGCACGTGCATGTGGTTTTACGTGCCTGCATGCACCGGTGCGTGTGTGTATGTGTGCGATAACACACTGTCCCATGTGGGGCAACCAGCCAGAGAGACCAGCAAGCAGTCCTGGGCTAGGTCTGGGGCTGTGGAGAGAGAAAGCAGAGWGAGGGCCTACCCCAGATAGTGTAAACAAACAGGCTCTAGAGACCGGGGCTGTTTTGTTAATCTCCATGATTAGTTCAGGTGCTCCCTGGGCTCTGACCATGCCTGCCTGCATGTAGAGCCTCCCTCATCTGCAGCTCTGTTTCCTTTCAGGGACTCACAGTAGCTGCTATTAGTAGGCCAGCTCCCCTGGCGAGACACTAGCGTCGTTTAAGCTTACTACAAGCTCTACACAGACGCAAGATTCAAAGTTTTGCAATGTAGTTTTTTCGGGCACAAAATGGCCGCTCCTTGTAATACACTCTGGCAGACATACTTTTTTTAACTACCTGAAAATTGAGAAACGCTGGATAATTTCCTTCTTCAGCGGTGGAGGCAGTGTTATAGCTTGGTTCCTAGGCTACATAGGCTGTTCAGGGATGTAACAATGTTACCTATTAAGAGAAGTGTTGTAGATTTGCTGTATTGCAATCTGTATTGCCCTGCCTCAAGCAGGTTGACGTTTATTTATCTTGTCCTGGAGGCAGAGCTGGGAGGTTCCGCTAGATTTTTTTATTTAACTAGGCAAATCAGTTAAGAAAAAATTATTATTTCCAATGACTTTCTACCAAAAGGCAAAAGGCCTCCTGTGGGGACAGGGGCTAACACTACATAAAGAGAGACCTAAGACAACAACATAGCATGGCAGAAACACATGACAACACAGCATGGTAGCAACACAACATGACAACAATATGGTAGCAATACAATATGGCAGAAGCACAACATGGTAGCAGTACAAAACATGGTACAAACATTATTGAGCACAGACAACAGTACAAAGGGCAAGAAGGTAGAGACAACAATAYATCACGCAAAGCAGCCACAACTGTCAGTAAGAGTGTCCATGATTGAGTCTTTGAATGAAGAGAATGAAGAGATGATGTTTGTTGCAGCTCGTTCCAGTCRCTAGCTGCAGCAAACTGACAAGAGGAGCGACCCAGGGATGTGTGTGCTTTGGGGATCTTTAACAGAATGTGCTGGCAGAACGGGTKTTGTATGTAGAGGATGAGGGCTGCAGTAGGTATCTCAGACAGGGGGGAGTGAGGCCTAAGAGGGTTTTATAAATAAGCATCAACCAGTGGATCTTGCAATGGGTATAAGGAGATGACTATTTTACAAAGTAGTATAGAGTGCAGTGATGTGTCCTATAAGGAGCATTGGTGGCAAATCTGATGGCCGAATGGTAAAGAACATCTAGCCGCTCGAGAGCATMCTTACCTGCCGATCTATAAATTACGTCTCCGTAATCTAGCATGGGTAGGATGGTCATCTGAATCGAGGAAACAAAGTCTAGATTTAAYCTTAGCCTGCAGCTTTGATATGTGCTGAGAGAAGGACAGTGTACCGTCTAGCCATACTCCCAAGTACTTGTATGAGGTGACTACCTCAAGCTCTAAACCCTCAGAGGTATTTATCACACCGTTGRGGAGAGGGGCATTCTTCTTACCTAACCACATGATCTTTGTTTTGGAGGTGTTCAGAAGAAGGTTAARGGCAGAGAAAGCTTGTTGGACACTAAGAAAGCTTTGTTGTAGAGTGTTTAACACAAAATCCGGGGAGGTGCCAGCTGAGTATAAGACTGTATCATCTGCATATAAATGGATGAGAGAGCTTCCTACTGCTTGAGCTATGTTGTTGATGCAAATTGAAAAGAGCTTGGGGTCTAGGATCGAGCCTTGGGGTACTCCCTTGGTGMTAGGCAGTAGCTGAGACAGCAGATATTCTGACTTTATACACTCTTCGAGAGAGGTAGTTAGCAAACCAGGCCAAAGACCCTCAGAGACACCAATACGCCTTAGCCGGCCCACAAGAATGGAATAGTCTGGGAGGGTCATGTGACCTACAAATGCAATGGTTAGAAGACTGAAGCTCCTACTGACAATTCCTCATTCTATATTTTATTGAGGTTATCTACTTCAAGGTTTTTTACTTTCTAGTTTAAACGTTGGTGGAAATGTCTGTTGTATGTTGTGTGTTGGAACGTGATTAGTAGGGGTTGATAGCTTTGGAGGTGATTAACGTTAATCACTTCATTGTGTCCCTATTTTCCTAAACCATTGTAGCAAGGTTTTGTTTTCATGTTTGGCTGCACAGCTTCACAAGTGTCCTTTCACTTGGTTATATCGCCTTGAATTTGTCTACTTTCTACTCTTTGTTTTTTGATAACCTGATTGGAATATATTTTATTTTGGAGGAATAGGCCCAAGTTCTAGASACCTAGAGCTGCGTTGTGTGGATGTCACACTGGCGGCGGGCGGGGGGAGGGTACTTATCTCTGTTACATGTCACTACTTATCGAAGGTAAATCTGAACCACTTTCAGTTCAACTCTTAATTACCAGKAATGTTTTTGACAATGGTTAAGCTGTCTATTCTATGCCTGAATGTCCGTGGGTTGAATGCTAAAATTAAAGAGAACTCGATGTTTAGACTTAATGCGCCGTAAAAATATTGATATTGCATTTATCCAGGAATCTCATTTGTGGGTAGGGGATATCCCTCGCTTATAGGATAAGGTGTATAAAGTTGCTGCTTCGACTAGTGGAGCCTCTAAGTCCAAAGGTGCTGTTATTTTGATTAAAAGGAATTTAACCTTAGTTATCGAAAAGACTAGCAAGGATACTTCAGGTCGCATAGCTTCGCTTAGCTTTCATTTATATATGGCAAGAAAGTAGCATTTGTGTCTATCTATGCACCCGCTGTTTTTGAGGACAGCTTTTTCCCTGGGCTTACCAAAGAATTGTTATCWCTTTCAGAGTACGAATTGGTCATAGGGGCAGAWATGAATGCAGTTTTCGATTTCAATCTTGATAGATCCACGCAAACTTTTTCACATGCCAAACAATCAGCATCATTAGCGTTGAATGCAATGCCGTAACATCTCAATATCTCTGATGTGTGGCGAGTTCAGAGTYCGGGCATCAACGATTTCCCTGTTTTTCTGCATATCACAAATCATACCCTAGAATTGATTGTTTTCTATTCTCACGTTCTCTAAGTATGTGCGTCGCGCCAATACAAATATTGCTTGCGACGCTTTCCGATCATAATCCCCTGGCTACCCAAGTGGATGTGAGCTTTAAGCTAAGTAAAACAAAACGKTGGCGTTTTAATAMGACCCTTGTTCAAAACGAATTKTTCGTGGCTGAATTTCAAGCCAAAGTAGTTGAATTCTTAGCAAAGAACAAGGACTCTGTAGAAGACCCATGGTTTACATGGATGGCTACTTTATCAGAGACCTTATATCTTATTTTGAATCTCACCTCAATAAAGCCAGGAATCACAGAACCAAGTTATTGGAGAAAAAATACAAATCACTTGAACAGAACCTGAAAAGGAATTACTCAAATAATGTCAGCAATGATTTGAGGGTGGTTAAACTGGAACTGAATGATTTATTAAGGAGGAGAGCTGAGTTCATCATGCATAGAGTGAGGCAGAACTATTATTTTAATGGGAGAAAACCAAGCAGGCTTCTAGCCTTGAAATTGGAACAAAGTGAATCTTGTACTTCTATGGAATCTAGTCAATCCCCAGTTAAAGGCTTACTTTCTGATCCACATGAAATGAATGYAACACTTCAGTCTTTTTACCAGGAGTTATATAAATCTTMTATCCAGTTTGAACCAGACAAATGCAAGCAGTTTTTAGATAATCTTGATTTGCCCGTRTTGGAGGAGAAGCAATCTGCAGATCTGGGCCGACCCATCTCAWTAGAGGAACTGGAGTCAGCACTGAAASGTGCAGGGTAAATCACCTGGCCCGGRTGGCATTCCACCTGAGCTGTTGCAACATTTTTGGGGCATTTTAGGACYAGTATTATGGAGTAAATTCATTYGGCCATCGTCAAGGTTTTTTTTCATGAGCATACTAACTCTGCATTAATCTCTCTACTGCCAAAGAAAGGGAAAGATCACACAGACTGTGCAAATTATCGTACGATATCTTTAATTAATTCGGACCAAAAATTGTATTGAAAAGTGTTGGCGTTATGGATGGAAATGTATTTGGATAAGTTGATTCACATGGACCAGTCAGGTTTTATGAAAGGTCTCCTTGCAGCTGACAACGTCCGTCGATTAATGCAGGTAATACATGAAACACAACAGCTGGACACACCGGGTGCTGTGCTGTCTCTAGACGCTGAGAAGGCTTTTCACAGGCTTGAATGGCAGTACTTGTTTTGGAGAAATTTGCTTTGGGAAAGAATTTTATCAATATGGTTTGTGTGTTATATGCTAACCCTGTTGCTATGGTTTCTACTAATGGCATACACTCAAGCCATTSCCTATTTTTCGGGGATGTAGACAAGGAGAAAGCCTATCCCCAACGTTATTGATTTTGTCTCTAGAGCCTTTAGCACAACATCTAAGGCAGAATGTAATTGCTTYTCCTATACTGATTAAATCCTCCTCTCATATCATATGCAGACAATATTCTCCTATATATGACAGATATTCAAAATTCAATCTCATCTTTATTATCCACATTTGAAGAAGTCATATTGCTGTCCGGGTATAAGATAAATTGGACACAATCAGCATTAATGTTACTGAATGAAGCGGCCAAGAAAGTTTAACTTCCCTCAACAATTCCTATGAAAACACAGCTCACATATTTGGGTATTAGTATACAAACATCTCTTCATGGTCTGGTGAACTTTAATTATGAGAAGATTTACAAGGAAGTTGAACGGGACTAAACCKTTTGGGAGAAGTTGCCTGCGTCTTTACAAACTAGGGTCGCTTCCATAAAGATGAATGTGTTGCCACGTATTAGTTTCCTGAGCATGATGATCCCACTCCCTCCACCAGTAAGCTATTGGGGAAGGATTGATAAATGTATACGTAAATACCTTTGGAATGGCAAATATCCAAAGATTAGGTTTGAGGTGTTACTACTGAAGTGTAATGGTGGACTTGCATTACCAAATGTTTGTATTCACCACCAATATTTCCAGTTACGCCCACTTAGATCATGGTTTGATCAGTCTGCATCAGTCTCTTGGAGAACTATTGAGGAAGAACTTGTTTCACCTACTAGATTGCAAGATGTGTTATTCTCTTGTATATTTAATAAGAAATGCATGTTGTATTTTGGTCCGATCATTTCTAATACAATAGAGAATTCTAGGAAGGTTGAGAAGGGCATAGGTGGTGACTGGAAATGGCATCTCCATACCCCTCTAGGTTTTGTGTCTACTATTTACTCTCATCTTCAACGATTAAAGCAGAAAGATCTTTCAATGGTTAAAGCATGGGTAAATTATTTGGCTGTCAATGATGAGGCTATTGACTGGGAGAATGTCTGGGAGAATATTTCACTCAAACAACCCAAACCATCAATTAATTCATTTTAAACTTTGCCATAGATCGTACTGGACACCACTTGTAAGATTTCATGCAAAACAGGCTCAAAGCCCATACTGTGACCTATGTAACCTCAATACACTTGGCACATACAAACATATGATATGGGATTGTCCAGAGGTTTATGAGTTTGAGGAAAGTGTTGTATATTCTCTCTGACATGATTGATAAAACTGTACCCCTTGAACCAATTATGTTGTTGCTTAACGATGATACAGGTATGCAGCTGAATGAGAAACAGCGAAAACTGTTGCTGGCTGGGTTGACTGCTGACAAAAAACTTGTTGTTCAGCGCTAGGTGCCACCACATGACCTACATATAAGGAAATGGCTAGCGTACTTTCAGGATGTAATTATGTTGGAGTTATCCACTGCCTGTATGAATAAAGCCAGTCCTAGCACTCTGGAAACATGGAATGTAGAAATCTCTAAACTGTTGGATGTGATGTAAAATGCTCAATTGATGGTGTTGTATTAGCAAACGACTATGCTGTGTATATGTTAGTGTATAGTGTGAGTTGTTTATTTGTTTATTTGAACTTGGGGGGGGGGGGGGGGGGGGCGACAAGGGTATGTTTGGAATGGGTGGCAGGGTGTGTAAGTAAAAAAATATATAAAAAAAAGAGGGGGAAAAGTGTAATGTTATTTTTATGATTGTATTACCCTTGTTACCAAATAAAAAACAATTGTTCACAAAAAAAATAATGGAATGGTTTACCGTATCAAACGCTTTGGCTAAGTCAATGGTAATGGTGGGCAATGGTGACATACTTTAGGACCTTTAAGGTTGCAGTGACACATCCATAACCTGAGCGGAAACCAGATTGCATACACGAGAGAATATTATAGACATAAAGAAAGCCAGTCAGTTGATTATTGACAAGTTTTTCTAGAAATTGTTAGGATTAGGATTAGCTTGATCTCCCCTTTAAATAAAGGATGCACCGTGGATACCTTCCAAGCAATGGGAACCTCCCCAGAGAGGAGAGACAGGTTAAAAAGGTCAGCGATAGGCTTGTCGATTATAGGGGCATCAACCAGAAGAATGGGTCTAAACCATCTGAATCAGATGTTTTTTGGGGTCAAGTTTAAGTAGCTCCTTTAGCACCTCGGACTCAGTGATCACCTGCAGGGATAAACTTTGTAACGGGTCAGGGGAAAAAGAGGGAGGAGCATCGCGCATAGTCTCATTTGAAGCGGTGGGAGATGAGGAAATCCTGACTTAATGAAGTGGTGATTAAAGAGCTCAGCCATGTCCTCCTTGTCAGTAACAACCATATCATCAACATTAAGGGACGTGGGCAGCTGTGAGGAGGAGGGTTTATACTCAAGGTCTTTATCTTCTTGAGGTTAGACCCACAGAGAGAGAACTGCTCATTAAAGTAACTAACTTTGGCCTTCCGGATAGCCTGAGTGCACTTCTAATTTGCCTGAACGAGAGCCAGTCAGCCTGAGTATGTGTGTGCCGAGCAATTTGCCGAATGGAATTCTTGAGGTGGTGTAACTCTGCCAGATCAGGGTCGAACCAGGCGCTGAACCTGTTTTTAATTCTCATTTTCTTTATGTGCGCATATTTGTTAACGATACCACTGAAAATATCAAGACAAAAGTCCAAGCGTCTTCGACGGGGGGTGGATCAAGCTGATTCTATACCAATTTACAGAGACCAGGTCATGAAGGAAGGCTTGCTCATTACATTTATTTATTTATTTTATATATATATWTTTTTTKTATCCCATTTTCTCCCCAATTTTCGTGGTATCCAATCGCTAGTAATTACTATCTTGTCTCATCGCTACAACTCCCGTACGGGCTCGGGAGAGATGAAGGTCGAAAGCCATGCGTCCTCCGAAACACAACCCAACCAAGCCGCACTGCTTCTTAACACARCGCRCCTCCAACMCGGAAGCCAGCCGCACCAATGTGTCGGAGGAAACACCGTGYACCTGGCHMCCTTGGTTRGCRCGCACTGCGCCCGKMCCGCCACAGGAGTCGCTGGWGCRCGATGAGACAAGGATATCCCTACCGSCCAAACCCTCCCTAACCCRGACGACGCTAGGCCAATTGTGCGTCGCCCCACGGACCTCCCGGTCGCGGCCGGCTGCGACAGAGCCTGGGCGCGAACCCAGAGACTCTGGTGGCACAGCTAGCACTGCGATG
This sequence comes from Salvelinus sp. IW2-2015, assembly GCF_002910315.2. Classification (NCBI taxonomy): domain Eukaryota; kingdom Metazoa; phylum Chordata; class Actinopteri; order Salmoniformes; family Salmonidae; genus Salvelinus; species Salvelinus sp. IW2-2015. The sequence goes on from NC_036843.1 coordinate 21,854,276, forward strand.
CAGTGCCCTAGACCACTGCGCCACCCGGGAGGCTTCTCATTACATTTTTTGAGCAAGTGTCTATGACAAGTTAGGACAATTAGTTTCACTGAGCAGCCGTTATGAACACAGGCTGTAAAACAGTGATCACTAAGGATAACATCAAGGACAGTAGCCTTTTCTGGGTGGTTGGAGTCATACCTGTGGGATTGGTAATAATCTGAGAAAGATTTAGGGAGTCCCATTGCTTTAGGACTTGGTCAGGTGGTTTAAGCATGTCCCAGTTTAGGTCACCTAGCAGGACAAATTCAGACTTACTGTAAGGGACCAAGAAAGAGCTTAGGGCATTTAGGGTTCAGGCTGGTGCTGATGGTGGCCGATAACATCCAGCAACAGTCAACAAAGAGTTATTTGAAAGTTGAATGCGTAAAACCAGCAGATCAAATTGTTTGGGGGCAGACTGTGGAGACAACCAAGCACTGAAGGTGTTCCTTTGTAAGATTGCCACTCCACCACCTTTGGAAGATCTGTCTTGCTGTGAAATGTTCAAAACACTCTTTCTTAACCACGTCTCAGTAATGACCAACATATCTGGATTGGAGCTGTGAACCCACACTTTCAATTGATACATTTTAGGTAATACGCTTCTAGTGTTAACGTGCAGAAAACCCAGGCTTTTACGAGAGCAGAAATCAGTAAAGCAGAAATCAGAGCACAAGTCAGAATTGGGGCAAGCAACAGTAGATGGGCCAGGGTATACATGCACATTTCCAGATATAATCAGCAGTAATACAATCAGGTCACAGCAGAGGACAGGGAGAGCTCTGCAGTGTTGATTTATAACATTTGAATGTGCATTAGATGGCAAACAAGATCATATTGTACAGCAATTTAAATGGAATACAAAGCTGGTGAGAGGTGGTTAGAATAGGATGGGAGGCCAATAGAGAGTCAGAGTCCTGAGTGTGGGAACAAGCATGAGATCACTGTATCCTATACCGCTGACAAGACCTGCAAGGAAAAGGTGTTGTATAGAACAAATAAATAATCAAAACATTATATTCCACTTCTAGAAGCCTCTGCCATTCTAGAAACCTCTGGGATTTGTCTATTCTGATGTTGACAGTACAGCATAATTGAATCTCTCACAACAGCTGTAATGATTGACTGTTAACTGTATTACCTCTTTATGGCAGTTCCAGATCAGAGTAGTATTTCCTCTTTCCATTTAGGGAATGAATGACATCATCTGGATGATGCTCATATCCCCAAMCGTATTTCTTCTGGACAGACCAGTGAGATTTATGACTCAAAGTAAAGCCTTTCCCGATCAATAGCTGTTTGACTGGTTCTGCGGGCTGTTATATTGGTGTCTTTCCTGGGCCTATTATACCAGACCTACCAGGACAATTAAACACAAGAAAAAAAATCTATAAATATTGACAATTTTCTAATTCATTGATTGCATCTTTAATGGAGTATTTCATATATCTCCTGGATGAAGAAGTGTCTTGCTTTAAAACGATCAAGCTTCATGACACAATGTACAATATAGTCACTGTAGTGTATCATACATTCATATTTTCATACAGGCAATGTAACACATACCGAAACTATAAATGTGTATTTGTTTAAATAATGCTTTATTCTACAATCACTATATGAGCTGGCATTGGCCTGGTATTTACTAGAAATAACGTAAGAAGAATGGTACTGTTAGGCTCTTACTTACTATTTACCAATTGTGTTGAATTACCAGTATTTCAAAATAATTATTTGAAGTACCGGTAATTCAACACAATTGGTTAATACGTGGCACAAAATGGTACATGCTTGTATGAATAGTACTAATTAAGCCTTTGTAATAGTTATGTAACTACACAGTTACAATGTCATTTCTAAATGAATACTAGGTATAATGGATTATAAAACATGATGTAACCTGAATAAATAAATGATACGCCATAGTGTTTGTAGCCAGGGCCAGTGGGTACATGATATTCAAAGCCTGTATTTGCAGTTACATTTGTGTCATTTCACAGACGCTCTTATCCGGCACGATTTACAGTCAGTGCATTCAACAAAGGTAGATTAAGACAACCACATATCTCAAGGACTGTAGTATCAAAGACTTTTACATTATTGGACCATCTCTGGGATATTCTGTCGACGCCCTTGCTGTGGTGTGTGTGTCTGTGTGTGCGCGCGTGTGTGTCTTGTCCAGGGCTATTCCGGTGCTGATGAGCAGGCKATATCAGAGTGCTGCAGCAAGGCCAACTGCCTGAAAGACAAATGACTGCAGCAGAGAGAGTGAGATAATATCTCACTGCTTCAAACAGCAGAAACACACTCTAGCTCGCAAAGCTCTGGGAAAGGTCACTGATATATAGTTCTGAGTGTGCATTACGGTGAGTGTGCGCGTGTTGGGGGATGGAGTCGGATAAAGGTGGTGCGCTTGTATCAGAATACTCATGTTTAGTGGTGTCAACACAGTAAGTGGTAATGCATTGGAGACCCAATTTGGGGAGAGATATCAACTMTAATTAATTTTCCCTGAGGTCTACCCACACGGATCAAAACGTCCACTCTTGACCTCGTCTAAAGCCACAGTGTCAATGATTGATCTAAATTCAATACAATTTGGCCCCTCGTCTGGGACTAAGCAGTGGTGGTCTTCCCAGAGTAGAGAATGAGGTCAAGGGTCACAGAATATTTCTGTGTAAATCTGTTTTATGTCTCTGTCAGTGTATTGTTATCCTGATATAGAGATTGAGATTTCAACCACTCTCATGTCATGTCCAGGCCTACATTTTAACATCCAATGGTATCTTATCATTTGACTGCTTTCTACCCATTTAGGGGAAACAGTCAGATTGTCTTATTATGATTTTTCTCTTTTGCAACAATTCATTTCTCATTTTGATTTATGACAATAAGCAGTTAACCAAAGGCAGGGAACATTTCAATTGGCCAGGCTAAGAATTACTGTCACACAAATATKAATCTGTTTGTTTGTCTGTCTGTCTGTGTCGGCACTGGACTGAGGGAGGTCTGAGGTTTGGTTGTTCTCCCAGTCGTGCCAACTCTGTCAGTCAGACCTCCAGTCCAGACAGAGATTCTGCTGTGCTGGACTGGATGACTAGCCTGCCTCGCCCTCCTCTCCTCAGCATTCCTCCATTCATTCCAGTCAAATTTGAGGTGACCAACATTTCTGTTGGGAGGACAAAGGGATCTTGGAATTTGGATAATGGATTAAACACTTATCTTATCAGTGAGCTCTTTCTTCTCTTGGATTTGCGTGCCATTAACCAAATGAAAATTCCCCCAAGGCTTTGCATAGTCCTATAGGCATTAGCATAACACCGGGTGGCTAAGATTGTAGCTAGGTAGTACCAAGAACAGCTGTTGACATATAGGGTTAGAATGTAAAGATAGAATGCAAACATTTGAACAATGTTATAAAATGGTTGAACCATTTTGATCAGTCAGCCCATTACATGTAGTTAGTTACATAAACAAATAAATACTAAAGCTGCTATTATGAGGTGATTAAATAAGTACTTCCAAATAATTCWACCACACAGCAGCCAGACTCCTTTAACCTCACTAGGGTATGTGGGACGGTAGCGTCCCACCTCGTCAACATCCAGTGAAACTGCAGGGCGCCAAATTTAAAACAACAAAAATCCCATAATTAAAATTCCTCAAACATACAAGTATTTTACACCATTTTAAAGATACACTTGTTGTAAATTCAGCCACAGTGTCAGATTTCAAAAAGGCTTTACGACGAAAGCACATCAAACGATTATGTTAGGTCAGAGCCAAGTCACAGAAAAACACAGCCATTTTTCCAGCCAAAGAGAGGAGTCACAAAAAGCAGAAATAGAGATCAAATGAATCACTAACCTTTGATGATCTTCATCAGATGACACTCATAGGACTTCATGTTACACAATACGTTTTGTTCAGTAAAGTTAATTTTTATATCCAAAAATTGGAGTTTACATTGGCGCGTTATGTTCAGTAGTTCCAAAACATCTGGTGATTTTGCAGAGAGCCACATCAATTTACAGAAATACTCATAATAAACATTGCTAAAAGATACAACTGTTATGCATGGAATTTTAGACCCACTTTTCCTTAATGCAACCGCTGTGTCAGATTTTTTTTAAACTTTACGGAAAAAGCACACCATGTTGTGTAGTCAACAGAAGTCAGAAAATAGCATTATAAATATTCACTTACCTTTGATGATCTTCATCAGAATGCACTCCCAGGAATCCCTGTTCCACAATAACTGTTTGTTTTGTTCGATAATGTCCATCATTTATGTCCAAATACCTCCTTTTTGTTTGCGCGTTTAGCCCAGTAATCAAAATTCATGACACACGATCACTAGGTGCAGACGAAAAGTCAAAAAGTTTGTCACAGTGCGTAGAAACATGTCAAACGATAAATAGAATGAATCTGTAGGATATTTTTAACATAAAYCTTCAATAATGTTCCAACCGGAGAATTGCTTTGTCTTCAGAAATGCAATGGAACGCAAGCTAACTATCCATGAACGCGCGTGGCCAGCTCGTGGCTCTCTGGCAGACCTCTGACTCATTCCCCTCTCATTCGCCCCCACTTCACAATAGAAGCATCAAGCAAGGTTCTAAAGACTGTTGACATCTAGTGGAAGCCGTAGGAATTGCAATATGACCCCATAGATACTGTGTATTCGATAGGCCAAGAGTTGAAAAACTACAAACCTCAGATTTCTCACTTCCTGGTTGGAATTTTTCTCAGGTTTTTGCCTGCCATATGAGTTCTGTTATACTCACAGACATCATTCAAACAGTTTTAGAAACGTCAGTGTGTTTTCTATCCAAATCKACTAATTATATGCATGTTTTAACTTTTATGGCTGAGTAGCAGGCAGTTTAATTTGGGCACGCTTTTCATCTAAAATTCCCAATGCTGCCCCCTACCCTAGAGAAGTTAACTAAAGCAAGTCTGTAGTCAGTCAGGCAGTAGCATTCATTTGAGCAAGGAACCCCTTAAACTGCTCATTGGGCACTGCACTGTGGCTGCTCCAGCTTCTCCAACCTAGTGTGTGTGTGTGTGTGTGTGTGTGTGTGTGTGTGTGTGTGTGTGTGTGTGTGTGTGTGTGTGTGTGTGTGTGTGTGTGTGTGTGTGTGTGTGTGTGTGTGTGTGTGTCGGGAGGAGTTGGATAAAAGCAGAATACAAATTTCCATCTCACGTAGACTAATAAAGTATATCTTATCTAATCTTATCATGACCCGAGCTGCAGCCATTGAAAGACATGCTACGAAGCTGTACTATAGATAACCTAGTAATTGATCATGAGAGAACACTTACCATGGTAAACAGAGACCCGTCAGGAACACTGGGGGACTTCTAGTTCACTCATCTCATTATATAGGATGCATCCCTAATGCCACCCTATTCCCAATATAGGGCACTACGGGACATGGTCAAAAATAGTACACTCAATAGGGAACAGGATGCCATTTGGAAAGCAAGCATACTCTCATTATACACTTTATTATTTTGCTTTCCTGGCTGAAAAACACTGCAGCAAATGCCATTGAACACAGTCAGCTGAGATCTATAACACAAATCAAGCTGATTACTGTAGAAGACCCACATTATACAATGTTGGTCGACTCTAAGGGGGGCTTAGAGTCGACCAACATTGTATAATGTGGGTCTTCTACAGTAATCAGCTTGATTTGTGTTATAGATCTCAGCTGACTGTGTTCAATGGCATTTGCTGCAGTGTTTTTCAGCCAGGAAAGCAAAATAATAAAGTGTATGGTGTATTTGACTAATGTGGAATAAAGAATTGTCTGTTCAATATCTACAGTGCAGGTGATAGGGAGCGTTGCAGGGAAGTCTCACGGAATTAACGTCAACATGAGAACAGGATTTTCAATGAAGACAACACTTGTTGTTTTGTGTCACTATAACGTGACTCTGAGAGTGAGCTATTCATTTGAGAAAGCATGTGGCTCTAATAAGATGAGGTCTAAATGTAGTCATGTAATTCAGGAGAATTCTCCAGTAGACCAGTGGAAGACGCCAACACACCCAGCCATACTCAATATCCATTGGATAGCTAGCCTAGGACACAGATGCATGTCCCAAAGGGAAGATCTCCATTGGATGAGCTAGTCTAGGACAGAGACGCATGACCCAAACGGAAGATCTCAAATACATAAACCTTTCGACCCATCTCCACCTCTCCTCGTCTCCTTCTCAAAACCCATTGTAGAAGGTCTGAGCCAACCAACCAACAGCCAGTCATCTTTAGTCATGTTGTTGACGTGCTGCTAGCTAGTTAGCTTAGACTACACCAGCTGCCTATGATGGCACATTCTAAACTGGTTCTTATTGTTTAATTTCCTCCTAAACATAGTTAAGACCAATTACACATGTTTCCCTGGAAGACAAATGGGGACGTAATTACAAAACTCAAGTTACATACAGTAGGCCTGCCTGACAAAGATGCACTCAAACTTTGTTTATTCAATTCACAATCAACAACTGTAATGGAGGCCCAGACTGAGACTTATTYGCCTGCTGCTTTTCGCATAGATGTGATAATAACCTCCAATCAGCAGTAACTGGTTCCACATCAACACTACTGTACCTACCACTAATTCATTTACAGCTACATCACCAACGTGTTAAAGTTTGTAGTTTCTGTCAGTATACTGTGGTAGAAAAGTAACATCTGCACACATTCTTACTTTTTGTCGATATAGTCCTATAACCATGTGGTCGAACACAGCTTACTCTGTCAAATGGTCAAAKGCTGTGCTGAAAGATGTGGTCTTCTGTTCTTGTTGACTGAAAGACAAGGAAGGAAGGAGCGCCACTTTGTCCCACTTCAAGCCCCATTTAAGCTGAGCATCAACGTGTTCAGTCAATGGGAACAGTCCATTAAACTGCTTGTCAGTGTGTGATCCCAATGCAGTCTCCTACTCTACCACTTAATTCACATCCACTCAGTTGTAGAAAACTCCAACATGTTGACAAAATCATTGTATTTAAGTAGTTAAAGTGTGTCCTTTGTATACATGCATACGATAACAATTCAACAACCAAAAACAATAACATACTGACAGAGTTGAGTGATATGGGAACTTCCTTTTCAGTGCACATGTACCATTTGGACTTTCTCCTCTCAGATTCTCATGGATCCAACTGAGCCAATGGTTAAAAGTCAAGTGATTGACAAGCACACTGAATCTACTCCCCTTTTGCAAAGACAATGGCTTTTAGTCCGGCACAGTGCCATTTGTCTGAAGTTCCCCACCAGCACCAGATCTCCAGCAGTCTTGTTGTAGATGAATGAAAGGGAGAGCTGTCTCTCACTGTCTTATTTTCTYCTCTAGAATCGGAGGGGGCTGAGATGACAGTGGATGGCACCTATTTCAGACGTGTGGACTCCGGTCTGCATTTTCCCACAAGTGCCTTAGAGTGCAGTTTTGAGACAACTTCCACAAGTAAATAAAAATAGTATTTTTATGTACAACAGTCCTTATAAAGTATTACTGTAAGATCACAATAAAAATAACTGTATAACACTAAATATGAATATGTTCCCTTTCAAATTAGTCTGTAATATCACCCCTACACCGACAAGCACTACTGAAAGGGAAATCAGATGTTTTGACAGTGAGAACAGTTATTTGATGCTCCACTCTGGCAGGGGTAAATTCTTGCAGCTGCCACGGATGCTAAAACAAACAGTGCAGTTGATAAGATCTACACAGATGAATTCAATGCAGACCTCTCCTTGGCTTGGCCCAGCTGGAAAAAATAAGAGCAATGGAATCCTGGCAAAAAATGCAGAACACCACGGATGCAGAGCACAAAATGTGAGATACATGCAGAGGTGTAATAGAAGAAACAGGGTATGATGTAAGCCAGTGGAGGCTGGAGGTATAGGAGGATGGGCTCATTGTAATGGCTGAAATGGAATAAATGGAAAGTAGTCGAACATGTGGTTTCCATATGTTTGATACTGTTCGATTAATTTCATTCCAGCCATTACAATGAGCCCGTCCTCCTATTGCTCCTCCCAGCTGCCTCTACTGATGTAAGTGGAACATAAACATTGGCAAACAGCAATCTGAATGGGACTCATTACCAACGGTTTCCTTCTCTGAAGACAAATGATTTATACAGTTGAGTCATTCAGTGAAACTAACTAATGTTGTTGCGCTTTGGCACACCTGACACCTGACATATCTCATCTCATTTACATTTACATATAGGCACTGAATTCATTTTAATCAGTGCTGACTCTATCATCCCCTATAGGTACAATATAGTGTGTTTTCTGGATGAGAGTTGACCTCATGTTTAGTTTTWWWAAAATGTGCAGACAATCCACTGTGCTACATTGGTTTAGTAAGCCAAATAAGCATAATTTGTGCAGTGGGGCCCAGGTTATCAGTGCTGTCTTCACATCACTCGTGCTCTGAGCCAGGAGCCTGCTGTGGGGAAGTGAGAGTGAAACTAGAAGGTATAGGGTGTTTAGTGTCTAGGGAGAGTGTAACTATCCTCTCCATGATGGCGTGTTTGTTTTTGTCCCGTGTAAATATTCATTTTTTYYYYMCCGTTTACATTTCAATCTCTTTTTTTCMATTTTCGAATTAAATATACCTTCCTGCAACCTGCCTCACCCAATGTGGTACGGATCTGCTATTTTTTAGACCTTATAACTGGAACCTCCATCAGAAGCTASCCAGCTAATTAGCTACTAGCTATTTAGTCATTGTAAGCCACTGCTAGTGGTCTTTACCTTTAGCTCAGACACCAGCCGCTTTAGCCCGTATAGCCTGGATAATACCTGCCAGTCTGCACAGCGCAATATCAGCCCTGAGCATATCAGACGTAGTGGAAAACAAGCAATCATCRGATTCCTGCCGCAAGCCATTACACCAGATCATCGCAGCCAGCTAGCTGCTACCGRGTGGTTATTGTGGCTAACGCTCTTGTCCAAAAGCAAGCACCAGTTAGCTTCGAGCTAGCCTCGAGCTARRCCCATCTCCCGGCTAGCAAACGAAGTACACCAACTACAATACCTCTCTTGCCAATTGACCTGGACCCTTTGTCGACAMGGAGCCCCGCCGATCCATCACTGCTGGTCTGCTGACGTAATTCGGCCGATGTGCTCTCAACCGGTCTCTGCGTCGTGGATGTCGGTAAAGACCCTTCTGCTAGCCCTGGCCCACTAGCTTCCTGAACGCCGTGTCTCCCGCTCGCCTAGCGTAGTAACAACTACCGAACTGCTCCCTGTTTCATCTATTGCGGCTCATTGGACCCTATGATCAATCGGCTACACAGCTGATGCCTGCTGGACTGTTCATTAACACGGTACTTCATTTTGTTTATCTGTCGGCTCCAGCCTCGAACTCAGGCCCTGTGTGTAGCTAACTGACCCTCTCTGCCCATTCATTGCYATTTATCCGTTGTTGTTGTCTTAGCTGTTTACCCATTGTTGTCTTAGCTTTCCCAATCAACACCTGTGATTGCTTTATGCATCTCTCTAATGTCAATATGTCTTGTATACTGTTGTTTAGGGTAGCTCTCATTGTTATATTTTACTGCGGAGCCCCTAGTCCCGCTCAACATGCCTCAGTTTGCTCCTTTGCCACACCCCCCACACATGCGGAGACCGCACCTAGCTTAACTGGCACCTCCAGAGATGCAACCTCTCTCATCGTCACTCAATGCCTAGGTTAACCTCCACTGTACTCGCACCGTACCATACCCTTGTCTGTACATTGTGCCCTGAATCTATCCTACCATGCCCAGAAATCTGCTCCTTTTATTCTCTGTTCCCAAAGCACTAGACGACCAGTTGTTATAACCTTTAGCCGTACCCTCATCCTACTCCTCCTCTGTTCCTCTGGTGATGTAGAGGTTAACCCAGGCCCTGTGTGTYCCCAGGCGCTCTCATTTGTTGACTTCTGTAACCGTAAAAGCCTTGRGTTCATGCATGTTAACATCAGAAGCCTGAGAACTAAGAACAGATATAGTCCTTGGTTCACTCCAGACTTGACTGCCTTTGACGAGCACAAAAACATCMTTGGCGTACTGCACTAGCTTCGAATAGTCCCCGCGATATGCAATTTTTCAGGGAAGTCAGGAACCAATATACACAGGCAGTTAGGAAAGCAAAGGCTAGCTTTTTCAAACAGAAATTTGCATCCTGCCACAGAAACTTCAAAAGGTTTTGGGACACTGTAAAGTCCATGGAGAATAAGAGCACCTCCTCCCAGCTGCCCACTGCACTGAGGCTAGGAAACACTGTCACCACTGATAAATCCACGATAATCGAGAATTTCAATAAGTATTTCTCTACGGCTGGCCATGTTTCCACCTGGCTACCCCAACCCCGGCCAACAGCTCTGCACCTCCCGCAGCACCTTGCCCAAGCCCCCCCCCCTCGTCTGAGATTCCTAAATATTGGAAAGTGGCCGCGGTCATCCCCTTCATCAAAGGGGGAGACACTCTAGACCCAAACTGTTACAGACGTATATCTATCCTGCCCTGCCTTTCTAAAGTCTTCGAAAGCCAAGTGAACAAACAGATCACCGACCATTTTGAATCCCACCGTTTCCGAGCTGGTCACAGGTGCACCTCAGCCACGATCAAGGTCCTAAACGATATCATAACCGCCATCGATAAAAGACAGTACTGTGCAGCCGTCTTCATCGACCTGGCCAAGGCTTTCGACTCTGTCAATCACCGCATTCTTATCGGCAGACTCAACAGCCTTGGATTCTCTAATGACTGCCTCGTCTAGTTCACTAACCATTTCTCAGATAGAGTTCAGTGTGTCAAATCGGMGGGCCTATTGTCCGGACATCTGGCAGTCTCTATGGGGGTGCCACAGGGTTCAATTCTCGGGTCGACTCTTTTCTCTGTATATATATCAATAATGTTGCTCTTGCTGCTGGTGATTCTTTGATCCACCTCTACGCAGACGACACCATTCTGTATACATCTGGCCCTTCTTTGGACATTGTGTTATCAAACCTACAAACGAGCTTCAATGTCATACAACACTACTTCTGTGGCCTCCAACTGCTCTTAAATGCAAGTAAAATRAAATGCATGCTCTTCAACCGATCTCTGCCCGCTCCCGCCCGCCCAACTAGCATCACTACTCTGGACAGTTCTGACTTAGAATATGTGGACAACTATAAATTCCTAGGTGTCTGGCTAGACTGTAAACTCTCCTTCCAGACTCATATTAAGCATCTCCAATCCAAAATGAAATCTTRGAATCGGCTTCCTATTTCGCAACAAAGCATCCTTCACTCATGCTGCCAAACATACCCTCGTAAAACTGACTATCCTAGGCGATCCTTGACTTCGGCGATGTCATTTACAAAATAGACTCCAACACTCTACTCAGCAAATTGGATGCAGTCTATCACAGTGCCATCTGTTTTGTCACCAAAGCCCCATATACTACCCACCACTGCGACCTGTATGCTCTCGTTGGCTGGTCCTCGCTACATATTCGTCGCCAAACCCACTGGCTCCAGGTCATCTATAAGTCTTTGCTAGGTAAAGCTCCACCTTATCTCAGCTCACTGGTCACATTAGCAACACCCACCCATAGCACGCGCTCCAGCAGGTATATTTCACTGGTCATCCCCAAAGCCAATTCCTCCTTTGGCTGCCTTTCCTTCCAGTTCTCTGCTGCCATGACTGGAACGAATTGCAAAAAAAAAAAATCACTGAAGTTGGAGACATATCTCCTTCACTAACTTTAAGCATCAGCTGTCAGAGCAGCTTACCAATCGCTGCTGCTGTACACAGCCCATCTGTAAATAGCCCATTCAACCAACTACCTACCTCATCCCCATATTTGTTTTTGTTTTTCTGCTCTTCTGCACACCAGTATTTCTACTTGCACATCCTCATCTGCACATCTATCCCTCCAGTGTTAATTGCTAAATTGTAATTACTTCACCACTATGGCCTATTTATTGCCTTACCTCCTTACTTCATTCACACACACTGAATACAGATTTTTATATTGTGTTATTGACTGTACGTTTGTTTATCCCATGTGTAACTCTGTGTTGTTGTTCTTGTCGCACAACTTTGSTTTATCTTGGCCAGGTCGCAGTTGTAAATAAGAACTTGTTCTCAACTGGCCTACCTGGTTAAATAAAGATGAAATAAAAAAACTTGTTAAAAAAACTACAAGATATAGGGTGTTTAGTGTCTAGGGGGAGTGCTGCTGGTTCCAGATCATTTGGTTCCATATTGCCCTGTTACACTCCTGCATTGTTGCTCTCCCCCCTGCTCCTGCACTGCAACACCAACAGAGTGGCTTTATGAGACTGCAAGGTTAACAAGGTCTGCTGGTGCCGTGTAGTCTGCTGCGTCCACCATTACCTGAGTGTTCAGAAGAGGGAATAACCTGGCTGCACTGATCTGGACTCTGATAAGGCGTTGAGGCTGTCTGTGATGTGGACCAACAAAACAGTGCCCTGGTTTATGCAGGATATGATAGACCTAAAGGTAAAATCTGGACAATGGACACCACACACTAGACCTTGGATTTCTTTAAAATGTGAATAACTCAAGGCTATAGGCATTAGCGTTTAGAAGAGAGATCTCATAAGATGAAATTACAAAAATGTGTAAAAATGTGTATCACCCCCACAGTAATACTACTCTCATAATGTTGAGATAATTAGATATCTATTGGGGGGAAACAAACTTATTTAGGAAAGCTTCAACATCCGAGCAAACAATTTATATGGAACACTCAAGTGGATGTTAGCAAACCCAGGGCCAAAATAAACTAAAATGACACAAAACTATATATATCTGGTAAAGAGAAAGTCTTGCAGGAGATGAGATAAATCATAAAGCAGAGGTATGCATATTTTACAATATTTGCATGAAAATCGTGACAATTATCGCACGATGAAAAGCTACTACAGATGTTGGATCYTAATTTGAGCCAGTTTGCTACAGCAGGAAAATATTCCTGGGCATTTTTGTAGGGCTTGATGTTTTTTTAGGGCAAATCAATTCTGAAATTTCAAGGAGGAAATTACAAACTTTAGAAGCCTTTTTAAAACTCATAAAGAAATCATCATTTAAACCACCAACACGTGGGAGAGGGGAAGGTGACTGTACCTCACGTCTCCACCTTCCGATAATGATCAGACTTTTATTTAGAGATATGCTCCCATGCAAGGCAAGCTTGAATGCTAAAGGAAAGGTTCGGAATGTGTGTGGGAAGGATATCTTTCGAATAAATAACGGGATCATAATCATAAAAAAATGTACCATTATAGCCTATGCCTCTGTGACCGTACAAATCAAGCTCCCTAGAAATTCCAAACGTCAACCCTGCCCTGTCTCCAGTCTAAAATATAAACCCTTTAAAACAGCAGCAGACAGACAGGGTTAAGATGCCTGTGATAACTGAACCTGTTTTTGTTTAATTTCTTGACCTGGCATCAAGACACAATCAGCAGACTAGATCACGGGTGAGCCTTGCAACTGTTATCATAAGGTATGTCTGTCTGTGAGTGAGTGAGTGAGTGAGTGAGTGAGTGAGTGAGTGAGTGAGTGAGTGAGAGAGAGAGAGAGAGTTGTGGATGATGCTGAGGGATTCAAAAGGAGCTTCTCTTTGCTCAAAACATTATCTGATTTTCTAAATCATTAGAAAATATCAACTCCTTATGAAGTTTGAGCTGATGATTCAAGCAATATTATGCCTACCCTTGCGGTTGCAGTGTGGGTAGGTCTTAATACTAGGCATACGACCAGGTAAACCACATCTTCAGTCACTGTTGTGATGTAATCTGCTAAAACTACATATCACTGGCCTTATGAGAACAGTTTGAACATAGAATAGAAACTTTGCATTTCTCTCTTATGTTTATTAATGTGGCTACTGGTGAATAATGCAAAGATCACCTTGGATGATCACAGGCTACAGGGTTAGAATCACAAGTRGTCTAGTCCAGGCACTTTAAATAATTACCACTCTGCCATGTTAATCTAGAAGATAGACCTACAGTAAACTAACATCTGCATGGGCTGCCTTATAGAAGTGTTAGTCAACCAGAGCATTGTAAATGGGTATAGATTAACCAATTCAATCATTCTCTGCTACAAGCTGATTATTTGGCCCAGTGGTTCAACAATGTCTCTCTTAATCAATGTGTTAACCAATCACTGGATACTGTATTGGAACTAATGCCTAGGCGTCATAAGAACAAATWACACAGTAATATATAGCATGGATAATGTTTCATTACATGATGTAGTACCATTCTAGCTTCCCTTCACTATACTGTTTACTTAGTAGAGGCTGGAACGCCATACTAATCAATTCACTACAGTACTCCTCTCATGTTCAATTATACAATTAACGCATTGTACCTTTTCACAGTTCTATTATTAGTCTCTGATGCATTTTAAAGTTTGATTGCAATTAGTGGCTCCAAGTTGATTATGTTTCTGTGGTGGAGAGCAGTGCAGAGCAGCAAGTCCTCTGTGTGTAATTAAATTGGGCTCCCATCCTCCAAGGACAGACAGACCGTATCCACTGGTGACTCATCAGGAAGGGAACTTTGCTGACTTACGCTCTACTTGATAAACAACAAACTTTCTCAAATAAACACACACACACAAGTACCGAGCTAATCACACACACACACACACACACACACACGCAAGTGGCACGCGGTGAGCACACACACGCACCAAGCTATGCATACAAATGCATGCAGCACACAAACACACACATATAGCACAACCCAGTGATATTATTGGTATTGTGATAACAAGGCTCATAATCAATTTCTGTATATTGACTTGTAATTCGTCAGCAGTGCCATAATATGTGGTTCAATACCCTTTTAACGACATTGGGAAAAGCTAGTAAAAACAATGATTTGATGTTCTGTGTTTTCTCCAGTGAATGACCGCAGAGCAATCAGAATGAATAGATTGTTGGTGAGCAGTCCACTCAGTATATCTATGAGAGGCTGGATGAGGTGAGTGCTCAGTGCAGTCATGCATCCTCAGCTTAAAGGAACAATAAAATTGCTCAGGTCCACAGCTTAAAGGAACATGCACACAGTGTGCCATTGCAAATCCAGGCGTCAAGCCCACTCCCCAACTACATACACACAATATACACTTAGACACACATAAATACATGATCACATGAGCACACACACACAGACGCACACACACACTTTCCTTCTGCTATACACACACCCTAAGGGGGGCCATGTGTGAGGATATGCTTCTCCCTTCTTGCGTTGGCCACTGCTGCCCCTCCCCAAACCCTCTCTGTTTACTTGCTGCAGGCGAGGGTCATTTCAATATTGATAACTGAATATGATTCATACGTTTGTTCTGGGCAAGATCTGATTCCCTATGTGGTGGGACGTCCCCTGAGGGGGAAATCTGTGAAGAGAGAAAGACACACACACACACACAACAGGACATTTTAGACAGCTGGAGATGATTAAAAGACACATTATGATCTGATTTTGATCAGATCTTCCTGACCACCTCCGGAGGTAGTCAGGCACGTATTGTGTCTGGATATCAATCAAGTGTAAACAGATCTAGATTGCCAAACCATTTAAATCATCATTATACTGGCCTCTAAAATGACATTATTTATTGTCTTAATAAAAATGCATTCATATTATTTTGAAAGAATATGTCAAATACTTTACATACAGAGAGGCATCAGCTAATCTGGTCACAATGCGTTAACAGTGAATGGATAAGAGACACATTTTAATACCATGTGTAGACGCGACAAACCTTGATCATATAGTGATTTGATCTTGTTGATCAGATCACGAAACTCACATTAATATATATATATTTTGTTTTAGGAGGTAGATCAGCTTTAATATTGCAGATAGATTGTGGCTTCCATCAATGTAACTGTCTGCGTCATTTCCAATCCCCCATATATGTTTGGGTAAATATATACAGTACCAGTCAAAAGTTTGGACACACCTACTCATTCAAGGGTTTTTCTTTATTTTTACATTGTATAATAATAGTGAAGACATCAAAACTATGAAATAACACATATGGAATCATGTAGTGTGTAAACAAATCAAAATATATTTTATATTTGAGATTCTTCAAAGTAGCCACCCTTTGCCTTGATGACAGCTTTGCACACTCTTGGCATTCTCTCAACCAGCTTCATGAGGTAGTCACCTGGAATGCAATTAGTTGGTTGTAATTTTGAATAGAGCAGACATTTCCATATATTTTTGTTAGCTGCATGTGTGACAACTCCACCAATCCTATTTATGTTTTAATAATTTACAAATATTATACTTTATATATATATATTTTCATCAATTAGTATAGTTGAGTTTAACCATAATATGTGTTCAAACTCACGTTAGCACAGGGTCTAAAACAAGGCTCATGTCTGTGTCACCATGTGGTCTCTCTTGGCTCACAAGGCCCCCGCATCGGGGCTTAATCTCTCAGATAAGAGCAGTGAGGCGGAGCATGATGGGTGAACATTTGGGTGCCTTTTCAGTTCGGGGGATTAGGGTTCATTTCTGGGACAGGCCGAATTCAATCGAAACATGATTTCCAAAGACAATAGGGGGTACTTTTCACAGCCGGGACTCTTGGTTGATGTGATACATGGATTTTTTATTCAAACAATTGTGCTGCTGCTCAGAGCTCAAATACAGTTACACAAATATCTGAGAAACTCCAAGGGTCATATTGCGAAGTGGCTATGGTAACTGAACCGAACAAACGATAAAAGGTTGAGAAAAAGTCTCTCTTCCATAGAATTCCATTGTTGGCATCTTTTGTGAAACAATAAGTTCTGCCTCAGTGCACAGATTGTGAGGATTGTTGTGGTAACATTGATGAAAAAAGACAAACCTTACACTCACATCCATCGGGGATTTTGTTATTGCATAATACAAATCTGTTAGATAAGGGATGTATCTATTTATCTCCTAAAACTAAAAACTACACTGAAAATCATGACAATGATTACAAAACCATGATGATGATGACAGCAATAACAAATGTAATCTATCAGAGACATTATTCCTCCCATTATGTCCATGATGTAGTGGCAGCTAAACTCACTCAGTGTTTTCTGTGTTAAAGACACACAATGGGCATATCTCAGAACTGCCTGCCCTCCTCAGTGACACTCCAAACAGCAGCCCTGACATGAGCCAGCCTGTCTGGTTATCTGGCAGGGGATCTCTATCTCTCTCAATTCAATTCAAAGGGCTTGTTTGTCATGGGAAACATATGTTTACATTGCCAAAGCAAGTGAAATGGATAACAAACAAAAGTGAAATAAACAATTAAAAATGAACAGTAAACATAACACTCACAAAAGTTCCAAAAGAATAAAGACATTTCAAATGTCATATTATGTCTATACAGTGGCTTGCGAAAGTATTCACCCCCCTTTGTTGTTTTACAACCTGGAATTAAAATTGATTTTTGGGGGGTTTGTATCATTTRATTTACACAACATACCTACCACTTTGAAGATGCAAAATATTTTTTCTTGTGAAGCAAACAAGAAATAAGACAAAAAAAAGAACTTGAGCGTGCATAACTATTCACCCCCCCAAAGTCAATACTATGTAGAGCCACCTTTTGCAGCAATTACAGCTGCAAGTCTCTTGGGGTATGTCTCTATAAGATTGGCACATCTAGCCACTGGGATTTTTGCCCATTCTTCAATGCAAAACTGCTCCAGCTCCTTCAAGTTAGATGGGTTCCACTGGTGTACAGCAATCTTTAAGTCGTACCACAGATTCTCAAATTGGAATGAGATCTGGGCTTTGACTAGGCCATTCCAAGACATTTAAATGTTTCCCCTTTAACCACTCGAGTCTTGCTTTAGCAGTATGCTTAGGGTCATTGTCCTGCTGGAAGGTGAACCTCCATCCCAGTCTCAAATCTCTGGAAGACTGAAACAGGTTTCGCTCAAGAATTTCCCTGTATTTAGCTCCATCCATCGTTCCTTCAATTCTGACCAGTTTCCCAGTCCCTACTGATGAAAAACATCCCTCCAGTATGATGCTGCCACCACCATGCTTCACTGTGGGGATGATATTCTCTGGGTGATGAGAGGTGTTGTGTTTGCGCCAGCTCAATTTTAGTCTCATCTGACCAGAGTACCTTCTTCCATATGTTTGGGGAGTCTCCCACATGCCTTTTGGTGAACACCAAACGTGTTTGCTTATTTTTTTCTTTAAGCAATGGCTTTTTTCTGGCCACTCCTCCATTAACTCCACTTCTCCATATCCCCGGATTCCTACCACAAATTCTGAAAATGTTCATCTGGATCTTTGCAACTAGCTAACCGCAATCCCGGGTGACCACTCCTGGCTAGCGTTTCCATCCCGGAGAAAGCACCAATTAGCCTGAAGCTAGCCCGGCCAGGGCTACTGTGCTACCACCGAAGCCCACTCCTGGGCTACAATATCCGGACCCCTTCTACTGCCGGTACGGGACACGGAACCCCGCCAATCCTCTATGACTGGATTCCAACAGTCCCCTCAGGCGCGACGACCGCTGAAGACCCATTCTGCTAACCTGCTAGGCCTGCTAGCTACCTAGAGCTACTTGGAACCCTACTAATTCCACGACTGGTCTATCGACGTCACCGCACAAAGAGGCAAAAACAAACTTACCCCGGTTTGGGGTAGCCCCGGTTTGCTAACTCCTAGCTTACCTGCCCCGGTCTGCTAACTGCTAGCTTGCCTGCCCCGGTCTGCTAACTGCTAGCTTGCCAGCCCCGGTCTGCTAACTGCTAGCTTGTTTAGCCCCGGTCTACTAACTATTAGCGTGTTAGCATTGGCCTGCTAACTGTCTGAATCGCCGTGTCCCCAGTCAGCCCAACCACTCACTGGACCCATATGTTCACTTGGCTAYGCATGCCTCTCYCTAATATCAATATGCCTCGTCCATTACTGTCCTGGTTAGTGATTACTGTCTTATTTCACTGTAGAGCCTCTAGCCCTGCTCAATATGCCTTACCAACCATGTTGTCCCACCTCCTACATATGCGATGACATCACCTGGTTTAAACGTCTCTAGAGACTATATCTCTCTCATCATTACTCAATGCCTAGGTTTACCTCCAATGTACTCACATCCTACCTTACCTTTGTCTGTACACTATGCCTTGAATCTATGCTATCGTGCCCAGAAACCTGCTCCTTTTACTCTCTGTTCCGAACGTGCTAGACGGCCAGTTCGTATAGCATTTAGCCGTACCCTTATCCTACTTCTCCTCTGTTCCTCTGGTGATGTAGAGGTTAATCCAGGTCCTGCAGTGCCTAGCTCCACTCCCACTCCCCAGGTGCTCTCATTTGTTGACTTCTGTAACCGTAAAAGCCTTGCATGTTAACATTAGAAGCCTACTCCCTAAGTTTGTTTTACTCACTGCTTTAGCACACTCTGCCAATCCGGATGTCTTAGCCGTGTCTGAATCTTGGCTTAGGAAATCCACCAAAACCCTGAAATCTCCATCGCTAACTAAAAAAAATTCCGCCAAGATAGAACTGCCAAAGGGGGCGGTGTTGCAATCTACTGCAAAGATAGCCTGCAGAGTTCTGTATTACTATCCAAGTCTGTACCCAAACMATTCGAGCTTCTACTTMTAAAAATTCAYCTTTCCAGAAACAAGTYTCTCACYKTTGCCRCTTGCTATASACCTCCCTCTGCCSCCAGCTGTGCCCTCRATACCATATGTGAATTGATTGCCCCCCATCTATCTTCTGAGCTCGTGCTACTGGGTGACCTAAACTGGGACATGCTTAACACCCCGGCCATCCTACAATCAAAGCTTGATGCCGTCAATCTCACACAAATTAGCAATGAACCTACCAGGCACAACTCCAAATCCGTAAACACGGGCACCCTCATAGATGTCATCCTAACTTGCCCTCCAAATACACCTCTGCTGTTTTCAATCAAGATCTCAGCGATCACTGCCTCATTGCTTGCATCCGTAATGGGTCTGCGACCAAATGACAACCCCTCATCACTGTCAAACGCTCCCTAAAACACTTCTGCGAGCAGGCCTTTCTAATCGACCTGGCCGGGGTATCCTGGAATGACATTGACCTCATCCCGTCAGTAGATGATGCCTGGCTATTCTTTAAAAGTGCCTTCCTCACCATCTTAAATAAGCATGCCCCATTCAAAAAAAATTGAACTAGGAATAGATATAGTCCTTGGTTCACTCCAGACCTGTCTGCCCTTGACCAGCACAAAAACATCCTGTGGCGTWCTGCATTAGCATCGAATAGCCTTCG
>NC_036843.1:21875956-22136172 GCF_002910315.2 Salvelinus sp. IW2-2015
AGTCTACATTACACGTGATGCAAATGAGGTAAGATAAGGGAGTTAAGGCAATAAATAGGCCAATGGTGGTGAAGTAATTACAATATAGGCAATTAAACACTGGAATAGTAGATGTGCAGAAGAATTAATGTGTAAGTTAGAGATACTGGGGTGGCAAAGGAGCAAGATAAATAAATGAATAAATACAGTATAGGGATGAGGTAGGTAGATAGATGGGCTGTTTACAGATAGGGCTATGTGCAGTGATCTGTGAGCTGCTCTGACAGCTGGTGCTTAAAGCTAGTGAGGGAGATATGAGTCTCCAGCTTCAGAGATTTTTTGCAGTTTCGTGTCCAGTCATTTGGCAGCAGAGAACTGGAAGGAAAGACGAACAAAGGAGAAATTGGCTTTGGGGGTGACCAGTGACATATACCTGCTGGAGCGCGTGCTACGAGTGGGTCTGCTATGGTGACCAGTGACCTGAGATAAGGCGTTTGGCGACGAGTATGAAGCGAGGGCTAACCAACAGAGAGCGTACAGGTCGCAATGGTGGGTAGTGTATGGGGCTCTTTGGTGACAAAACGGATGGCACTGTGATAGACTGCATCCAGTTTGTTGAGTAAAGTGTTGGAGGCTATTTTATAGATGACATCGCCGAAGTCGAGGATCGGTAGGTTTGGTCCGTTTTACGACAGGGTATGTTTGGAAGCATGAGTGACGGAGGCTTTGTTGCGAAAATAGGAAGCCGATTCTAGATTTCATTTGTTGGATTGGAGATGCTTAATGCTGAGTCTGAAGTGAGAAGTTTACAGTCTAACCATGACTACCTAGGAATAGACTTTTTGTTTTCTTTTGTTCTACTGTATTATTGACTGTATGTTTTGTTTATTCCATGTGTAACTCTGTGTTGTTTTATGTGTCGAATTGCTATGCTTTATCTTGGCCAGGTCGCAGTTGCAAATGAGAACTTGTTCTCAACTAGCCTMCCTGGATAAATAAAGGTTAAATGAATTAAAAATAATAATAAAAAAATATGAGTGCATGTCTACTTATATTAAATATATAATTATTAATATATGCCTACTGTTTGATAGCTAGCAAATTAATTAGCTAATGTTAGCCTACCTAGCTGGAACTTCTGAAGAAGGGAAATATTCTATTTCTACAATTTCCAAAAGATAAAACATATTTACTTTTTACGTAGTAGCAAAATGTCTATTTGCATTTGTTTTTACTTACACTTGTATGTTGACTTCTCCATTGATGTTGTTTTTGAGTTTTCGCTGAATTTTCTTAGCTGATGTACAATCATTGCAAATTTAATTATGGGGAGTTTCAGGCCCCGGAGTGAACATAATTGTACACTCACAAATCCGACTAAAAACGAGGGCTGAGGGGCTTACTTTGCAAACTTGTGTCTTTTAAGTGTTTGGACAGCAGCCCAGGTGTATATATATTGTGATCATGTGACAGATCATGTGACACTTAGATTGCACACGGGTGGACTTTATTTAACTAATTATGTGACTTCTGAAGGTAATTGTTTTCACCAGATCTTATTTAGGGGCTTCATAGCAAGGGGGTGAATACATATGCAYGTACCACTTTTCCGTTCTAAATTCTTTGGAATTTTTTGAAACAGGTCATTTTTTAAATTTCACTTCACCAAATTGGACTATTTTGTGTGTCCATTACATGAAACYCAAATAAAAAATAMATTTAAAATTACAGTTTGTAATGCAACAAAATAGGAAAAATGCCAAGGGGGATGAAAACCTTTGCAAGGCACTGTATACAGTGTTGTAACAATGTGCAAATATTTCAAGTACAAAAGGGAAAATAAACAGAGTTGTATTTACAATGGTGTTTGTTCTTTGCTGGTTGTGCTTTTCTCGTGGCAACAGGTCACAAATCTTGCTTCTGTGGTTGCACACTGGTATTTCACCCAACAGATATGGAAGTTTATCAAAATCGGATTTGTTTTCTAATTCTTTGTGGGTCTGTGTAATCTGAGGGAAATGTGTCTCTAATATGGTCATACATTTGGCAGGAGGTTAAGAAGTGCAGCTCAGTTTCCACCTMATTTTGTGGGCAGTGTGCACATAGCCTGTCTTCTCGAGAGCCAGGTCTGCCTACAGCAGCCTTTCTCAATAGCAAGGCTATGCTCACTGAGTGTACATAGTCAAAGCTTTCCTTAAGTCTCACACACACACACACACCCTGAGCGGGCCTAATTGAGTTTCTTTCTGCAGCCAGCAGTGGGTTTAATGTGCCTCCGTCAGCTAATGTCTTGCACTGGTGAGCACTGATGTGAAAGCTCCAGCAGAAGTGAAACCAAGACTATGACATCACAATTGCGGCAGTTCCATCTCAATTCTAGTCTAGCGTTGATACACCCCCTCCCTCCGTACCAGTCATATTAGGTTAAGATGGCTTTAATGAATTACATGGTAAGTGCTCAGTGGGTGTTGTTGAGAAGGGTTGGGGCTAAAGCTATTAAGGCCTGATCTATTTCCAGATCAGTTTCATCAGGACCAATTTTATTCTTGTCTCGTTCTATCTGCATCCCCCCCAACACACACACACACACACACAATGCTTGGTGTTTATGCATTATGCTGTGATTGTCCCCATTGTTTTAGCCTAACAGCTTATTCTATGTGTGCTTGTGCAGTGATGTGTTAACAGGGTTCTTTCACATGGAGCGTAGCAAAGCGAAGTGGTTGTTGTGGTAGTTTTGTCATTCAACTCTTGCGTAAACAGTTACGGAATATGTTCTTTATGGTTCGGTACACAGGATATTAGCCCAGCACCTATGTTTTTAAGGATGTGCATATGACTACAAACTTTTTTAAATGGTAGATACAGTACATGTCATAAAATGCTGAAAAATACACATGCTTCTACAAGGAGTTCATTTAAATGGATAAAACAGAGACCAATATGTGCACCTCGCAAAAAATGTTCTGACTCAAACTATTATTTTCCCTTTATACTTAAAGCTGCAATATGTAACTTTATGGGTGACCGACCAAATTCACATAGAAATGTGGGTTACAGATCTTCTCACTGAAAGCAATTCTAAAAAGTGCCACCAATATGCAGAAATCACTCCTGGTTGCTAATATTCGAATAGTTCGCCAAATTTCAGTTTGTGACAAAACAAGCAATRTATTGTTTTGAGATTCACATTGTACCATCTAAACCAACTTGCTTTCAATGAGAATGGCAGATCTATAACTCTAATTTCTATGTGAAATTGGTCGGGTTGCTCAAAAAGTAACTTATTGCAGCTTTTACCCTTAATACGGTTTAAGTCGGAAGTTTAGATAGTTAGGCTGGAGTCATTAAAACTCGTTTTTCAACCACTCCACAAATTTCTTGTTAACAAACTATAGTTCTGGCAAGTCAATTAGGACATCTACTTTGTGCATGACACAAGTCAGTTTTCTAACAATTGTTTCCAGACAGATTATTTCACTGTATCACAATTCCAGTGGGTCAGAAGTTTACATACACTAAGTTGACTTTAAACAGCTTGGAAAATTCCAGAAAATGATGTCATGGCTTTAGAAGCTGATAGGCTAATTGACATTATTTGAGTCAATTGGAGGTGTACCCGTGGATGTATTTCAAGGCCTACCTTCAAACTCAGTGCCTCTTTGCTTGACATCATGGGAAATCAAAAGAAATCAGCCAAGACCTCAGAAAAAAATGGTAGACCTCCACAAGTCTGCTTCATCCTTGGGAGCAATTTCCAAATGCCTGAAGGTACCACGTCCATCTGTACAAACAATAGTGCGCAAGTATAAACACCATGGGACCACGCAGCCGTCATACCGCTCAGGAAGGACTAATACAGGAGATGATCGTGGACTTCAGGAAACAGCAGAGGGAGCAVCCCCCTATCCACATCGACGGGACAGTAGTGGAGAAGGTGGAAAGTTTTAAGTTCCTCGGCGTACACATCACGGACAAACTGAAATGGTCCGCCCACACAGACGGCGTTGTGAAGAAGGCGCAGCAGCGCCTCTTCAACCTCAGGAGGCTGAAGAAATTCGGCTTGTCACCAAAAACACTCACAAACTTTTACAGATGCACAATCGAGAGCATCCTGTCGGGCTGTATCACCGCCTGGTACGGCAACTGCTCCGCCTACAACCGCAAGGCTCTCCAGAGTGTAGTGAGGTCTGCACAACGCATCACCGGGGGCAAACTACCTGCCCTCCAGGACACCTACACCACCCGATGTCACAGGAAGGCCANCCGGGGGCAAACTACCTGCCCTCCAGGACACCTACACCACCCGATGTCACAGGAAGGCCAAAAAGATCATCAAGGACAAAAACCACCCGAGCCACCGCCTGTTCACCCCGCTATCATCCAGAAGGCAAGGTCAGTACAGGTGCATCAAAGCGGGGACCGAGAGACTGAAAAACAGCTTCTAACTCAAGGCCATCAGACTTCTTAGTGATCCCTTCCCGCTCAGATCCCGGTAACAGGATTGATTTGACAACATCCAGTGAAATTGCAGTGCGCCAAATTCAAAAACAGAAATACTCATAATAAAATTCACAAAACATACATGTATTATGCATCAAAATAAAGCTTAACTTCTTGTTAACCAGTGTCAGATTTCAAAAAGGCTTTACGGCGAAAGCAGACCAATGCGATTATCTGAGGACAGCACCCCGCATACACATGAAAATCACATTTCAACCAGCCAGGTGCGACACAAAACTCAGAAATAACGATATAACTAATGCCTTACCTTTGAAGATCTTCTTCTGTTGGCACTCCAAAATGTCCCAGAAACATCACAAATGGTAATTTTGTTCGATAAATACCTTCTTTATATCCCACAAATGTCCATTTATTTGGTGCGTTTGATTCAGAAAATACACCGGTTCCAACTTGCCCAACATGACTACAAAGTATCTAATAAGTTACCTGTAAACTTGGTCCAAACATTTCAAACAATGTTCCTAATCCAAACTTAGGCATCGTAAAACGTAACAAACGTTCAATACCGAAYGAAAACAAAGTGAAGCGCGCACCAAAAGACTAGAGTCCACCTGGAGTGACACATGGAAAGAACAGGGCTACTTCTTCATTTCTCAAAAGAAAAACATCAACCAATTTCTAAAGACTGTTGACATCTAGTGGAAGCCATAGGAACTGCAAGCAGATTCCTGTTAAAAAGGTCTTACCATAGAAAACTAATGGAAAACAGATTGACCTAAAAAAAAACGTGAAAATACTACACCCTATCCCTAACAAGTTTTAAATTAAACAGCCATCACTAACATTGAGTGGCTGATGCCAACATACTGACTCAACTCTAGCCACTTTAATAATGGAAAAATTGATGTAATAAATGTATCACTAGCCACTTTATATAATGTTTACATACCCTACATTACTAACATCATATGTATATACTGTACTTTATACCATCTACTGCATCTTGCCTATGCCGTTCGGCCATCACTCATTCATATATTTGTATGTACATATTCTTATTCATTCCTTTACACTTGTGTGTATAAGGTAGTTGTTGTGAAATAGTTAGGTTAGATTACTTGTTAGATATTACTGCATGGTTGGAACTAGAAGCACAAGCATTTC
This sequence comes from Salvelinus sp. IW2-2015, assembly GCF_002910315.2. Lineage (NCBI taxonomy): Eukaryota > Metazoa > Chordata > Actinopteri > Salmoniformes > Salmonidae > Salvelinus > Salvelinus sp. IW2-2015. The sequence goes on from NC_036843.1 coordinate 21,881,564, forward strand.
GCTACACTTGCATTAACATCTGCTAACCATGTGTATGTGACAAATAAAATTTGATGTGATTTGAGATGAATGTACTTTGGGGCGAAAAGTGCAAATCAATCCCAGAACAACAGCAAAGGACCTTGTGAAGATGCTGGAGGAAACAGGTACAAAGTATATTCACAGTAAAACAAGTCCTATATCGACATAACCTGAAAGGCCGCTCAGTAAGGAAGAAGCCACTGCTCCAAAACCGCTATAAAAAAGCCAGACTACGGTTCGCAACTGCACATGGGGACAAAGATCGTACTTTTTGGAGAAATGTCCTCTGGTCTGATGAAACAAACATAGAACTGTTTGGCCATAATGACCATCGTTATGTTTGGAGGAAAAAGGGGGAGGCTTGCAAGCCGAAGAACACCATCCCCAACCGTGAAGCACAGGGGTGGCAGCATCATGTTGTGGGGATGCTTTGCTGCAAGAGGGACTGGTGCACTTCACAAAAAAGATGGCAAAATAGGAACATTTTGTGGATATATAGAAGCAACATCTCGAGACATCAGTCAGGAAGTTAAAGCTTTGTCGCAAATGGCTCTTCCAAATGGACAATGACCCAAGGCATTCTTCCAAAGTTATGGCAAAATGGCTTAAGGACAACAAAGTCAAGGTATTGGAGAGGACATCACAAAGCCCTGACCTCAATTCTATAGAACATTTTTGGGTAGAACTGAAAAAGCGTGTGCAAACAAGGAGGCCTACAAACCTGACTCAGTTACACCAGCTCTGTCAGGAGGAATGGGCCAAAATTCACCCAACTTATTGTGGGAAGCTTGTGGAAGGCTACCTGAAACATTTGACCCAAGTTATACAATTTAAAGGCAATTCTACCAAATACTAATTGAGTGTATGTAAACGTCTGACCCACTAGGAATGTGATGAAAGAAATAAAAACTGAAATAAWTCATTCTCTCTACTATTATTCTGACATTTCACATTCTTCAAATAAAGTGGTGATCCTAATTGACCTTAGACATGGCATTTTTACTAGGGTTAAATGTCAGGAATTGTGAAACTGAGTTTAAATGTATTTGGCTAAGGTGTATGTAAACYTCCGACTTCAGCTGTATATTTCAAGGACATGTTGTATTTCTATGTAGACAAGTAGAGAAGTAGGTAAGTTAAATGTAGCACACAAGTGGTCAAAATGTGGTAACGTTAGATTTCCTTTGATGTCAGCAGTTGGCTGTATTAACGTGCAGTAGTTCACATCTGTTAAATAAATGTCCTGTCTCATGGAAGCCAACCAACCACAATGTTCTTCCACTCGACTCCAGACCGATCTATTCTCACGAACCCTTTCAGTTTGAGATTCTCAGGATTTTCTAATGCCTTTCAAATTGGTTCCTTTCATAAATGCAATGAATTATATTTTTATTTATTCAGACGAAGAAGCAGAAGAATAGTTGTATTTTAATTAACATGCTAATAGTTCCATTCCATACCCATGTAATTCACACATGGTGCAATGCAGCATAATATGCTAAACATAACATTGAGTAGTAAAGACCTTGAATGGCTCTACTGTATGTTGCAATGATCCATGGCGAGACTCATGAGGTAAATACACTCATACTGAACAACTAAATAATTAAATCTTAAAATATCAAACTTCAGTCAAAACTTAGGAAGTGTTAGCTATATCACATGAGTGTGCTAACATTTCTCTTTACCCTTCAACATGTCTCTGCAGAGGCCTGAGTAGTTTGTCACTGTCTCCACGGTTGTTAAGTATTCAACAATACTGTATGCCCCAAGTCTGAGTAGCAAGCTATCTTCTGCATTAGCAGAGAGAGCACAACGTGTAGTGAATGTACTGTGACTGCACTAAATGCACTTGACGTGACACTCATTAACTCTGGGGCTAAGTAGACAAACATTGAACACAATGGCAATAAGATTCATTACATATGCCTGTATTCTGATGAGGCTTTCTGTAATGCAACGCTAAGTCTCACATCACCAGGCTGGATTGACTGTTCTGCCATCCAATTACAGCTGCTTGTAAAGTAACTTGCAGACTGTGCAAAATTGTAGCTACAGTAAGCAATGGAGAGACATTTTGGYTTTAGGTTAGATGCAAATGAATAATGCACAGTGAGTGAGTTGTAATGTCTCTGATGTCTCTGATGAGCGTACCATTCGACCTTGGTATTTCTTCGTCTTGGGTCTGCAGTTATAATGTTCATTCACTTTATCTTGTGGGTTCACCCCGCCTCCTCACAGAAATAACCAGAGCTCTGCTTTTGTCATTAGACTTAGTTTTGCCAACAAGGAAGCAAAGTAGCCAAGCATTAGATTAAGTTAGCAGTTAGTTTAACCACTCAGCCCTAATCCTGATGGAACATGTCATGTTCTTCTCAGCAGAATCATATCACTTAATCTTCTGTAAAACATTCTGGTTTATATAGCTACTGCATTGATATTGTTTCCCTATATTCTACCCTTTCCCCAATCATCCTACTACTAGCCTGGTCCCAGATCTGTTCTATGCTCTTGTCAACGCCAAGCATAACCATTTTATTTGACAATGAGTTGGCATGATGGCACAAACAGACTGACACGCAGGCTACTACAATGTTACATCACACAGCATATGGGGAGAGAACAGTGTGTCAGAGGCCTATTGAGCTGAGTACAGCAGTGCTGAGAACAGCAGGGTTAAGTTCTTCATACCATGTTAAATGTTCTGCCTTGAGCCACTCAGAGGGGTCTGGATGCTCTTCCTGCCTGGCTGGATAGACTGAAACTCTAGTAAGACTTAGACTGACTGAAGGGATACATGACTCCCTTGAATAACCTCCAAGCAAAACAAAGTGGAATTCCAAGGAGAGGCTTGCAGCCAGAAGAGAGAGAACGTTACTTGTATTAGCAGGAGTCGGGGCAATATGTATACAAGGAGCTTTTTGTGCTGTCAAAATGGCCGCCAATCCTCTCTCTCGGCAGGAGAATGAAAATGAGGAGATAGTTTTTGTTTAGAGTCCTCTTGTGTAGAGGAATTAGACAGGGCTTGTTAAGGGCCTTTTGTGTTCAGACATGGGACAAGTCCCAAATGGCACCCTATTCTCTATATGGAGCACTACTTTTGACCAGGACCCATAGAGTAGTAGTGCACTAAATAGGGAATAGGGTGCCATTTGGGCACAGTCATCGCTAAAAGCAACAAGCAATAAAAGGGCCCTAAAGAAACATGTTGTTCTCACCATAACTCTTCAAGACAGAGCAGGAAATTCCAATAATGTGGAAATGATGTGTGTTTAGATGTGATCTATATCTTGGAATGCAGTGTATTGTGTTCTAGTGCTGGGAGTAAACACTAAGCAGACACTGGCTCTTTCAGTTTACAGAGCCAGAGGCATCCCATCCCACAGTATTAACTATGTTCCTATTATTGTACAGACAAGACACTCCATCTTTGAGGCATTGGTGACACTTTTCTTGGTGAGGTAGTTCTAAGCTTTCGCTGTGTCTTACATGGCAACATATTCCTATACACTGCACTACTTTTGACCAGGGCCCATAGGGCTTTGGTCAAAAGTAGTTTACTAGGGAATAGGGTGCCCTATCAGATGCAGCCATTCTCTCTGTGCACTTTCTGCTTTGACAACGGCTCTGATAGGAATAAGATCTAAATATACATACAGAGTGAATAATTCCCAGGCCACATAAATAAATTGAAGGATTCAACCTCCATTTGTTGGCACAGGGATCCTATTTCAAATACTATGATATGCAGGTAGAATAGCCGTTAAAGCGTTCGGCCGGTAACTGAAAGGTCGCAGGTTCAAGTCCCTGAGCTGACAAGGAGAAACATCTGCTGATGTGCCCTTGAGCAAGGCGCGTAACCCTAATTGCTCCGGGGTTGCTGTTGAATGGCAGAGTTACAAAGGCCTTTTTTTGCCTTTTCTTTTATTATTATTATTTTTTTTTTTTTGAGTTTCCCAATGTTTCTTGAACCTGGGATTTAATTTGAAGTTATTGTCATATGGCAGAGCACTGAGTTGCTAAAGTGATACAGCGCACCTGTTACCCACACAGTGTAATTTGGTGTTGGTGTTTGGATACAGGTGTGAATGGCAGAGTGTTGGATTTGGGTTAGTAATTAACACAGGACGGCTCAATAATGGCCGGAACAGAGCGAATGGAATGGCGAGCCYGTCCTCCCCAATACAGGTGACACCAACCTCCTGTGGTAGGTAATATGTTATTATTAAAAGGATGGTCTGTGGATATCTAAGGGTTGGAATTGAGATTAGAGTGATTACACTATGAATTCAGTACGATTAGGAAATAAATACATTTTAAAAAAGGGGATTAGAAATTATGCAAGTAATGTTATTTGGTAGTCTCCAGTTCTATCTGCTAATGTCATAGCTGATCTATCCCCTAAATAAACACAACATATTGTTGCACTGTATTCTATTGTCACTGTGCAATGCATTGTTCTGCTATAGACATTGTTCTACTATAGACATTGTTCTACTATAGGCCTACCGTACCCCATTTTCCCATGGAAGCACACATTGGTTGAAGAGCACACTATTCATACATACTAAGTGAGGTATAACCAAATTAGTTTGAACTCAATACAATAATTAGAATTATATTTATGGGCTTAAAACACAATATACTGTATTTGTATCTGTTTAAATATGAATCAAAGAGCACACAAGAGATGGTGCTGATGATAACCACACTGCTATGATGTACAGTATATTATTACTGAAGGTTTTCCAAATGCTGAGCTGTACTGAGTCATTGTGAAATTGAATGGTTCCAAACTGGATTGCGGAACCATTTAAGGGGGAAAAAAGTATTCTTGACCAATCCCTAGTCTAGCCAATCTGTAAATAGTAATTTGAAGAACTAGAGTGCCATCTAGTGTTCAAAGTATGTACCATCACATCAACCCATCTTAAACTCACATTGACTGACATTAATCCCTCTGTACTTCACTAGTAAAAATGACATATTACATCAAAAGGATTCTACTTATCTGTTGTCTGCTAGAATCTTGACTAGAACCCCAAAATGTGATCATATTCCAGTGCCAGCCTCTGGATTCCTGTTAAGGCTACTGCTAACCTACAAAGCATGGACTTGCACCTACTTATCTCTCCGATTTGGTAGACGCAGGCCTCATTGTCCCTCGAATTTCTAAGCAAACAGCTGGAGGCAGGGCTTTCTTCTAAAGAGCTACCTTTTTATGGAATAGTCTGCCATCCATGCGAGAGATTTTTTATTTAATTTCACCTTTAGTCTACGAGATGCAGACTCCCTCTCTACCTTTAAGTCTTTACTGAAGACTCATCTCTTCAGTAAGTCCTATGACTAGTCTGGCCCAGGAGTGAGAAGGTGAACGGCAAGGTATTCAAGTGACGAACCGCCCATGTGGTCTCTGCCTGGCCGGCTCCCCTCTCTCCACTGGGATTCTCTGCTTCTGACCCTATTACGAAGGCTGAGTCACTGGCTTACTAGTGCTCTTCCATGTCGTCCCTAGGAGGGGTGTTTCACGTAGTGCCAGGGTTTTATATCCTGCACAGACATGTTACCTTGTCGTGCTGCTGCTCCAGTTTCAACTGTTCTGCTTGCGGCTATGGAACCCCGACTTGTTCACCGGACGTACTACCTTGTCCCGGACCTGCTGTTTTCTACCCTTCTCGCTCGCACCTGCTGTCTCGACTTCTGAATACTCGGCTATGAAAAGCCAACTGACATTTACTCCTGAGGTGCTGACCTGTTACACCCTCTACAACCACTGTGATTATTATATGACCCTGCTGGTCATCTATGAAGATTTGAACATCTTTAAAAACAATCTGGCCTTAATGACCATGTACTCTCCACCCAGCAAAGCCAGAAGAGGACTGGCTACCGCTCAAAGCCTGGTTCCTCTAGGTTTCTTCCTAGGTTCCTGCCTTTTCTATGGAGTTTTTCCTGGCCACTGTGCTTCTGCATTGCTTGCTCGTTGGGGTTTTGAGCTGGGTATCTGTAAAGCACTTTGTGACAATGTACAAAGGCCTTTATAGATACCTTTGAAAATTTGATCTTGCCATTTATTACAGGGCAAATTTTGTTGTCAGAGGATCCAATGTCTTCCTAATTAAGCTCTAATCTGATTATCCTCCTCTAGATCAATATGGGAAATTGAGATACAATGCTCCATTTGTAAACAGTTAGGTAAACCATAAACATTGTTCTACAGATTGATTTGATAGACACACCTGTTACGCACACCTCTTGGAGGGAACGCAACACCCTGCTACACTAAACTCCCCGTGGAGTGAAAGAGGTATGTGACTAAGTGCAGGTAAGGATGACCGAGAGAATTTTACCTTTAACAGGGAATTTATTCCTTCACACGGTAAATTTGGGGGAAAAGGGGCTGGACGGAACCAAAGTTAAAGAACCCCCTCTCCCATCTTACCTACCTAACACCACCTGGCGCACTAACCAAAATACAGGGGATGGTCCGCCCAGGTCTTACCTAGTGTGTATAGACAGAGTACTTACTACGGGTATATGCATGCCCGCAGGCCTCTTGCCGAAGCACTCCCAAGGTGCCTTCCCCTTCCCCCCTGGGAACAAAAACAGTAATACTAACATAACGTGAACAATTTCAATAATCCTTGTGACAAAAACATACCTCAGCAGGACCGGCTACAAAATACTTCACAAAAACTGTCTGAGCAACAACCAAAACAGGACATACCAATAAGCTCTCTCTGAGCAACAACCAAAACAGGACATAACAATAAGCTCTCTCTGCGCAACAACCAAAACAGGACATACCAATAAGCTCTCCATCTGAACAAAGGAACACTGGCTTTTATACAGCTGGAGGAGTCTGTAATTACAGACAGCTGTATCCCCTGACAAGAGGGCGGGGTCAGCTCCAATCTGCCACGAGGCTGACCATTCAGTTGCTTGGGGGAATCCAGGTTAGACATTTCCTGAAATACATACACATGCATACAAACCCACAACAACACAGAAACCGGGGAATGTAACACACCTTTCACTGTATCCCCTGACGAGAGGGTGGGGTCAGCTCCAATCTGCCACGAGGCCGGCCAATCAGTTGCTTGGGGGAATCCAGGATAGACATTTCCTGAAATACATACACATGCATACAAACCCACAACAACACAGAAATCGGGGAATGTAACACACCTTTCACTGTATTGACAACTAAAGTCACATTCAGGGGTTAAATTGTGAGTTCGGGGAGCCCTATTTAGAGGTGTTAGGTTAAGGGTGGTGCCAGGTTTGAGCATAATGTTGAGGGTTATGGCTAAGGTTAGGTTAGGGGGAAATTCCTATTTCCCTTAAATCTACTTGAAAATCTATGGCAAGACACTTCCCCCAGGGGATGGGGGTTGAGGTAAGGTTATGGTGGTTGAGGTAAGGTTAGGTTACAGTTTTTCTCAATCGTGTAAAAGTCATTTTTTCATCTGTGTTTAAATGTACAGTATCTATAGCAGAACAGCAATGATCAAATACATTTACAGAACTTCAGATCATCATTATCATCATCATCTTGTGTTACCAATTCGCATATAGCCTACATGGTAAAAGGGGTTACTGTAGGCCCATATGTACAGTAGAACAATGCATTGCACAGCGACAGTTTGCAGTAGAACAATAGAATACAGTAGAATACATTTGAATAATACCACAGAAGCCCACCCAGTACAAACATTATCCTACTTACCCAAATCCAAGACTCCGCTATTCACACCAGTATCTAAACACTAACACCACTGCCGCTGGCCTTTGTGTGTTAACTGTGTTACTCCCGCAATGTAACCACTGAAAGCTCTTAATTACTTAATTTCCGAACTATTAAACAAATAGGAACAATAAGCTCTATTCAAATACACCAAACCACAGTAGGCTATGTGCAATAGGATCTATGCATGTCTGTTCCAACTCAAGTTATTTATGTAGCCTGAGAATTATTCACACTGTATGTACAGTGCCTTCAGAAAGTATTCACAACCCTTGACTCTTTTCCCATTTTGTTGTTACAGCCTGAACTTAAAATGGATTAAATATATATTTTAAATGTCACTGGCCTACACACAACACCCCATAATGTCAAAGTAGAATTATGTAAATTGTTTGAACAAATTAATAAAAAATGAAAAGCTGAAATGCTGTGAGTGACCAAGTATTCTKCCCCTTTTGTTATGGCAAGCCTAAATAAGTTCAGGAGTAAAAATATCCCTAACAAGTCACATACTAAGTTGTATGAACAATGCATTCAATAATAGTGTTTAACATGATTTTTGAATGACTACCTCATCTCTGTACCCCACAAATAAAATTATCTGAAAGGTCCCTCAGTCGAGCAGTGAATTTCAAACAMATATTCAACCACAAAGACCAGGGAGGTTTTCCAATGCCTCGCAAAGAAGGACACCTATTGGTAGATAAAAAAAAAATATATATAACTTGAATATCCCTTTGAGCATGGTGAAGTTATTAATTACACTTTGGATGGTGTATTAATACACCCAGTCACTACAAATATACAGGCATCCTTCCTAACTCATTTGCCGGGGAGGAAGGAAACCACTCAGAGGTTTCACCACGAGACCAATGGTGACTTTAAAACATTTACAGATTTGAATGGCTGTGATGGGAGAAAACTACATTGTAGTTACTCCACAATACTAACCTAACTGACAGAGTGAAATGAAGGAAGCCTGTACAGAATACAAATATTCCAAAACATGCATCCTGTTTGCAATTGAATATTGTGTTTCTGTGCGCTAATGGGAAGTCTACAAAACTATGAGCAAACCAACTTTTGTATTGAATACATGGAATTGGATTGTGATTATACCAATGAATGAATCCTGCACAATCTGTTTTTTTATCAGGAATAATATTTGATTTGATGTGTTTGAAATTGTTTGGTAAAAAATGCATAAAAGGAGAGTAATTTCCCATAATTTTGCACCTTTGGATAGTTGTACTTCCAATTTTGATAATTTTGTTATCTACTGGGATTTTTAAAACACATAAAAACGTGTTATTTTGTATGCTTGGACTCAAGAGATAAGTATGGTGGCATTAATATTTTTGCAGGCATTCATCCCAGCTAGCACATAACGTTCTGAGAACCATATGTTTCTTAGAGCTTGGTGAGAGCGTGGAGTCCTATGGTTATTTTGTATACAACCTTCCCAGAATGGTGCAGGATAGCTTTTCTTTTAACCTTTATTTAACTGGGCAAGCCAGTTATGAACAAATTCTTATTTACAATGACAGCCTACCGGGGAACTGCCTTGTTCAGGGGTAGAACAACAGATTTCAACCTTGTCAGCTCAGGGATTTGAGCCAGCAACCTTTCAGTTACTGGCCTTACGCTCTAACCGCTAGGCTACCTGCTTGGCTTTGGAACWTTCTCAGCACATTTAAGGAACTTGACAAAAAAAAAWGTCATTACTTTAAATGAACGTATCCTAAAAGTTCAAACATTGTTGCGTTTAATTGACATTTTGGTAATATTCTAGAAATGTTATCCAACTTGAAATGCCAGCATTGTGGGTTCAATTCCCACACAGTACCAGTACTCAATAAAAGTATACAAATGTATGTATGCACTACTGTAAGTTTCTTTGGAAAAGAGTGTCTATTAAAGATCTCTAATGTTTGGGAAAATAGTAAAAAACAATGTTATTAAGTGGGAATTTCAGTGTTTCTGCCTGGTTCTCTCTTTGATCCAAGGTGTAGGAGTCTGGCTCAACACTGGTCACGTTCCTAGATTTTTTTCTTTTTTTTTTTACCTTTATTTAACTAGGCAAGTCAGTTCAGTTGTGAGTTCTGAAGCCATTCAGGGTAAATTGATCTTTCAGTCAGTGAATTTGACCTTATCTGAATCATATGCCAGCTTTGTGACGGGGTAAGGAAGAAAGAAGCCACAGACAGACCATTGGATAGTGTATGAGTATCCTTACAATCCTATAATTTGTTATGCACTTTCTATGTAAGGCACTCACTTATGTCCCATGCATGACATCAAATAATGATACTTACGATTGTGTGTGTGTGTGCAATGCTGCGTGTGCATTTGCATGTGTGTGCATTCGTGTGTATGTGAGCATTTGCATGTGTGTGCATTTGTGTGTGTGCATTTGTGTGTGTGCATTTGTGTGTGTACATTCGTGTGTGTGTGTGTGTGTGCGTGTGTGTGAGTGCATTTGCATGTGTGTGCTAGGAGAAGCCTAACTTGTTTAAAGTGTAGCTGAGGTAAGAGCACAAGGCACATCATTATGTGCTGGAGAGGTTGCCAAATAACAAACAACTTTAAAAATAAATAACACAGTGTACAGTCTTTTAAATTGCCATCAAATTAGCAGCTATTTCTCTATGGTTCATAATCTAAAGCTTTAAGGAAAAGATATACTACCGTAGAAATGTCCTTGTTTTTGAAAGAAAAGCACATTTTTGGCCCATTACAATAACATCAAATTGATCAGAAATACAGTGTAGACATTGTTAATGTTGTAAATTACTATTGAGCTGGAAACKGCAGATTTTTTATGGAATATCTACATAGGCGTACAGAGGCCCATTATCAGCAACCATCACTCCTGTGTTCCAATGGCACATTGCGTTAACTAATCCAAGTTTAGCGTCTGCTAAATGACTTAAATGTAATGTAAATGTTTATCATTTTAAAAAGCTAATTGATCTTTAGAAAACGCTTTTGCAATTATGTTAGCACAGCTGAAAACTGTTGTTCGGATTAAAGAAGCAATAAAACTGGCCTTCTTCAGACTAGTTGAGTATTTGGATTATCAGCATTTGTGAGTTTGATTACAGGCTCAAAATGGCCAGAAACTAAGCTCTTTCTTCTGAAACTTGTCAGTCTATTCTTGTTCTGAGAAATGAAGGCTWTTCCATGCGAGAAATTGACAAGAAACTGAAGATCTCGTACAACACTGTGTACTACTCCCTTCACAGAACAGCACAAACTGGCTTTAACCAGAATAAAACGAAGAGTGGGAGGCCCCGGTGCACAACTGAGCAAGAGGACAAGTACATTAGAGTGTCTAGTTTGAGAAACAGACGCCTCACAAGTCCTCAACTGGCAGCTTCATTTAATAATACCCGCAAAACAATAGTGTCAACGTCAACAGTGAAGAGGTGACTCCGGGATGCTGGCCTTCTAGGCAGAGTTCCTCTGTCCAATGTCTGTGTTATTTTGCCCATCTTAATCTTTTATTTTTATTGGCCAGTCTGAGATATGTCTTTTTCTTTGCCACGCTGCCTAGAAGGCATGGAATAACCTTCATTTCTCAGAACAAGAATAGACTGACAAGTTTCAGAAGAAAGAGCTTCGTTTCTGGCCATTTTGAGCCTGTAATCGAAACCACAAATGCTGATGCTCCAGATACTCAACTAGTCTGAAGAAGGCCAGTTGTATTGCTTATTTAATCAGAACAACAGTTTTCAGCTGTGCTAACATAATTGCAAAAGGGTTTTCTACTGATCAATTAGCCTTTTAAAATGCTAAACTTGGATTAGCTAACACAACATGCCATTGGAACACAGGAGTGATCGTTGCTGATAATGGACCTTTTAACGTTCTGAGAACGGAAGTGAAAAATTTTCCTGTTCTGAGAATGTTCATTTTTAGGTTGCAGAGAGGTTCTGAAAACATTAGACTATAGTTCCCTGAAAGTTTGCCTGGAAGGTTTTATTAACGTTCTGAAAATGAAAATTCTAGGTTATTTGAAGATAATAAATKTTATTAGATACTTTTTAGTGATATCCAATTGGTAGTTACAGTCTTGTCCCATCGCTGCAACTCCCGTATGGACTCGGGAGAGGCAAAGGTCGAGAGCCGTGCGTCCTCTGAAACACGACCCCGCCAAGCCGCACTGCTTCTTGACACATGCTTGCTTAACCCGGAAGCCAGCCGCACCAATGTGTCGGAGGAAACACCGTACAGCTGGCGACTGAAGTCAGCGTGCATGCGCCCGGCCGCCACAAGGAGTTGCTAGAGCGTGATGGGACAAGGACATCCCAGCTGGCCAAACCCTGCCCTAACCCGGACGAAGCTGGGCCAGTTGTCCGTCACTTCATGAGTCACCTGGTCACGGCCAGTTGCAACACATCCTGGGATCAAACCCGGATCTGTAGTGACACCTCTAGCACTGCCTTAGACCACTGTGCCACTCAGGAGGCCCTGAAGATAATTAAGTAACACTCCGAGAACATGTTTCAGTAAGATTTTTTTACTGTTTTGAACTCCAAGCACAGACATGACACATGGAAATTCATTTGCTTAAGCATTAATCATGCAAACACATTTTTTATTGTGACATGCGTCAGTGAGATTCACACCTATGATCTTCTGTTCTCTATCCCTGGAATTAGTACACTGTGCTACAAGGATGGTGCACGCATGCCATCTTTTTTTACTCATACAAAGCTGTTCATTTTAGTTTATTCAAACAGACCCCATTTCAAAGGAAACAAGCACTAATTAAGATCAGGTGTCGACAATTAGTGGGCGCGGCCAACACACTGAACAAGATAAGAGGATAGAGAGAGTTTTGTTGATGCTGAGAACGAAATGTATATGTTTTTAAATAACATTCTTAGAACATTCTTTGAACATTACTAATGTTTCTTGTTTTTTTATGGAACGTTTTCTTAATGTTCTGAGAACATGAACTTAAATAGAACCACGAGGAAACCTGCAGAACATATTATGCTGAAGTACTGAAATTCCTCACAGAAGAAAGTTGTTTCTGAATGTTCTCTGAACAACTTGAGAACATAACTTTAAATAGAACCATCAGGAAACCTGTAGGAAACGTTATGCTGAATTACTGAAATGTCCACCTAAGGAACATATGGTTCAGGTTCTTATAACGTTATGTGATAGATGGGTATCTTGAGCCATTCCCAGAACATTGTGGGAAGGTTGTATGCAAAATAACCATTGGACAAGCACACTCTCACCTATGTCTTAGACACATATGGTTCTCAAAAAGTTATATGCTAGATGAGTTGTTTCCTTTGAAATTAGGTCTTGTTTGAATACTCAAATGAACAACTTTGTATGCGTAATAAAACAGGGCATTCTAGCTCCATTCCGGTGGCACAGTGGACTCATTTCAAGGATAGAAAACAGAAGATCATAAGCTCAAATCTCACTGATGCTGTGTCATCATAAACAAGAAATGTGTTTGCATGATTAATGTATGAGGAAATTAATTTATATCTGTGCTTGGAGTTCAAACAAGTTAACCCAATATATATACATATATACAGTGGGGCAAAAAAGTATTTAGTCAGCCACCCATTGTGCAAGTTCTCCCACTTAAAAAGATGAGAGAGGCCTGTAATTTTCATCATAGGTACACTTCAACTATGACAGACAAAATGAGNTTGTAGGTGACCAAATACTTATTTTCCACCATAATTTGATAATTAATTAATTAAAAATCCTACAATGTGATTTTCTGGAATTTTTTTCTCTCATTCTGACTGTCATAGTTGAAGTGTACCTATGATGAAAATTACAGGCCTCTCTCATCTTTTTAAGTGGGAGAACTTGCACAATTGGTGGCTGACTAAATACTTTTTTGCCTCCACTGTATATACATAGCATTCAAACAAGACCTAATTTGAAGGGAACAACTCATCTAGCATATAACTTTTTGAGAACCATATGTGTCTAAGACATTGGTGAGAGTGTGCTTGTCCAATGGTTATTCTGCATACAACCTTCTGGGAATGGCTCAAGATACCCATCTAGCACATAACATTATAAGAACCTGAACCATATGTTCCTTAGGTGGACATTTCAGTAATTCAGCATAACGTTTCCTACAGGTTTCCTGATGGTTCTATTTAAAGTTATGTTCTCAAGTTGTTCAGAGAACATTCAGAAACAACTTTCAACCTTCCCACATATATACGCATACATTACGCATACATATATATATGCATATATATATGTATGTATGTATATGTTTTTTTTATTTAACCATTATTTAACAAGGCAAGGTTTTGATGTGTAGAGTGCGTTAGTAAATTGACTCTGGCTATCTATTCCGATTTCAGAGTACTCCGAGTGTGCCAGACCACAGAATAACGGATCAATCACCCTAAGAATATGACCGGTGTCAGTAAATGTTGGCCAAAAAAGTTATTAAATTGTTGCCAGCAGCACAGTTACAGTCACTGACACTCTAGATAACATAAAAGCAGCATAACCAGCTCTGCTAGGGTGAGTAAAATGGTCAGTGAGATGTTTTCTCATTTGTGTCTGAAAATAGCTAGCAAGCTAGCCAACTTTAGCCAGTTAGCTTGGGTGGTTGACTGTCGTTGTGAGATCAGAACACTCAGATCAACCCTACTCCTCATCAACCTTACGTCCAGAGTGCACTCTGAACGCTCCTAGAGCAAAACGCTCTTAATATATGAACAGGCAAGCTGACAACACTCTGAAGTTACCACCCAGAGTGCACTCTCACACACTGGAGGCAATTTACAAACGCACCCTTAATAAGTCCATGCAGAAGCGTTTGAAAACAAACCCAGGGCCAGTGCCATTGTTGATGCTACAGTATTTGCATTGAAAAAGTGCCCAGCCGTCAGGAAATCAATTAAGTGTGTGTCTGTAGATAAATTAGTGTGTGTCTGTAGATAAATTAGTGTGTGTCTGTAGATAAATGATTAGAATGACAGTAAAACAGTTATACTATGTGTTTGCTGAGTAATTAGATCAAATTCACTATGATTGTGTTTATTTTCCATTGTGATGGTTTTTTTCTGTACAGTTAACATTAACTTCCAGTTATTTTCGCTCACATTGCTGGTCCCATTGTTTAGAATTATTCCGCAATTAGGCAAAGAGTTATGGGATATTAGAATCCTCTTGTTCTAACCTGTATATTTTCGACTCGGGGGTTTGACTTCTACAAACAGCGCACCCTTAAAAAGTATGCTTGATAGCATTCCAACCACACCCACAAACCATAGAAACGGACTGTTTTTTTTGCTGTGCATTAGACCTTTGTGGTTTGGACAGTCTGCAAACACACCCATCCAGAGGCGCAACATGTATACACATGGAAACTTTCCGTGGAAAGGTTTCTCTCATCATAACTAAACATTTAACAGATAACTGTAAGAACCTCATATTACTATTATTCATAATTGTGCTGTTTAAGAAAGAAACTCACAAATAAACACAGAAACCTGTGCGCCATTTTGTTGTACATACTTTTAATGCTGGTGGGAAAGTTACTCTGCGGGTGTGGTCTCTCAGAAGCGAGACCGGGAAATAAAGGTGTGGCCTTGTGGGGGAACCAGTTTATATATACACTGACACACAGCCTTCCCTGTCTACTGTATCTCTGCCAACTGAACGGAGCTACTAACAGGTATGTCTTCATTTGGGTCATACACCAGCCATTGCTTTGTATTGTGTATCAACTGCTTGTACTGTAATCTGAAGGAATTCGTTTTTGTGCATTCTTATACTAATATTAGTTTTAAGGAAGGTTCACGTTGAATTTTACAACAGCTTCTGTGTAGGGAGATAGAGGGCATATTACATAACCAGGAAGAGATATTTTAATGTCGGATGGTTAGATATACAGTATCTCACACTGGATATGCAGTATGATATCTTCTGTATCACAGCGCACACCGCTTAAAAATGTCATGTCAACGATCCCAAATGGATTCCTGCTGTTTAAGTTGATCGGTGGCCTTGCAAAACGAGTGAGGACCGGAAAGGTTTTTACAGAAGATAGTACCTGCGATTCATGTGTTGTGAACCACACTCTTAGAAAAATAYTTGCTATCTAGAACGGTTCTTTGGCTGTCCCCATAAGAGAACCCTTTAAAGAACCCTTGTTTGTGCAATGTAGAACCCATTTGGGTTCAATGTAAAACCCTTTCCAGTGAKTGTTCTACCTGGAACTAAAAATGTTCTACCTGGGGGGGAAAGGGTTCTCCTATGGGGACAGCCAAAGGACCCTTTTGGAACTCGTTTTTCAAAGAGTGCATAGTTTCCATGAGGCACTGAACATTCCACAAAACTGCGCAATATGACTGAATGTTTGCTCTAGGTAGACTGAAAAATACTCTCCTAAGTCAACGTATCATGTTCCTACCTGTTCTGTGTTCTTTCATGTTTTCATTTCTACATTTACATTTTAGTCATTAAGCAGACGCTCCTATCCAGAGCTACTTGGTTAGTGCATTCATCTTAAGATAGCTAGGTGAGACAACCACATACTGTATCACAGTCCTACATCTTTCCTCGATAAAGAAGTTATAAGCAAAGTCAGAGCTATTAGGAAAATACAAGTGCAATTGTTTTAATGCTTTTTTATTACTGCCCCTCTGTTTTCACATTTATACTCTGTTTGATAGGACAGTAATAGCAGTCAGTACATATCCGGTTAGGAATCTAAATATAGCAGAGAATCATCCCTCCTCCTCATGATCATGACAATTGTTAGTTAGGCCTCATGGTACACAAAGAATCCAGGAAGTAGGCTAATTTTGAATAAATACTTTTAGTTTACTTTTGAAATATATCTAATGTGTTCGGAGCTATTATATATTATAGGCTATTATAATGATAATTATTTTAATTTGTAAAGTGCTTTTCTCAGACCCAAGGTGCACATTAATTTAAAAAAAGTATAATGTATAATAATAAAAACAACACAGACAACAATCAAAGTTATATACAGGTGTGGCCAGAATACTAGCAGAGGTCCTTGAAAGCTTTTCTGAAAGCACAGTCTTGAGCTGTGCCTTAAAGGACAGAGACTCTGCAGCCCTAATAGTGTCTGGAAGTGCGTCCCACAGTTGCAGAGCAACTGAAAGCCCTGTCACCCATAGTTTTTAGTCTGCTGCTAAAGGGAGATGGACCTGGAGGAGCGAAGGGTGTGTGTGGGGAAGGTGGGTAGAATGATGTCAGAACGTTATTATGGCTTTGTCTGTTGAAATAAACACCTTACCTCCACCAATATCCTGACTCAAATTAGCTCTGGTCTGATGCATATGAAAGAAAATTCCAAATGGGTGTGGTGAGGATAGGATAGGTGTTCCCCTGATTGATACAGTCTTATGACATGAATGCATTCTTATAATTCTGTACAGAAAACATTACTCATCTGTATGGTTCCACAGAAAAGACTACGACTACGGCTAACGTTTGTCATATAAACATTTGAGCATACTTTCCTCTCAAGACCTGTCTGGATGAAGTATTTAAAACATGCAATCATTTTAACTCAAACATTTCACTCTCCTTTTCAGATACAATGGATGTAAGTAAACACTTTTTCTAATATTCTATCAAATTGCAAGAATGCTTAATACTATAAGCAATAAAGCGCTCACTGTATTCCACAGCTAGCACATTTGGTTCCTTGGAAGTTGTGGGAACGTATGTTTCTGGTTTCAGGAAGTCAAAATGTAGCCTGTTCTGGGAACGTTTATTTTTAGATTGCAGGGAGATTATGCAAACGTTTTAATCTGGATCCTTAAATTTTCCTGTGGGGTTTTATTAACACAGAGAATACAAATTATAGGTTATTTTGAGGTTTTTGAATAACTTCCTTAACCTTCACCTGAATGTTTCAAGACTTTTAACACTGCTAGCTTATTTTGGGGTTAGCTTTTTTGAACGCCAAGCACATGTAAATTAATTTCCTTAGGCATTAATCTTGCAATTTGTTGTTGTGACACGGCATCAGTGAGAYTCAACCCTATAATTGTCTGTTCTCTATTGAAGGATTTATTCCACTGAAACACCAGGATGGCGCAAGCATGCCATTTTGTTTTTATGCCTACAAAGCTGTTAATTTTTGTCTGTTCAAACAGACCCCATTTCAAAGGAAACAAGCACTCATTAAGATCGGGTGTGGCCCGTTAGTGGGCGCAGCAAACGCACCTGAACACACTTAACAAGATAAAGGATAGAGTGAGTTTTTTTTATGCTGAGAATGGAATGTATATGTTTTTAAATAACTTTAGTAACGTTCAGAGAACGTTCTAATGTTTTCTTGTGGTTTTATGCAACTTTTTTATGCAATTTTCTTTACTTTCTTGGAACAATTTGAGGACATTACTTTTAAATGAGGAAACCTGTAGGAAACGCTATGCTGAAGTACTGAAATTCCCACTGAAGAACTTTCACTGAACTATTTGAGAACATTTGGGGTGTTGGGCTCACATGGGCCAACGATGTCTCATAAGATTATTTTTTTTAAAGGTTTATGTCCCCCAGTTGAAAAATGTGTGATAGCAGTGCAGCAATGGTAGCTTTCTGTGTTATCACTCTTTCTTTCATCCCTCCATCCCATTAATTTTACCCTATGACAAACAACGTCAGTTTATCATTGGAAAGCTTAGATTCACAGCTATCCATCAGACACATTTTCGGAAATGTTCAGGGCCCAGCATCTTAAGTCTAAGTTCATCGTTAGAACCTTCGTAGGAGCATCATTCAATCTCCCAGCTGTTTCCCAAAACCATCGTTACTAAAGTTGCACTTAAACGCTAGTTACTTACCTCAGACGACTCGCAGAACAGCTAAGTGCGTCATTAGATGTTTTTTTGCCCTTCCGCGTCACTTTATTCACAGATCTCAGCTAAACATAGCATGAAGAAGTTGATCTGTCTGACTGTGACCGCCGATAACTTAAAAACGAAGTTGACTACAAATGCAAAGTTGCCAAAGTGTTTGCAATTGTCACAAACAAGTGAAGGATAAAAATATGCTTAAAATGAAAGCAGAGATGACTGCCTTCAAATATAAATAGGCTACATAGACCTATACAGTGAATTCAGAAAGTATTCAGACCTCTTGAATTTTTCCACATTTTGGTACGTTACATACTTATTCTAAATAGTTTATTTTCCTCATCAGTCCAAATGTGAGATTTTGGGTTCCAACCTCTGTCTTTGTGAGACGCGAAGAAGGTGAACGGATGAGCTCCGCATGTGTGGTTCCCACTGAGTGTGGTTCCCACTGGGGCGGCAGGTAGCCTAGTGGTTAGTTAGAGTGTTGGACTAGTAACCAGGAGGTTGCTAGATCGAATCCCTGAGCTGACAAGGTAAAAATCTGTCGTTCTGCCCCTGAACAAGGCAGTTAACCCACTGTTCCTAGGCCGTCATTGTAAATAAGAATTTGTTCTTGTGGTGGTGCTTTGCTGGTGACACTGTCAGTGATATATTTCAAACTCAAGGTACACTTAACCAGCATGGCTACCACAGCATTCTGCAGCAATACGCCATTCCTTCTGGTTTGCACTTAGTGGGACTATCATTTGTTTTTCAACAGGATAAATACCCAAAACACACCACAATTACCTGACCTCAACCCAATTGAGATGGTTTGAGATGAGTTGGACCGCAGAGTGACAGAAAAGCAGCAAACAAGTGCTCAGCATATGTGGGAACTCCTTCAAGACTGTTGGAAAAGCATTCCTCATGAAGCTGGTTGAGAGAGTGCCAAGCGTATGCAAAGCTGTCATCAAGGGTGGCTACTTTGAAGAATCTCAAATATAAAATATAAAACATGATTCCATATGTGTTATTTCATAGTTTATGTCTTCACTATTATTCTACAATGTAGAACATAGTCAAAATAAAGAAAAACCCTTTAATGAGTAGGGGTGTCCAAACTTTTGACTGGTACCATAAGTATTCAGACCCTTTACTTGGTACTTTGAATCCCCTTTGGCAGCGATTACAGCCTCAAGTCTTCTTGGGTATTATGCTACAAGCTTGGCTCACCTGTATGTGGGGAATTTCTCCCATTCTTCAAAGCAGATCCTCTCAAGCTCTGTCAGGTTAGATGGGGAGTGTTGCTGCACAGCTAATTTCAGGTCTCTCCAGAGATGTTCGATTGGGTTCAAGTCCGGGCTCTGGCTGGGCCACTCAAGGACATTCAGARACTTGTCCCGAAGCCACTAATGCGTTGTCTTGGCTGTGTGCTTAGGGTCATTGTCCTCTTGGAAAGTGAACCTTTGCCCCAGATTGAGGTCCTGAGTGCTCTGGAGCAGATTTTCATCAAGGATCTCTCTGCACTTTGCTTCATTCATCTTTGCTTCGATCCTGACTAGTCTCCCAGTCCCTGCCGCTGAAAAACATCCCTACAGCATGATGCTGCCACCACCATGCTTCACCATAGGGATGGTGCCAGGTTTCTTCCAGACGTGACGCTTGGAATTCAGGCCAAAGAGTTCAATCTTGGTTTAATCAGACCAGATAATCTTGTTTCTCATGATCTGACAGTCCTTTAGGTGCCTTTTGGCAAACTCCAAGCAGGCTGTCGTGCCTTTTATTGAGGAGTGGCTTCCGTCTGGCCACTCTACCATAAAAGCCTGATTGGTGGAGTGCTGCAGAGATGGTTGTCCTTCTGGAGGGTTCTCCCATCTCAACAGAGGAACTGGGGTTCTTGGTCACCTCACTGACCAAGGCCCTTCTCCCCCGATTGCTCCATTTGGCTGGGCGGCTAGCTCTAGGAAGAGTCTTGGTGGTTCCAAACTTCTTCCATTTAAGAATGATGGAGGCCGCTGTGCTTGAGGTGTCACTACAAACCTGTGTTCGATCCCAGGCAGTGTCAAAGCGGTGCACAATTGGCCCAGCATTGTCCGGGTTCGGGGAGGGTTTGGCCGGCCGGGATGGCCTTATGCCATCGCACTCTATCAACTCCTTGTGGCAGGCCGGGCGCATGCACGCTGACTTTGGTCGCCAGTTGTACGGTGTTTCCTCCGACACTTTGGTGCGGCTGGCTTCCAGGTTAAGCGAGCAGTGGGTCAAGAAGCAGTGCGGCTTGGCAGGGTCGTGTTTCGGAGGACACATGACAATCGACCTGCACCTCTCCCAAGTCCGTACGGGAGTAGCAGCGATGGGACAAGACTGTAACTACCAATTGGGGAGAAAAAATGTTAAAAAGGAGAATAAATAAATGATAAATGAAATTTTAAAAAGAATGGAGGCCACTGTTCTTGGTGACCTTCAATGCTGCAGACATTTTTTTGGGGTACCCTTCGTCAGGTCTGTGCCTCGACACAATCCTGTCTTGGAGCTCTATGGACAATTCCTTCAACCTCATGGCTTGGTTTTTGCTCTGACATGCACTGTCAACTGTGGGACCTTATATAGACAGGTGAGTGCCTTTCCAAATCATGTCCAATCAATTGAATTTATCATAAGTGGACTCCAATAAAGTTGTAGAAACATCAAGGATGATCAATGGAAACAGGATGCACCTCTATTGCGAGCCTCATAGCAAAGGGTCTGAATACTTATGTAAATAAGGTATTTCTTTTTTAATATACTTTTGCCAACATTTCTAAAAACCTGTTTTCACTTTGTCATTATGGGATATTGTGTGTAGATTAATACATTTTAGAATAAGGCTGTAACGTAACAAACATTTTGAAAAAGTGAAGGGGTCTGAATACTTTCTGAATTCACTGTCAATGTAAATCATATTGAAGAAATGTTAATGTTCAATCAATTGAGTTTTATTTTGCCAATAGGGTACTGTCTATAATGTTTGCCTCAATATACAGTACCAGTCCAAAGTTTGGACACCTACTCTTTATTTTTACTATGTTCTACATTGTAGAATAATAGTAAAGACAAACTATGAAATAACACATATGGAATCATGTAGTAAACAAAAAAGTGTTAAACAAATCAAAATATATTTAAGATTCTTCAAAGTAGCCACCCTTTTTGGGCACATTCTTAATTAACACAATTCTGTGAATAATTTAACATCTGTATATCTGGCACACCTGTCATGTGGTTGTGTATTCTACATCATTCTACATGAACATTTTAAGATATTTCTGGTGTTACTACAATTACATTTCAAACAGGTGTGGTCCAATAAGACCCCATTGAGTAGTTTGGTGGCAATATTGGAAAAAGGCTTCTGTGGGGTTAATGTGTGAATTCTCTGATGGACCTGTATCTACAAATCTTTTTAATAACCAGGCCTAGCTGTGTGTGTGCAATTTGCTGCCTCTTATCAAAGTTAGAATACAAAAACATAGCTGTCCAATTACATGGAATTCTATGGCTAAGCTTTCAACATTCTAATGTCAATGCGCATATGGGAGCTTTTTTCTTTTCTTTTTTTACAATAGTTGTAGCTGGTCATTTCAAAGTTGATTAAATATAATTTGAAAGGTAATTTCCTTACCTTTCCAAATCACTTGTCAAAGTTTTTTAAATGTATCATGCTTTCCCTTTTTAAAGCCATTTATACAGGTACATTTGATATCTAACATAGAAGTCAAAGTTCTGTTGACCTGAACATTTCGAAATTGTCTGCAGGATAGCTGTGAATCTAAGCTTTCCAATTACACATGTATACGTGAGCAATTGGAGAGTAACTTGCATGACATTGTTTGTCAGGATAAAATCCCTTTGGGGAAAAAATGAATGGGATGGAGGGATGAAATAAAGAGCACTACCGAGTCGTTGTTCATGTCATAAGAAGGAATTCCCCTCGACCACACCCACAAATTGGGGAATACAAACATTCTTTCCCATTGACCCCCATTGTAAAAGAGCCAACTTTATTGTTCATTTTTTGTTATACAGAAATAATAAAACATGCCAAAAAACTGCTCGTTAACCAGGTAAAAAATCCTGACCTACGGTTCATTGAAACTATGTAGGGAAATAGAGCCTGCGAGAAGTGCCCTGTGGCTTCAGGCTATTCAGCGTGGGAAATGTGGGGACCCGGTGTCCATGTAGGCTACGTGTAGCTACTCTATGTGTGTGGAAAACATTTAATCTCAGGTAAAACCTACTTGTAGCTGTGTAGTCTGTTTGTGGTGTTGGTTTTGCTAGCTTAATGTTCCAGTCGGTAGCTAGCACTCACTCACGTGGTTAGCAGCATCATGAAAAGGGGCATGAGGAAAGCCCTACAATATTACGTTTTTCTAAGTAGTGAGAAACCAGTTGCGAGCAGGCAATGTTGAAAAGTGATCTTTAGACATGTAGTTTTGTAATTGACTAAAACAAGCAGATAACTTGAATTTTTCAAATGCAATTTTTTTGTTTTTGCTGCGAGTCAATGGAGTAACCTAGGTAACCACAGATTGTTTTCCCCAGAGGTGGGCGGGCCGCAACGTAATATTTTATACCGACTGGCATGATTGCTGCACTGCTATCACACATTTTCCAACTCTAGGGACATAGACCTTAAAAAAAAAAAAAGAGACATCTTCGGCCCAAGTGAGCCTAATATGGACTAATGTCAAGCCAGTTGAACGTTCCTAGAACATGACCAAAATTGAAATGAAAGGTAACCATGTTTGAACTTTTAAGACACATTTTGTTAAAATAATGAAATACCAAGAAAATTGTTATTTTGTCAATCAATCAATCAATCAATTTTATTTTATATAGCCCTTCGTACATCAGCTAATATCTCGAAGTGCTGTACAGACACCCAGCCTAAAACCCCAAACAGCTAGTAATGCAGGTGTAGAAGCACGGTGGCTAGGAAAAACTCCCTAGAAAGGCCAAAACCTAGGAAGAAACCTAGAGAGGAACCAGGCTATGAGGGGTGGCCAGTCCTCTTCTGGCTGTGCCGGGTGGAGATTATAACAGAACTATGCCAAGATGTTCATAAGTGACAAGCATGGTCAAATAATAATCATGAATAATTTTCAGTTGGCTTTTCATAGCCGATCATCAAGAGTTGAAAAACAACAGGTCTGGGACCTGTCTCTTATACACATCTAGATGTGTATAAGAGACAAACCGCAGGCAGAACAGTTGAAACTGGAATAGCAGCAAGGCCAGGCGGACTGGGGCAGCAAGGAGTCACCACGGGCGGCAGTCCCGACGCATGGTCCTAGGGCCCAGGTCCTCCGAGAGAAAGAAAGAGAGAAGGAGAAAATTAGAGAGAGCCAAGATTTTCAAAATGTTCATAAATGACAAGCATGGTCAAATAATAATCAGGAATAAATCTCAGTTGGCTTTTCATAGCCGATCATTAAGAGTTGAAAACAGCAGGTCTGGGACAGGTAGGGGTTCCATAACCGCAGGCAGAACAGTTGAAACTGGAATAGCAGCAAGGCCAGGCGGACTGGGGACAGCAAGGTGTCATCATGCCCGGTAGTCCTGACGTATGGTCCTAGGGCTCAGGTTCTCAGAGAGAAAGAGAGAACGAGAGAATTAGAGAGAGCATACTTAAATTCACACAGGACACTGGATAAGACAGGAGAAGTACTCCAGGTAACCAACTGACCCTAGCCCCCCGACACATAAACTACTGCAGCATAAATACTGGAGGCTGAGACAGGAGCGGTCAGGAGACACTTGTCAAGTTCCTTAAATGTGCTGAGAATGTTCCAAAGGCAAATCACTATCCTGCACCATTCCCAGAAAATTGTGGGTAGGTTGTATGCAAAATAACCATAGGACTCCACGCTCTCACCAAGCTCTAAGAAACAAATGGTTCTCAGAACATTATGTGCTAGCTGGGTCCAGTGAGAAATTAAGCAAGGAGACACATCCACTTGTGCACACTATCAATCCTCTCTCACCCCGCTCTGCTTCCCCTCTTCCCCTACAGCTTTCAGATGCTCTGGGTGGTGAACCGGGCTGGCCAGGCCAGAACAACCAGCAGGGTAGTGGGGGCGTGTGGCCTGGTGGGCAACCCAACCAGCCAACATGGCCAGGACAGCCTGGTGGTCAACCAGGCCAGCCCGCCCCCATGTGGCCTGGACAACAACCAAACCCTTCCCAACCCTCATGGCCCGGACAACAAGGAGGGGGGCAGCCCGGCTGGCCCGGACAACCAGGTGGGGGGCAGCCTGGCCAGCCAACCTGGCCCGGACAACCAGGTGGGGGGCAGCCTGGCCAGCAAACCTGGCCCGGACAACCAGGTGGGGGACAGCCCAGTCAGCCGACATGGCCAGGGCAGCCAGGACAGATTAGCCAACCTACTGCACCCGGATGGCCAAGCCCCGGTCCAGGCCCTGCCCAACCAACTGCTCCACAAAATAGTTCACTGGTAAGAGAAGACATTCAATCCTGAGGATGTTGGTTATGACGGTTTGAAAAACCATGAGCAAGGTTCTGCATGGTTCAGAAATATCTTTGTGACAGATTAGCCCTCAAGACCTCTACTCAGACATTGTTGTAAGCCTGTCCTAATGACACTCAACTGGTTTTGGCTGTTTTTATTTGCTGTTTTCAACAAACCCATTTTATTTCCCCAACAGAAAGTGCCATATGACCTGAATCTGCCAAATGGATGCTACGACAAGATGCTCATCACAATTCGTGGGACAGTTAACCAAAATGCCAAAATGTCAGTATTCACAGCAAAATATAGTTTCCGTGGTAAATTGTGAAGATCTACATTGTAGCTATTTCCACACTTTGATTCTTAATGTTGCTCAGTTATTTCAGTCTTGTAGCCAGCAGTAGGTACACAAATGGAATGCCTTTCCTTGATATGTTGCCTGCAAACATCTTATACCATAACCTAAGTACTAGTCTGTTTGTGCCATCATCCCACTCCTTGCCACTTGTCATCCTATACATGATATTTGGCATGACAAGGAGTTGGAATGATAGCACAAACAGATCTGGGACCTGGCTACTTCTACTGCTACTCTCAATCTAATAAGGACTAAAATCTTATCAAATACAAACGGTTGTTCTTTTGTTCTTCAAAGTGTGTGATGCATAAGTATCCATCTCAGGATGTAAACGGAGACTAATAGAAGTTAGACGAGAGGATCTAGATAATCAAGCTCTGGGTAGTTAACAAATCTAGATTACTGTCAAATGTAAATCAATGAGGCCCCTTTTGAAAGAGGTTGGCAGACAGTAATCCCAAAAGAGCATCTTGACATCATTATTTCCAAACCTCGACTGAATACAATTTAACTAATGTAAGGACAATGGGTGAGAATAGAACAAATGATCTGTGATGAATTCAATACCAGATAATACCAATCACTTTGAAGTCAAGAGTAGGTCTACAGTAACTATGGCCACAAACTCAAAAAGCTCACACATGGAGAATGTCGCTGAGTGCTGTTGAGCATGTGGCTCATAGAACACACACACACATTCATCACAAAACATAATGCTGTTGTCTGACTTGTAATCGACACTACTAGATAAACGCATTGATGACGTAAATGTCACAAAATCCAAGGTTTACCACTATGTTATTAGCTTCGTCCCAAATATGTTTGTGCTCTTGAAATTCCATTGCTCATTGTCAAGCCAAACAAATTGTTTGAAAAGAAAATGAGTGACAAGGAGTTGGTATGAACACTGCTATTATCTCCCTGTAGGTTCACCATCAATCTAACCAAAGGGAATGACATTGCCATGCACTTAAACCCACGCTTTAATGACCAGGGAAAGAAAACGATTGTGCGGAACAGTCAGATAGGCAATACATGGGGCAAAGAGGAGAGAGAGCACAATCACTTCCCCTTCACTCAGGGCCAGCCCTTCGAGGTGAGGAATCTATCTTCTGCTTTACTTCATGTCAACCAATCAGAGTTTTAAAACCATGATGGCTGGGGTCCATTGAGAATTAGGTTTTGTCCCAAATGGCACCCCCCTATATAGTGCACAACTTTTGAACAGAACATGCTTTGGTCAAAAGTAGTGCACTGAATAGGATGCCATTTGGAAAATATCTTTAGACACTCCTGTATTCATCTCGATATTTTCAGTTGTATGATTTTTATGGTAATTAAAAATAATGTCAAACAAATTCAAATGTTATTCATGATCAACAGATCATGTTTTACAATCAATATATTAATTTACATTTCAGTCATATCTTAACACATTCTTTGATTTTGCATAATAATGAGTTTGTGGTCCTGTGTTTTTCCAGATGAAGATCATGTGCACTAACAGTGAGTTCAAGGTGGCAGTGAACAGCTCACACATCCTGGAGTTCAAACACCGCATCCGTGACATCCAATCCATCAAACACCTGGTCATCTATAATGATGTCACCCTCACGTCTGTGGAGATTGACAAACTATAAGATCTAGCAGGGTTGGTTTCAGCCATTTAATAGAATGACCAGATTAGCCAAAGTCCCTCAGGTTCTATTTTTATGGTTCCAGTGACCTTCCATCATTGGCTTTCAACAGAAACATACAGTAGCTTGAGTCTAAAGCTTTAACCCAGTAGTACTACCATCATATTCTGTACTTCTACTAAGATGGTATATTCTCTGTGTGGAAAAATATATTTTCTTAGTCTTTTAATAAGAGAAAAAAGTCAACAACTTTTAACTTACAAATTCATTGGTTTTAAGTCTGAATAGGTACATACATTTGAATGAAAACCACCTATATCCAATGTTAGACTCAAACATATTTTTCTATTGACTGATATTTCTTCCTCCAGATACAGGGTGATGTACAGTATGTGTTTTGAGTGATTGTTATTGTTGTATAACCTTTCCCACTAGGTGGCACAGTTGAGACTATGTTGAATGTTTTAGATCCACAACAAGCCTAGTATTTGCTGTGGCAAAATAAACATTACCTTGGCTACCTATACCACACAGTAGTAGATGAATTTGAAAACACCAATGCATATTACCACTTAACATATAGGCTATTATTACTTTGCATTAGTGAATGAAGGACCATGTCTGTAAACATACTGTATTTTCAAAGCTCTTTCTCCTTAACCCTGCAATCATGAGCAAGTTCACTTGTTGGTAATGTAATGATGTCATGCACTATCTTTCTGTAGTGTTTCTATAAGCAGTGATGATCTTATTTCCATTACCAGCCATCAGCACTTAACATGTTTATTCAGGGAGGAGAGTGTCAATATCTGTGAGTGATATTACAGTTGACAATCATATCTCAAATTAAGCAAATGTGACTTTATTTACACAAAGACCACATTGACTGAATCAACACGGAATATTTTCACTGGTAACCACTAAACAAAATATGAGGAGACTTACACCACAGAGATACCTCTAAATACTATAATTTGGTTTATATTTATATTCGATTACTCTCCTGATTAAATTGTTTGAAGTCCATTTAAAAGAAGTGAACTGCTATTTTAGAACTGCTGCTGTCTAACATCAAATGTGTTTTTCTCCATTATGTTCTTCTTAAACAATAAGTTATATCACAATGTGAAAGAACACGTAAAACAAACTCTTGTTACAGTTACTCTCACATAACAGCCCTCTCTCAATCCATGTTCACAAACTTGTTATTACATTTACAGCCCTCACTGCCCTCCACCAACCCACAGCAATGAGCCCATCGCACTATTAAGCTCACAAGATGAGACTGACAAGATGCATGTAGACACATGATAAACTTTTCCCCCAGCCCGGCATGCCTCTGGCTGTTGTCTATAATCTACCAGCCAGACCATGTCTCCTCCTGATAATTACTTCCCCAGCAATAACTGATAACAGTGTGTCAGGTAGACAGGGCAGATAGGTGTGTGTACGTCTGTACACACTCTTAGAAAAAAAGGTGCTATCTAGAACCTAAAAGGGTTCTTTGGATGTGCCCATAGGAGAACCCTTTTCAGAACCCTTTTTGGTTCCAGGGAGCGCTCTTTTGGGTTCCATGTAGAACCCTGGAACCAAAACTGGTTTTACCTGGAACCAAAAAGGGTTCATCTATGGGGACAGCCGAAGAAGCCTTTTGGAACCTTTTTTCTAAGAGAGTGTGTAAGT
Organism: Salvelinus sp. IW2-2015; assembly: GCF_002910315.2. Taxonomy (NCBI): domain Eukaryota; kingdom Metazoa; phylum Chordata; class Actinopteri; order Salmoniformes; family Salmonidae; genus Salvelinus; species Salvelinus sp. IW2-2015. The sequence continues at coordinate 21,910,350 of NC_036843.1, forward strand.
TTGTGTGTCAGGTAGACAAGAACAGACAGAGKGGCCATGGGGAAAAGGTCAGGTGTGGCCAGCCAGATGTGGTGCACATGTTTACAATACTGTAGTGTACGATAATACATGGAGCTCCATGGTACCTATTATTTTGTGGTACTTGGTTGAGATACAACACACACTTAAAAAAAAAAAAGTCTTCCTTGATGTTGGCACTAGCAAAAACACAGAACCATGAATATGGGTCACCAACACAGGAAACCTGTCTCTTAAAAGAGTTCAAAGCTTCTATGTCTTTAAGATAACAGTCAGCTACCCTACCTCTGGTATATGATTCAATGATAAACTATGAAGATGGTTTAAAGCTATTGGGGGGGGGACACTGACAGAGATCACATTCCTYTCTACAGTAGGCTACTAAAAGAGGCTGGCACATGCTTACTTGACTGACACTATTCTGTGTTTTGAGGCTGTTGTGACCTATGGCGGGAAACAAGGGTTACATCCCAAATAACACCCTATTCCCTATATAGCACTTATTTTAATCAGACTCCTGATTAAGGTCCTGGTCAAAAGTAGTGCACCAAAGTGTAATAGGGTGTAATTTGGGATAAACAAAAGATCTCTTAGTATCCTGACGTCAGGTCAGTGATTCATTTTTAATGATGGAAACCGACTACGGACTGAATCTCGATGGAAACTGAAGACCAAAGAGATTCATTATTCAATGACTCTTCTATGCCTACATATAAACTGCTGTGAACTTCATAAAGGTTGGAACTTTGAATTGTTCTCAAATCGCTTTTGCACCTGGTTTATGGTATGGCTTGTAATAGGGATTTCAGAACTCTTATAGTAATATAATATAATTTGGGTCACCCGTAAACCATGGGGACTGGTTCACCTAATAAGGCTTTAATCTATTTTAAACATTTCATATTGTCCCTTTTTTATTTGTTTCCTCAAGTAGGCCTATTCCGAAAATGTAAATTACCTATATAAATGATCAATCTCAGTTCAATTCACGGAGTACAGTATTGTCTTTGACGCAATTATTTTGCGCGTGCATGATAGTTTTGCGGACACGTTCATCATTGTTGAAGATGCAAGCACGTCAGAACGCTGAGCGCTATAATATCAAGCAGGGGACGTCGCTCGCTCGCGAATATCTTTTGCAAAACGACTAGCTAGTATGGGATTGTTAGCAAGAGCGTAGCATCAAATACGGACGAAAATGATAACGATTTTACTCCTTATATGATAGTTATGAAGACCGTATAATTAGAGATACGGTTCTAATTTATTGTAAGGTCACTGCTGAACACCGAACACGGCGCTGCCTTGCCCAGCAAGTGCTCMTAGTAAGGCAGGGGATTGGAGACATCATTTCCGAGTTTTCGCAGCGGCACAGGTCAGTTTGAACGTTTTGCCTTTGCTTTGGTATTCCTCTATGTGTGTACAGTTAAATAGCTAGCTACATTAATTAAATTAACACATTCTAGCTAATATTGTTAAACTGAGTTGACATTCTGCCAACCCAGCACACAAGTAAAAAAAAAAAAAAAGTTGTGTAACTAACTAGCCATTAGCAATGCTAACGTTAGCTAGCTAATAATGTTAACGTGCCTGGAAAGTCGAGGTGGGTGGAGTGGAGATGGACTCTGATGGGTCCGTTTAAACACTCGCTTAGATTGCACTGCAATTCATTTGAATCTGATAAGGTAATTGGCCACACAAAGTTAATCAGCGTTAGCTAGCTAACATAACGTTATGGACTTATTTTGTACGGAATGTGTTAGCGTGCACCTAGCATTAACGCTACGCCACATAACTAATGGTTAGTACCTTGACTATGATGTTGCTTTCCTCAAACCTTAGCTGCATGGGTGGATAAGGCCTTTTCAAATCGAACAAACGTTTATCAACGTTACAATCTCGTTTTGCTGAAATGTAACGAGCTAATTTAAAACTCTAAATTAACTATGTAGGTAACAATGTCGTTGTCACTGGCAACTTTTTACGCCACAGTAGTTTAGCAAACTAACACAACAAGCTCACACTTTTGTTATCCTATTGACACGATAACAACACGCATGTTCGTTACTAAATCTAAATAGTGCAATGTGTGAATACATTGTCACTTATCTAAAAGCTAGCAATCTTACCAAGTGGCTACGTTGTGTATGAATAGTTTTGTGTAGCGGTGTTGACTGTTTCGCTGACAGCTACTTTCCTAATTATGAATTTATTAACATGGATAATCCAATTATTAACGTTAGGTGCTCTATGTATAAGGGTAAATTATTTTCACCCTTTGGATGAACTATAAACTAGGCGCATACACTGAGAAAATCAGAGATGGATGGGACTTGGAGCAGACCCTTTCCTTGACCAGACACACAGTCCCAGAAACCTCCTTGCACATCCCTTAGCCCTGAAACAAAATACTTGCATTCATCAACACTTAGCTGTGCATTTACAAAACATAATTGTTCATTTAAAGTGGTCCTTGTCTTTACTGATTGACGAGAACTCTCAGCTTTGTCCAAAGTGTAAAACAACCTCCTTACTTTTGTTTTGGATTACTTCCATCTTGATTGTAGATGGCCTAGCCTTAGAACCTCCCTGAGTGTGTTAGCTTAAATGATGAGCATCTTTAAAGGTCAGCTAAATGACGTAGCACGAGCAGCACTGCAGATATTGCAATGAGCAAGACTTCGTTCAGTCACACATGGTATCTGTGCATGGATTCACATCATGCTCTTACAATGTGATAGCCACGGTACTAAAACGGCAGACGTTTAGCCTTGCTAGTGTTTGCTGAAATGGGCCCGCCGTGCTGTTTACTTTGTGCATCAATGTCAGATCACTGTCTCTACCTTTAATGTCCCATCTTAATAGGAGTGAAGAACCTTGATTTTGGTTGTGCTTAAAGACCTCATCCAGTGATAAAAATAAAAACAACGAAAAAAAACTTTTACTGTTGAAGAGCAGTAAAAGTTCCACTTGTGCTATGTTGACATGTCTGGACCACCTATTGAGACATGTCTTTTGTTAGGTTAATCAGGTGTTAAATGAAGTGAGGAGACTGGAGTGCAACATTAAGTTAATCACTTCCCATTAAACAGTGATTGGCTTAAAATAACATTTTTTTTGAGGAAGTAAACCGCTGCATGTTGTGAGGTACTGAAAGTTATTGCACACAGCATGCACATACTCTTGTTTGTCTTGCAAATATACGTTTAGCTCACACTTTGTACTTAGACCTGGCCTGTGATTAACAAGTCAATTGTCCGTGAGAGGCGCTGATGGATTCCATGGGTCTGTTTTTGCCATGGGATTTTTCTTTAACAATATCGTAAGTTGTGCTTGATGTATAATAAAATGCCTGAGTTGCGCTTCTGTTTAGTCTTTTTCTTGCTACGTATTCATATAGTGGCACTCTATTCAACTTACTAGTTCTCCAAAGTGTTTCTAATCAATGTTAGGCTGTTCCTCATTTTGTTGGTAGTGGTTTGTGCTGATACACTAGGCTAAGTGCCTGATCCACTTATGGTATTGAGTGGTTGATTTAATTGTACAGTCAGAGAAGGTTTTGGCACTCCCATGGAACTGAATCAGATGTTTATGGGTGGATGTTGTCTCCATTGATTTTAATATTGAACACCTCCCAACTACTGTAAGACCTTATGGACAGTACATGCCACCATGATGATTGTCAGCTGTGCAAAGTAGGTCACCTGCTGGGTGTCAACAAAAGGTACAGATTCAACATGTAGAATTGTTGGGAAATGATGGCCAATGTTCTGTGGTCAGAGGGGATAGGATGGTCACCCTCTGCATTTAATAATTTGTCAGTCTGGTGTTTTTTTGCTCTTAGCCAATTAATCCATCAGAACCCCTTAACTGTCTAACAATCATCTCACGTGTAGGCCTAGGCCCAAATTGTGCAATGATGCTTTTACAATCTTACTTAACTGGGAGAAATAGTTTGACTCCAGGATCTGACATTAACAATGGCCCGCTGGTCTGGGGTCAGTAAAAACGTGTTGGGCCAGTGGATCCAACAGGGCCACTAACTTTCCTGTAAAATTTGCATTCCAGTTCAACATTTAMCTGCTCTGTTGCAGTCTGCCATTGAAAACCATTGAAGACAAGACAACACGTGGAAAAGTAATGCGTTTTGTATTTGATCAATATGTTTGGTGGTTAAAGCACCATCATGCTCCCCGGGAGTCAGAGTTTCTCATTCTTGAACTGTACATAACAAGTTGATGTGTTCACATGCCAGCTGTCCAGAGCAAAAAGAGCTCATCAACCCACTCGTTGAGCTTATTTATTTTAGGGAAAGTGATTTCTAAAAGGACATTTTCAATAGTGAACATGCTGGCTACTGTTGATAGTATGTAAAAAGAAATCTACAAGTTGCCTAGCATTTGTCTTGGATAGCCTACTGTACCCAGATCGATATCTTTTTTTGAGAAGCAGCTGTCTTGGGGCAACGTCCTATTTTAAGATTTAAAAAATTGTAATCTTAAAATGACTGGCTATTATACAAACAAATGTATGTAATTAATACAAAGCAGTTCTAAAGAGTAGACTGATGTCTCACATTGTTAATTGATAAACAGCTTTTTAATACTTACCATAATAACCAAATGTAACCTGTTACCAGCTGAATATAGAGAGAAAGCATGTCAATAGGCTCTATTGACCCCCAATATCTGGGCCAGTAGGGATTCCGTTCGGGACAGTGAGAAAAGTTTACGTTGAACCCTGGACTCTACAATACATCATGAAAACAAGCACTCAGCTTCAGCGTTGTCAATAAAGATCGACAGAAATGTTCATGGCTTGTATCCATATACTTTTTGGGGGCATTGAGCAACAGTTGCCATGTAGCTTAGACATTTGTGTGCACATTTGGTGAATCTCTTTTCATCAAGCCCAGGCCTTGGAACCTACCTTATTTTTCCCCCTTCTTTTTTTAACAAATGATGAGAACCCCTTGTAGTGTAGTTTGAAATTTCCTTTACCACCTGTTGCGGTGAATTCGCCTATCCGTCCCACCAAGGCACCCTGACAACTGGACAGCTCAGTGTCAAAAAAATCTTTGTCCACTCTATTAAGACTCGCGTAGCAGGAGAAAGACGTGTTCAATCAGGTCTCTAAAGTGCGGGCATTTTGGTCGCATATGCTCCTAAATATTTTGCTTTAGGAGCACCAGTGCACCTAGAAGAGAAAATCAGCCATTTAATTGTTGTAATCAAACATTTTATTTGTCACGTCCAGATTACAGCAGGTATAAAAGCTGCAGCTATATGCTTGTGCGCTAGCTACCTCAACATTCCAGTACAATAATCAATATAACAATAGTAAAGTCAAATAAAAAAAATGATTAAAGGAAGAGTTACTATGCCTAGTAATAGCCTGGTATGTAAACAATAGCATATACAGTATAGTTAATTAACAATAGGATATACATATGGATAATTAATGTGCTATAAGTATGACTGTATTTACAAAATATAAAGTGGGTATTGTCTTGGTCACTTGAATATATAGTAGAACACCAGCTGTGCTGGGTGGTAGTGTGTGAGGGTTGAATGTGTGGCGATTCAGTGCAAATAGTCTCTAAGACGCAGATTCGTGACTGTGGTGGTTGCACCATTGCTACAGAGAAAACGGCTTGTCTCTAACCCAAACCATTCAGCCGCTACCAGCACTACGTTTTTTTCCCTCCTTCTATTGCACATTGGCGCTGCAGCTGGATGCATCTCCATTGGCATGCCGCGTTTTACATTCATAAACCATGTCGTGGCCCGCTGACACCTCGTGTTACCTCATTAGCTAGCTTGCTAACAACCTGGTAACTTTACCAGTCTAAACATTTGGGAGCACTGAAAGAATGGTAAAGGGATAACTTCATGAGCTCAATGATCATAGCAGTGAATGAATGGCAGATTTGCATGTCTTCACACACAAACCTGATGTTCATAAAGAGACAGTGTACAATTTAATGTAATGCATCTCAACAGGAAACTGTGCTTTTAATGCTGTGTAATGTAATGCTGTAATATTCCACAAATTACTTTGTAATTTCAATGACTGGTATTTGTATTGGCATTTTAGCTTGTATAATGAACAGTGTTACATAGTTTCTAGGGCACAACATGTGCTTCAACAGTAGATAGAATGCATAGGCCAAATAAAGGCTGTATCAATATTTTCTGGTGCTGTTAAATGTGATCTTTTAAGTTGGGAGCACCAGTGCTACTATTTAATTTTATTTAGAGCCCTGTGTTCAACACAGTTTTTCCTACCTGACAAAACAAGCTGTTGATTGGAGTGGGTGAGGAGGGCCAGACCTGCGAGTGTAACAGGTTGTGACAAGCCTTTGTGTTTTTTAGATACGTGGCTTTTAATCCTGTCCTGTTCTGTTCCCACTGCTTTCTCTCTCGCTCTGCGTTGGCTTGTCTTCGCTCTCAGCCTTCCACCTGCCTGAGCCCCAATAATTCACCCTTGAGAACTTGAGAAAAGCTGAGGTGTTTGTTTTCTACTTCTTGGCCATACTACTTGTAAACAACAATTGAAAGCCACATTTTGTAGTACAAAAGATAGGTTGTCTTTGGCTGTTTGAATTTTCATCTTGCTTGTCTTTTTTACATGTTATATTCAGCCTGGCCTGTTGAATGCTCTTACAGCATCCAGTGTGTTTGCCTTGTGCTGTGAAGCACGTTTCCTACATGCTCATTGTCCCTCAGTGCATTCCAGCATTGGTCTTTTTCACACTGATTCATTTGGGTCAATGCTAAAGTTGTAGGCATGCTGCTTTGATGTTAGGCTACACAATTGCCACAAAGACATGTCAGAGAATGCCTGTGTTTAGGGACATATAGCAACACTGTATGGCTGTCTGTATGCTACTGTAACAAAGAAAAGCTCAGTGTAAGTAGAACTGAATGGTGTGTGACTGAAAAGTTTGAAAAATGCTTTGACATTAGGCTAAACAATTGCCACAAAGACATACAGACAGACCAACTGTATGGTGGGCTTCCAGATTACTGCAGTACAAGAAAGGCTAGAGCATAGAACTGTGAATGATTAAATGGTGTGCGACTGTCTCAAAGGGCCAGATAGGAAGGAATTCACTAAACCAAAAGAAACTGGGATGGTCGTTGTTTGTACAAGGTGTGTTGATAGCCTATATATCCAATTTCTCAGTGGAAAAAAAATTAAGTTGCCCAGTCTTGACGTAACGCAACTGGTTTGCTCTGTCTTGTAGCGTAGGTCATGTCTGTATCCTCTGCCTGTACCTCGGCAGCATGTGTTTCCCATTCCCCTGATGAGTTTCTATCCAATGGGCAGGGTGAGATAGACGAGGCTGTTGCCATTCCTGGTCTGGTGGTAAGGTGTCAGAGCTGAAGCCTTGTGCTTGGCAATGGAGGGAATACACAGACACTAGGCTGTGGAAAGCTAGCTACTCATAGGCCCTTCACAGGCCCTCCTGAAGTAATTACTGAATCGCTGTGAACTTCTCAGTAGAGGTGTGGAATTCAAGACCTGTTAGGTAAGAGGTCCTCTGTTTGTGTGGGCATTTGTATGCCTGTAATGGTGTTATTGATAGGCTGCATGTGTAACTAGAGCATTGACATTGAAATAGAAATCTACTGTATGTTGAAACGCCGTATCATAAAAAATATGGATACTTTTGTTTGAGCTTTAAAGGAGAGATCTGATTTATAGTAGTCAACTTGTGTTGGCTTACCTAATATTTCCCTATTTTTAGACTGACCTTACTGAGCTAATAGCTTTATTGGCCCATGCCCCAGCTAACATGTAGCAACTGATCAACAATAGGTTAAGTTAATGGGTTGTTGCCAGCTGAAGTCTTGAGATTATTTCTGAGTCTGTATGCTATGACATACTCATGCTGCTATGAGAGAGAACCCCCAAATCAAAGGTCTTGTGTGCCATGTTACTCTTCTGACAGGACAGCACTTGTGTTACTGAGTTAGTGTGCTGCACAGCATTTGTATGTGGAATGTTGAGAGTATCATGGATGGATGTCTCTGTACTTAGCCTGGATGGAACACATAACAGATCATTGCACAACTGTTACTGGTCAGTCAGTGATCAGGATGCTYTATTCAATGGAGTCACGAGCAGTGAAATGTTGTTTAAACTTATTTCTTTGCGAGGTGTTTTGGTTACGATAGATTGATACTAAGAGCAGGAAAGCACTGATTTGTTAGTGGTCCAAATATATTAAACTAAAGCTGCTTTCTCTCTGGTTGCTTTCTGATTTATAGTTGGGGCTAGATGTTTTAGTGTTTTGGATGTACTGTCCTGTACACCACTAGATTAGAAAATCGCCTCAAAAGGTATTTCAACAGCGCTCGTCCACAAGTGCTTGGGTATGGAAATAGCTTTGTATACGAATTACAGGCAGTCAGGCAGCCGCACCCCTCTTCCCGGGTGTGTTTTAAAGTGCTATTGTATTTGTATGGAAAACCCCAGTAGGTTCAGGTGAAGGAAGTGCCTTATGAAAGGAGAGGGCAGCCATGCATTTATGGGAAAGGCTACGTGGCTGACGTGCAAACCTATATTTAATTTCCAAATTGGTTAAAATTGGGTTAGGTTTGGTTAATGTTAGGGTTAGCCTAATGTAAGGGTCAGTTTTAGATTTGGCTAGTTGGGCTCTCAATTGGATCCTGGTCAGAAAAGTCTCCTTAAAGCATCTACAGAGAATACGTAGACTGGACAGACAGTGCAATGTTGTTTTTGTCACACAAAAAATACACTCCGGCATTTGACGCCGTATTCTTCTACCCTTGAGTCTCAGCGACTGTTCAGATAATAAACCAAACAACATTTCAACCTTATAGAATCCCCCCAAATATTTTGTTTTGAGGTGATAATGTTACTTTAGGCTAAAACAGATAGCCATGTGCTTTTTTTTTCTCTGTGACTAAAAAGGATGACATTCTGTTTTTAGCTGATATGGGAGTGAATACATTGATGCAGCATATCAAATTAGGATACTGTTGTACTTTACACTGGCAAGTATAAGAATATTTGCTAGGGCATATTTAATTATAAATCTGATTATTTCACATGGCGATGTAAGAAGCTAAAGGGCTAGCTAGCTTGCAGTGTTTAGTCAACTTGCTAGCAAGGGAAGACTGAGACTTTTCTTTTGCTTTCGCCACAAATAAGACAAGAGAACCCCAAAATATATTTTGTTTAGAAGTAATAACTAGTGATTACAGGCTATTGTGAAATGTTTGAACCTGCTGTAGCCAACTAGCTAGTCATGTGATTTTTTTCTCTGACCAAACATGTTCTATTTTTAGCTGCTATGGGAATGAACACACAAGCAGCATATCAAACTGGGAAAATAAGTAGATTTGACAGGGCATATCTTTTTTACATGTTTATAAATCAGATTTATTTCACATGGAGATGTGGCAAGCTGAAAAGGCTAGCTAGATTGCAATGTTTTTAGCCAGGCTGCCAATAAGCTATTCCCCCCGCCCCCTTGTAAAGGGACCGGCGAGGATATCATGTTACCAAAAGATGTCCGCTACTCCAAAAATCCAACTCCTCCCACATAGGCTTGGGTGGTATCCAGATACCGTCCTTCTCTCACCTCAGGATTTACGGTATTACTTACCGGCATAGCATACAAGAAAATACCAAATGCTAACAAAATTAGCACAAACTAATAGTGAAATCGGACGCTATTAGCTAAATGCTAACAAGCAAAACAAACTAAGTATAGCTATTAGTTACCAAATCTAATTTTCGGTGAGTGAACATTTACAAGCTAAAGTGAACGAGAGAAATTGTGCAAATTAACAAAGTTGTGTCACATGCTTTTTGAAGGAGGAGTAGTATGTGTACCTTGAGCAGGGGGGAGAAGAATGGAGGGGAAAAATGGCAACTGTACAGAACTCAAGAGCTCTAACAGAAACCTCATTATAAGATACTTTTCTATTACATAGTGTATGTGAACACCCATTCAAATGAGTGGATTTGGCTATTTCAGCCACACTCGTTGCAGACCGGTGTATAAAATAGAGCACACTGACATGCAATCTCCATAGACAAACATTGGCAGTAGAATGGCCTTACTGAAGAGCTCTGTGACTTTCAATGTGGCACTGTCATAGAATGCCACCTTTCCAACAAGTCAGTTTGTCAAAATTCAGCCAGGCTAGAGCTGCCCAAGTCAACTGTGAAGTGGCAATGTCTAGGAGCAACAACATCTCATCTGCGACGTGGTAGGTCACACAAGCTCACAGAATGGGACCACAGAGTGCTGAAGCGTGTAGTGTGTAAAAATTCTGTAGTTGGTTGCAACACTGACGACCAAGTTCCAAACTGCCTCTGGAAGCAACGTCAGCACAATAACTGTTCATCAGGAGCTTCATGAAATGGGTTTCCATAGCTGAGCAGACGCACACAAGCCTAAGATCACCATGCACAATGCCAAGCGTCGGCTCGCTGCCATTGGACTCTCTAGCAGTTCTCTGGAGTGATGAATCACATTTCACCATCTGGCTGTACGACAGACAAATCTGGGTATGGCGGATGCCAGGAACRCTACCTGCCCCAATGCATAGTGCGAACTGTAAAGTTGGGTGGAGGAGGAATAATTTTTTGGGGCTGTTTTTCATGGTTCGGGCTAGGCCCCTTAGTTCCAGTGAAGGGAAATCTTTACGCTACAGCATACAATGGCATTCTAGACGAGTCTGTGCTTCCAACTTTATGACGAGTTTGAGGAAGGCCCTTTCCTGTTTCAGCATGACAATGCCGCTGTGCACAAAGTGAGGTCTGAGTAGAAGCAAGTCCCCGCAGCAATGTTCCAACATCTAGTAGAAAGCCTTCCCAGAGGAGTGGAGGCTGTTATAGCAGCTAAGGGGGGCCAACTCCATATTAATGCCCATGATTTAGGAATGTGATGTTTGATGAGCAGGTGTCCATACTTTTGGTCATATAGTGTATCTAATGGAAAACATTTAGTAGCGAATTGCATACAAGTGCAACTTCATCACCTCATGTGTGCAGCAAAACAGACTGCTGATACATATAGAACGCTATGGATTTATCAGTTCCTGCTTTCTCCTGTTGTGATATTTACAAACAAACACGTGACTGGCTCAACTGTTCTGGGGTACTAAGGTAAGCTTCATAATGTGACTGGTGAAATGAACACAATCTGCTTTATCTCCTAACGTATTGCATAAGTTGACTGCTGGTATTTAAAGTAGCCACATAGTATTTAAAGTAGCTACAAATATATGTATTGGGGAAAAACTTGAAATAAATACTTTGGACTGTATTGAAAAACAATCTTGTGGCTTTTTCCAAATGCCCCGGTATACCGCTCAAGCCTACACGCATTCACGTAGGTCAATGGAGTGGAGCTTGTAGTAAATGTTTAGTGTCTTCCTGTGTCCATAGGGACATGCTGCTGCAGCAGGATCAGAATGTGGCCAGTCTGAGCTCCTGCTGCTGATATTAAAGATTCTGCTCTTCTCTGTGGGCTTCAGTGTCATTCAGGGTGTCCTTTTCCCCCTTTGGTCTTGTCCCAGTCATGGGACTGGCGCGTTGGCTTGGCTCAGTAGGGTGTTTGTGTGTATTTGTAGAGTGTGTAGGCCTACTTGTCTATGCGGGGGCACATGTTGCATATGTTGAGTGGAGTAGCAGGAGAGAATCTGACACCTACCCAACATAATCAGGAGTCAGTGGAGAGGAGTCCCTCTATCTCTACAAAACTATTGATTATCTAGCTGCCGCATATAGACATAAGAGAGTCCTGGAAGCCAATTGGCTGCAATGCTTTATTTCCTCCTTGACAGCCACACGTGTCTGTAAGTGGAGAAGCTGGGGCCCGGCTCTGTGGTGGCCAATGACAGCTGCTTAGGTGACGCTTTCTCTTTAACCGCGTGCTGCAATGGGGAAGGTTGGGAAGAATTCCAGTTAGTGCTTTACTAGCTTTAGGTTAACTCCCGTGCATACATACACCCACATACTCTAGTCTACACTGGTGCTGTGCCCCAGGCAGGCAGGCCACAGGGCAATGGGCAATAGAGAATCGTTGAGTTGCAAGGATTCTAGCTAAAGAGAAAACGCCTCTTCAGGAACCATGTAAGTTAGTCTCTCTCTCAAATAGAAAGGCTCTCTTGCTCAGTGAAATGACAATAGGCCTAGTTCCAGTTTAATTTATTCTGGGTTGTAAATTCTTTATCAATGCAATGATATTTTGATCGAGCATTTTAAGCATAGTGTGGTGTTATCAAGTTCTGTTATTGGCCCGCACCCAGAAAGTGGCTCAGAGTAGAAGTGCTAATTTAAGGATCATGTCTTATTCATGTCTAATTCATTACTTTTATTCATTATGATTTTAAAAGGCAAAACTGAGCTTAGATTTTCACTCCTACTCTGAGAAACCTGATTTACAAGCATATCGCTACACCTGCAATAACATCTGCTAAATATGTGTATGTGACCAATAAAACAAATGTAATTTGATTTACTTAGCCTGGTAGCTTGGTCACAAACCACAACCGACAAAATTAGGAAAAACCTAACGTTGAGTAGAAGCACTTTGGAGAACTAGTTAGAGTACAATCATATGAATATGCAGCTCAACAGAATCATTTATTATACAACAATCACAATTCAGAATGTTGTTCGAGAAGAAGCTTTTTGTCAATTAGCTCATTGGTCTTCATCATCCAACACATTGTGGGGACTGCACCGTATGAAAAGTTTGTAACTACAAATTAGCAAAACACTGCTGTAACACTTTGAACAGCCTACTTCCCACATGGCAAAAACAGAGCCTTTGAATCCATCAGCTCCTCTCGCAGACAATTGACTTGTTAATCACAGGCCGGCCAGTCCTAAGTACAAAGTTTGGGCTAAAAGTGTATTTGCAAGACGAGTGTAATCATGTCATGTGCAATAACCTTCAGCACCTCCACAAGCAGCAACGGTTTACTTCCTCAAAAACCTGTCATTTTAAGCCAATCAGTTTAATGGGAGGTGGTGAACTTAGTGGCACTCCAGTCTCTTTCTCGCCTCATTTAACAGCTGATTTACATAACAAAAGGCACATCAAAATAGGTGGTTCAGGTAATTCATGACATGGCACAAGTGGTGGGAGCTGGCCTTTCTGATGACATCACGACTTCCTATCAGACCAACTCCTTGAATGCCGTATTCCTTGAAGTTTGCAGTTGTCTAAACACTAGTTTGTTTAAAATAAAATAAATTACCTTAGTATGTTTACTTCACTGTATTTATACTTGAGATATTGCTTTTCAACAGTAAAAATTTAAAAAGGTTGTATCTTTAAAGTCCTACTCTGTCTCCCTTTCACCTCAATTTTTTGGGGTACCTTTTTTATCTCTTTTTCGTGATATCCAATTAGTAGTTAGTCTTTTCCCATCGCTGCAACTCCCATACGTACTCTGGAGAGGCGAGTGTCAGGAACCATGCGTCCTCCGAACCACGACCCCCGCCAAGCTGCACTGCTTTTTGATACTGCTCGCTTAACCCGGAAGCCAGCCGCACCAATGTATCAGCGGAAACGCCGTACAGCTGGCGACCGAAGGTCGCATGCATGCGCCTGGCCCGCCACAAGTAGTCGCTCGAGTGAGGTGGGACAAGGACATCGGCCGTCCAAACCCTCCCCTAACCCGGGCGATACTGGGCCAATTGTGTGCCGGCCTCGTGTCTCYTACTCCTGGGATCGAACCCGGCTCTGTAGTGACTCCTAGCACTGCATTCTGGGAACTTTCAATAAAATCCCTGGTTTTCTGAAATCCACATTCGAGAATTCTGTATTTCCTGCTTATTTCCCTCCAACTGGGATTTCGTGAGAACCAGGGATTTTATTGAAAGTTTGCAGAATTTTGCAAGCCTAGCTCCCACCCTTTGTCCTGAATTGTTTGTCTGTGCACGGTGAGTGATTCTGTGTGTCTGACTGAAAATGAGGTCATATTAATGTTTTCTCAATAATAGTAGGCCTGTACTGTACAGTCGTGGCCAAAAGTTTTGAATGACACAAATATTAATTTTCATAATGTCCGCTGCCTCGGTTTGTATGATGGCAATTTGCTTATACTCCAGACTGTTATGAAGAGTGATCAGATGAATTGCAATTAATTGCAAAGTCCCTCTTCGCCATGCAAATAAACTGAATCCCCAAAAAACATTTCCACTGCATTTCAACCCTGCCACAAAAGGACCAGCTGACATCATGTCAGTGATTCTCTCGTTAACACAGGTGTGAGTGTTGACGAGGACAAGGCTGGAGAGAACTCTGTCATGCTGATTGAGTTCGAATAACAGACTGGAAGCTTCAAAAGGAGGTTGGTGCTTGGAATCCTTGTTCCTCTGTCAACCATGGTTACCTGTAAGGAAACACATGCTATCATCATTGCTTTGCACAAGAAGGGCTTCACAGGCAAGGATATTGCTGCCAATAAGATTGCACCTAAATCAACCATTTATCGGATCATCAAGAACTTCAAGGAGAGCGGTTCAATTGTTGTGAAGAAGGCTTCAGGGCACCCAAGAAAGTCCTGCAAGCGCCAGGACCGTCTCCCAAAGTTGATTCAGCTGCGGGATCGGGGCACCACCAGTACAGAGCTTGCTCAGGAATGGCAGCAGGCAGGTGTGAGTGCATCTGCACGCACAGTGAGGCGAAGACTTTTGGAGGATGGCCTGATGTCAAGAAGTGCAGCAAAGAAGCCACTTCTCTCCAGGAACAACATCAGGGATAGACTGATATTCTGCAAAAGGTACAGGGATTGGACTGCTGAGGACTGGGGTAAAGTCGTTTTCTCTGAATCCCCTTTCCGATTGTTTGGGGCATCCGGAAAAAAGCTTGTCCGGAGAAGACAAGGTGAGCGCTACCATCAGTCCTGTGTCATGCCAACAGTAAAGCATCCTGAGACCATTCATGTGTGAGGATGTTTCTCAGCCAAGGGAGTGGGCTCACTCAATTTTGCCTAAGAGCACAGCCATGAATAAAGAATGGTACCACCACATCCTCCGAGAGCAACTTCTCCCAACCATCCAGGAATGGTGACGAACAATGCCTTTTCCAGCATGATGGAGCACCTTGCCATAAGGCAAAAGTGATAACAAAGTGGCTCGGGGAACAAAACATCGATATTTTGGGTCCATGGCCAGGAAACTCCCCAGACCTTAATCCCATTGAGAACTTGTGGTCAATCCTCAAGAGGAGGATGGACAAACAAAAACCCACAAATTCTGACAAACGCCAAGCATTGATTATGCAAGAATGGGCTGCCATCAGTCAGGATGTGGCCCAGAAGTTAATTGACAGCATGCCAGGGTGGATTGTAGAGGTCTTGAAAAAGAAGGGTCAACACTGCAAATATTGACTCTTTGCATCAACTTCATGTAATTGTCAATAAAAGCCTTTGACACTTATGTAATGCTTGTAATTATACTTCAGTATTCCATAGTAACATAACAAAGTAACAAAAATATCTAAAGACACTGAAGCAGAAAACTTTGAAAGTTAATATTTTCTCAACTTTTGGCCATAACTGTACAGATGCATCTTCTAGCAGACATTGCTGGGACGCGCTGTGGAAGTAGCCTAGTTTGTTGTTCATGTTTTGCTCAGACAAGAGACTTTTGTTTTATTGCACTTTTCCTTCTCTATCCAGCTCAGACCCCTCTCTCTGCTGCGATGTGCTGAAAAACATTCAATGGACCAGTGTTCTGTTTTCCCTCCTGTCTATATAGCCTTAACTCTCTGCTTACTATTGGCCAGTGTCTAATCAATCGTAACTTGAAAGTGGTGTCGCCTCAGCCTGCCTCGTATCCATCACCCATTTGTAAATATGTGGATGTTATTGATTAACATGCTAGCTGAACATGTTTTTATTGTACATTGAATGCTAATTTTGTAGGCTTGCTAGGCTACATCAGTTCTTTATCAGGGTTCTCAACAGATACAATTGTGCAAGCATGCAGGATCACATGTCCAGTACTGACCCTCGAATGTAACCAAACATTTAGGAATTTAACTCCTTTTCCACCCTTATCCAGCCACCCTGGCAGGGACAGTAGTCCATGAAGAAAAGGAGGGTGATTTGATACGATATGCACATTGGTGCTGAAAATACTTGTCCTGGGCTAAAAAATAATAAAGGAATGAGGCCAGTAGTCTTAATTATCATTGTGTACAAGAGGTACAAGCATGTCCCTCAGTGACTGATCTTGTGTTTTAGCTAGCCAAGTGGATGGTAAGCAGAGCAGGTTTCCCCTCCCCTCTGTCCCTTCGTCCCCCCAGTCCCCTGGCTGGTCACTGTTCCACTGTTCCCAAAGCAGCTTTTGTTCAGGCTTATCTGGTCTTCATGGCTGACATATCTCTTTGAAAACAAACTGGGCGCTTGTTTTTCCCCAGCCTGCGAATTAGAATGGGGGAAGGGCTTAATTTAATGTCCCAAATGGCATCCCTATTCCCTGTATAGTGCAGTACTTTAGACCAGTACCATATGGACCCTGGKCAAAAGTAGTGTACTAATAGAGAGTAGATAGGGTGCCATTTGGGATGCAACCTTAGAGTGAGCATGTTTCCATTTCAATGTTGGCTTAGTTTGAACTGAAGCCCATGCCTTCAGTTCATTTATACTGTATGAGCATTTGGACTGGATTCAATACTTTTGCTTTGTCTTTACAAAGCTACAGAGTTTACTACAAGGCCAGGCTAAATGTAGGCTGCTGTGTTTTTAAGTCATCTGACTGCTAATGAATATTACAAACTGTCATTTTGGTTTGATCTCTGACTTATGTTGAAGGGGGGGGGGGGGAATTTGATGCACTGCCACATCTTTGTTGTTTTAACCAACTGTGGTTGACTTTTGTTACAGATCAGTGATGGTGGGTTATTTTTAGGATTTGTCTCCATTAGATTCATATTGGATTGTCTTAGAAATGAGGCTTAAGGGAATTCAATACGAAGGTGGTTAAACCACAAAAATGCATTGTAAACCATGTAAAGGCATCTGGTTGTTTTTCCTTTTGTCTGTTTTTGTTAGAAGAAAGTGCCAGGTTTGCATTACATAAGGGCATTTCCATCTAAAAGGAGCCATGAGCGCCAACATGTGAAGTTCATAGGAGCGTGTCAAATGAAAGCAACATTTTTTAAATTTATTTAAGGAATATATATATTTTAATATTTTTTCCCCATTTTTTTTTTTTTCATCAATTTGATTTCTGGTCAAACAGATGGAAAAGGGGTCTTGAGACTTTCTGGCTTTCACTAATGTTGATGACCCCTTCCAACTGATATCAACACATATTTAGTTTTGGATAAATGATTTGCCTTCTGTAAGTTTAAGAAACATTGCCTTGTAACTCCATTACCAAAAACCCACATCTTTCTGATATTTTTAAATTTCTCTCCCCCATGAGGGAGGATAATGAACGTTCACAGAAGTAACAATTAAAGGTAGACCTACCAATTAGTGTGATAATTTATGTTTATGAATTATTAGGTGTATCTGTTATGGAATTACTGAAAAATCTGTAACGGAATTACTGCAATTGAATTGGCAACAATGGGAAATCAAAGTAGTCACACACCAGAGTTGGGTCACCTGCTACTGTCCTCCCTTCCACTGGCATTGTAGAGAAAAGTACAGCACAGAGAACATTACAGTGAAGTAAAGAATAGTACTGTGGAGTACAGTAATGTACTGTGGAGTACAGTAATGTACTTTACTGAATATATCTACTGTTCTTTACACAAATCAAATGTTATTTGTCACTTGCACTGAATACAACAGGTGTAGGTAGACCTTACAGTGAAATGCTGACTTACAAGCCCTTAACCAACAATGCAGTTTACTGTGATGTCCAAACATAGACGTCTGATTGATTTGGTCTGGTCAGGACCAACCAAATGTAGTCTTGTTTTGGGGGCGGAACTCATTACAAAAATAGCCAGTGTTTAGAATAATATCCAAACATACAGAAGGATATTGCATATTTCTACCTTTTTGTGTACCTATTCAGGATACATCACCATGACGAGAATGATATACAGTGGGGAGAACAAGTATTTGATACACTGMCGATTTTGCAAGTTTTCCTACTTACAAAGCATGTAGAGGTCTGTCATTTTTATCATAGGTACACTTCAACTGTGAGAGACGGAATCTAAAACAAAAATCCAGAAAATCACATTGTATGATTTTTAAGTAAATAATTTGCATTTTATTGCATGACATAAGTATTTGATACATCAGAAAAGCAGAACTTAATATTTGGTACAGAAACCTTAGTTTGCAATTACAGAGATCATACGTTTCCTGTAAGTTCTTGACCAGGTTTGCACACACTGCAGCAGGGATTTTGGCCCACTCTCCATACAGACTTCTCCAGATCCTTCAGGTTTCGGGGCTGTCGCTGGGCAATACGGACTTTTCGGCTCCCTCCAAAGATTTTCTATTGGGTTCAGGTCTGGAGACTGGCTAGGCCACTCCAGGACCTTGAGATGCTTCTTACGGAGCCACTCCTTAGTTGCCCTGGCTGTGTGTTTCGGGTCGTTGTCATGCTGGAAGACCCAGCCACGACCCATCTTCAATGCTCTTACTGAGGGGAAGGAGGTTGTTGGTCAAGATCTCGCGATACATGGCCCCATCATCCTCCCTCAATACGGTGCAGTCGTCCGTCCCCTTTGCAGAAAAGCATCCCCAAAGAATGATGTTTCCCACCTCCATGCTTCACGGTTGGGATGGTGTTCTTGGGGTTGTACTCATCCTTCTATTCCTCCAAACACAGCGAGTGGAGTTTAGAGCAAAAAGCTCTATTTTTGTCTCATCAGACCACATGACCTTCTCCCATTCCTCTCTGGATCATCCAGATGGTCATTGGCAAACTTCAGACGGGCCTGGACATGCGCTGGCTTGAGCAGGGGGACCTTGCGTGCGCTGCAGGATTTTAATCCATGACGGCGTAGTGTGGTTACTAATGTTTTCTTTGAGACTGTGGTCCCAGCTCTCTTCAGGTCATTGACCAGGTCCTGCCGTGTAGTTCTGGCTGATCCCTCACATTCCTCATGATCATTGATGCCCCACGAGGTGAGATCTTGCATGGAGCCCCAGACCGAGGGTGATTGACCGTCATCTTGAACTTCTTCCATTTTCTAATAATTGTGCCAACAGTTGTTGCCTTCTCACCAAGCTGCTTGGCTATTGTCCTGTAGCCCATCCCAGCCTTGTACAGGTCTACAATTTATCCCTGATGTCCTTACACAGCTCTCTGGTCTTGGCCATTGTGGAGAGGTTGGAGTCTGTTTGATTGAGTGTGTGGACAGGTGTCTTTTATACAGGTAACAAGTTCAAACAGGTGCAGTTAATACAGGTAATGAGTGGAGAACAGGAGGGCTTCTTAAAGAAAAACTAACAGGTTCTGTGAGAGCCGGAATTCTTACTGGTTGGTAGATGATCAAATCCTTAAGTATGCATAAAATGCAAATTAAATTACCCTTAAATCATACAATGTGATTTTCTGGATTTTTGTTTTAGATTCCGTCTCTCACAGTTGAAGTGTACCTATGATAAAAATGACAGACCTCTACATGCTTTGTAAGTAGGAAAACCTGCAAAATCGGCAGTGTATCAAATACTTGTTCTCCCCACTGTACATATCCATAATGATGAATTTCTGTATAGTACAGTAATTCTGTTACCAGATGTAAATTCACTTTACCAACTGTAGTTCAATAACACTTTTTTTTTCTTAACTCAGGGTGTCATGTCCTAGCTGATACCCCATTCTTTCTGCAAATATCTTTGAATCTTAATGCGGAGTAGATGTTTAAAGCTGCAATATGTAACTTTTGGGGCGACCCAGACCAGATTAACATAGAAATTTTAGTTATAGATCTGTAAATCTCATTGAAAGAAAGTCTAAAGTGGTAGATCTGTTCTGGGCTTTATTTCTATGCTTCCTGTTAAGTTTAGTTTATGCTTCTTTTTTACTTTTACCAGCTTCAAACAGATGAAAATACGATCTTTGGCTATTGGAAATATATTTCACACCGGTTTAGATGGTACAATGATTATCTACATTCTCTATGCTTGTTTTAGGCAAACTATTAGAATTTTTGCAACCAGGAAATGGCGGCGCGATTTCTGCATAGTGCACCTTTTTTAACAGTTTTTGGAAAACGTAGCGTAAGTAAACTGAGGGAGATTTGACATTAATTCTGTTACCAAACTTTGCATTTGCACAGTTCTTCCAGTAAATGTTTTTGTGAAATTTTCTTTGTAAATTGTTCAAAGTACAACTGAGTCTGTGTAATTATGTTACTGTGAAATTGCCCATAAGCCATTCATTCAATAGAACAACTTTGTGGGAATTTAAAAAATATTTTTTGTGTATTTTGCTAGTATATTTACTTGTTGCAACTGATCTGTCAGGCTGCGTTCTGTCATGAGGTGTTTGCTTCTGAATCGGCCCTGGGCTCATTGACTTAGGCAGTTCTTCAGATCATTGTTCGTGGGAGGCCAGGGTTATTCACTTATGATTGTTGGATAATTTAATTGTCGTTATGTCGGCATAACACACACAGCCATGTTCCTTCCTAGGCAAGGTGGTCTGAAACTGAACTGTGTAATAAACTGGACATCCTGTACCTGTTTCCCTACAGTGTGTTGGGTGGGACCCTGAGTTGTAAACTCATCAGATTGTGGCCTGCAGACGACCAGGGGGTTGTGGGAGAAGACGGGAGAGAAGCGTCCGTCGCCACACCAGTCTCACTGGACTGGAGGGAATGCCTGAGAGATGTGAATCTATGAGTTACTGCAGCGCTACTGCCGCCTCTCACAGGGAACCTAGGAAACCACCACCACCCAACCTGCTGCAGTCAGCCTGGAGGTAAGMMCCCCCCCCCCCCCCCCMCYCACAAATCACCACTCTACTTACCTACTGCGCAGTTAAAGGGACAGCTCACCCAAACGACATACCTGGCTCCTTATGTTTAAAGTAGTTTATGGGCAAGTAAGGCTACAATTCATGCTTTGTTTGTAGGGCTGCACGATTAATTGAATTCATTGCAATATTGACATGAGATTTTTCTTCTTTGACACTGTTAATAGAGAACTAGATCTACAGTACCTCCTATGAGATGCGCTAGACTCCATTCACTCTCTACATACACAGTGGATGCTGACCAATCACAAGCGTCCCCGCTTAGAGCGTGCACTTAGATGCTGGTGAGGAGAGAGTCTGTCTTTACCAAAGACAGACAGTACAGTCAAAGATATTTATAACTAACCCAAGATTGTTCATCTGTGGCGTTTACAGTGGGAGCAAATGAAGCATAGTGGGCAGAACAAGCAAGTAGGTGGGCCAAGCACAAGCTAGCGATGTCTTATTGGCACATTGTAGCATGTATTTTTATATTTCTGTTAGGGAATGCCTCTCCTCTGAAGTGTGCGTGTGCACAAACTCAATTAGACTTTGCACTCCTTTAACAAATAATAACAATAATAATAACTTTGGCAAAGTGTCAAGTCTATAAAACGTAGTGCACTGTTTGTGTAACAGATTCTAGTTTTGGGAACAGAAAAAATGATTGAGATCAGATGTTTCACAGATAATAAAATTTGCAGAATGACGGCCCAGTTTAGCTAGTTCCATCCTCTCCCACTACCTGCGACTGGACTTCCTCTCACTACCATATTTGGTGGTGAGAAACGTTCTAAACGGATGCTTCAGCTTTATAGCCCCGTGTCTGGGTTTTCGCTTCTGTCTGGTACAGTATTAGATTTTTAAAATCTGTCTTTACCTCAGTGTGTCGTCGAAAACATGAGTGCTAACGAGAACTTCGATATGGCGCATCTTCAGTGGTATGACAGTATTTCTGCTACAGGCACACCGATGTCAAACAAATGCAAGTGTTGTGCAAAAAGTGCCTCTGTTGTGGTGACAACGAGGCAATACGACAAATGTATTCAATAATTTAAAGTATAACCATCCCCTACTTTACCACAATTGCATGGTAAAACAAGTGCCCAATAGCAGCAAGGCCCATCAGCCACAACTTGCCACCAGCGTTAAACAGGCATTGATTGCCAATGCATTTAAGTGTTAACACCCTACGAAAAACATCCCGTAGACGCATAGAAATCACTGAGCCTATCACATAGTCAAAGACATGTTTCCTATTGACAGCCAGCAAAGACTGCTTTAGGAAGATGATAAACAAGCTGGACGGGAGATGCAAGATTCCTTCTCGCACATGTTTCTCCCAAGTCGCCATTCCAACACTATAACAAAATTAAGGGAGAAGTTGTAACATGTCGTGTTGAATGACTTGTCAAGACTCATGTCTATGGCATTTTTATCATTTCAATTATAATAATGATTGAGCTTATTTGCACATAATTACACAATCATAAGCTTCCTATTCCATCTGCAGCCTATGGGTGCCTGAATAAATAATTCTTAGGTTATTTCAGAACTCATAATGGTAAAATAGGAATTAAGAATTTATGTTATTCATCAATTAATAATTGCTGTGCTTATAACACACTATACTTTGATCATGTTTGGGGATGTAGGTGTGTAATCTTATCTGTAGCCAATAACGATGTTGGAAAGGGTTTGTTTCATTTGGCTTTGTATTAATTTAGCACAGGATGTATTAATTCAACTGATCTCATATCAGAAGTGATGATCTCTACCCTGACACTTGTTTTATCCATGTCTGATGGAATTGCTATGTTGTCACCCAAGTTTTAGAAAACCTCAATTCGTAATTGCAATATCTGGGCCAAAAAATAGAAATTAGATTTTTTTGTCCAAATCGTACAGCTTTATTTGTTTGGTGTTTGTTTACCTAGCCAGATAAAAGTATATTGTGGTTACTTCGTATGTAAATGACGACTCATTTCTTTATGACACAGGCCCGTGCTGTGCTTCAGGCTGCCCAAGAGTAGTATTTGAACCCAGGTCTGAAGCCCACTAGCTCCCTGCCTCGCCTCAGGAAGAACATGATGTGATGTTACACCATAATTGCAGCAGGCAGAGCCTCAGACTCTGATTGCTTGGGTTTGTCCCAAATTGACCCTATTCTGTATATAGTGCACTACTTTTGACCAGGTCCCATAGGTCTCTGGGAGAAGGGTGTGTCAAGAAGGGTGACATTTGGGACACAGACCCTCATGTGACTTCATACTTTTGAATTTGGATCAGTTCCCTGGCAGCGCCCCATGCTGAAGAAGTCATGGACTCTTGAAAGAGGGAAGGAGAGGGAGCGAAAAAAGGTTGTTAAATTGAAGCTGCTCTCTTTCGCTGAGTTCATCCATGAGCTCACCCCATCAGAGCCCATGACTCACCCCCCAGTCTACCCAGGGCCAGTTCTGTTGTGCTTTTCACTTCAGACCGCTTGTTTTCTTTTTACCTAATGCTAAGTTAGACTTCTCCCTCAAATTGCCATTAGCGCTGATGTGTTTTAGGCACAGTCCAAGGCATTGAGAAATGTCTAGGGGGTGTCCCCCAAATGACACCTAGTCCCAATATAGTGCATTAATTTTGACAAGACCCCTATATAGGGAATAGGGTGCCATTTGAGACGCAGCCTCTGTGTAGGGTCTGAACACTGCTGGGAAGGGGAGTGTCTCTTCTGGCCAGGTTGTGTAATAATAAGCAACAGTAAATCTTGGCGTGCCAGACCAGGGGCCTGTTTAGGAGGGTGCAACTACAACATTACAAAACATTCACATGGAAATATATTGTGTAGAACAACACATTCTGTCATCTAGAATAGGGAGTCATTTCAGCATCTCTCTTCCTTACATTTCTATCTGCAAGGTTTCTGAATGTTTCACCTCACTGAATAATACACTCCTGAGTTGGCTCCTCTCCAGGCATACACCCCTTGTTTGCCATGACAATGAATGACAAGGGGTTGGCATGACAATGGCAGAAACAGACTGTTGGGACATGGTGAATTAGTCTGGTTTATCTGGGTTAATGAGGAACACAATCTTTGCCCTGGCTTGAAAGCTGTGCCTCCTGCCTGCTTAAGTGCTGCCAAGGCAGTGTTGTCATTGAAACCAGGAAGTGAAAGTTGGAGTATTGTGCCAGTAGTGCAAGTCTTAGTGTAGTTGTTGCCATGGAGATATAATATGAGCCATGTTGACATTGGTGCCACTCTTAACTTGTTGCTGTGACTGCCCGTGTGTGTATACACACAACGTGATACTGACCTGACACATGAATTCCTTCTGTCGGTTTCCATAGAGCAGTGAGAACACTGGGACTGGTGGGAGAGAAGAAAGGAGAGGAGAGTGACGGGGGCTACTGCAGGCCTTTCAAGGACACACAACAACAGGCTGCAATTTTTCTTTCCTTGACACACTGCTTTACACACTCACCAGCTAGCCAATGAGTAGATGAAGCCAACCCAACCCCACCCCTAGAAAGCAGTGTGCATCCCAAATGACAGCCGATTCCCTATATACCTTATGGACCTTGGTCGAGATTAGTGCACTATATAGGGAATTGGGTGCCGTTTTGAGAAGCAGCCAGTGCCTTTGCTGTCACCTTGTTGCCCTCTAACACCTCCCCCACCCCTGCATGCCATCCCTGAATTGGTTATGTGAGGTGCCCCACCTCCCCTCCCTTCTGTCCCCCATTATCAGAGTTCCAGGGCTGCAGTGAAGAATGCCTTATATGCACTTGTGCCTGTAAGGCTGTGAGGACTAGGGCCTGTCTGTCCTGTCCCACTGCGGCTGCTTGAAGTCATGTCCTGTGTCTGTGACAGAGAGCGAGAGAGAGAGACTTGCTTTGTTAACATATGTTTCCCATGCCAATAAAGCCCTTGAATTTAGAGTGTGTGTGTTAGGTGTATCAGGGGCTAGGTCAGCTGAGAGGGCCTGTTTAGCGGCCCAGCTGTGTCTTGACTTGAAGGCTCTGCACCCATTGTGTCGGAGCAGAGGGAGGATGGGCTGGGGGAACAGCAGTCCTTGTGTTGAGGTTTAGTGTGACACGCCGTTCCATGACCAAGACACTTAATGTGTCCCAAATAGCACCCTATTCCCTATTTAGTGCACTACTTTTGACCAGGGCCCGTAGTACACTACTTCTGACCAGAGCCCTATGTAGGGAATATGGTGCCATTTGGGACTAAAACTGTGCAGTGTGAACAATAGGGTCATCTGGTTCTGAGCTATCCATTCCAAGGCATGGAGCTCTGCTCCTTCTCACTGTCTTATCATTAGGATGAAAGATCTCTCATAGATAAGCTTAGGAAACAGGCTGCATTAAAGGAAGAATCCACCCAAAACCACCCATTACTATAATTTAGTGTTACATAACGTTATGTGAGAACAATGTTTTTGTGACAAATTCATTGTCATAATGTTGGTAGCAACATGAAAAGCATTGTGGGAATCTGTTGCAGCTCAAGTAGACTACAACACCCACAATGCTCTCTCTACCAAAGTTAATATCAGCATGTGAAGTACAGTTGAAGTCGGAAGTTTACATACACCTTTGCCAAATATATTTCAACTCAGTTTTTCACAATTCCTGACATTTAATCCTAGTAAATATTCCCTGTCTTAGCTCAGTTAGGATCACCACTTTATTTTGAGAATCTGAAATGTCAGAATAATAGTAGAGAATTATTTATTTCAGCTTTTTATTTCTTTCATCACATTCCCAATGGGTCAGAAGTTTACATACACTCAATAAGTACTTGGTAGCGTTGCCTTTCAATTGTTTAACTTTGGTCAAACATTTCGGGTAGCCTTCCACAAGCTTCCCAAAATAAGTTGGGTGAATTTTGGCCCATTCCTCCTGACAGAACTGGTGTAACCGAGTCAGGTTTGCTCGCACACGCTTTTTCAATTCTGCCCAAAAATGTTCTATGGAATTGAGGTCAGGGCTTTGATGGCCACTCCAATACTTTGACTTTGTTGTCCTGACGCCATTTTGCCACAACTTTGGAAGTATGCTTGGGGTCATTGTCCATTTGGAAGACCCATTTGCGACCAAGCTTTAACTTCCTGACTGATGTCTTGAGATATTGCTTCAGTATATCCACATAATTTTCCTTCCCTCAAGATGCCACCTATTTTGTGAAGTGCACCAGTCCCTCCTGCAGCAAAGCACCCCCACAACATGATGCTGCCACCCCCGTACTTCACGGTTGGGATGGTGTTCTCCGGCTTGCAAGCGTCCCCCTTTTTCCTCCAGACAAAACGATGGTCATTATGGCCAAACAGTTCTATTTTTGTTTCATCAGACCAAAGGACATTTCTCCAGAAAGTATGATCTTTGTCCCCATGTGCAGTTGCAAAGCATAGTCTGGCTTTTTTATAGCGGTTTTGGAGCAGTGGCTTCTTCCTTGCTGAGCGGCCTTTAAGGTTATGTCGATATAGGACTTGTTTTTACTGTGGATATAGATACTTTTGTACCCGTTTCCTCCAGCATCTTCACAGGGTCCTTTGCTGTTGTTCTGGGATTGATTTGCACTTTTTGCACCAGAGTACGTTCATCTCTAGGAGACAGAACGCTTCTCCTTCCTGAGCGGTATGACGGCTGCGTGGTCCCATGGTGTTTATACTTGCGTACTATTGTTTGTACAGATGAACGTGGTACCTTCAGGCGTTTGGAAATTGCTCCCAAGGATGAGGCAGACTTGTGGAGGTCTACAATTTTTCTTTTGAGGTCTTGGCTGATTTCTTATGATTTTCCCATGATGTCAAGCAAAGAGGCACTGAGTTTGAAGGTAGGCCTTGAAATACATCCACATGTACATCTCCAATTGACTCAAATGATGTCAATTAGCCTATCAGAAGCTTCTAAATCCATGAAATCCTTTTCTGGAATTCTCCAAGCTGTTTAAAGGCAAAGTCAACTTAGTGTATGTAAACTTCTGACCCACTGGAATTGTGATACAGTGAAATAATCTGTCTGTAAACAATTGTTGGGAAAATTACTCAGAAATTACTCAGTCATTCAGAAAGTAGATGTCCTAACCAACTTGCTAAAACAAACTGCGCTATCAATTTAGGAGTCTACAATCTCACCTGCAGGTCGATGTACCACTCAGTGGAGTCTGACATTTGCAATGGCACCATGCAATGCACCCTGGACTGAAGAGGCAGACAAATAGAAGAAATGTGTTAGACCCTCTGTTAAATTACAAACTTCTCTTGGTAATATCGCAACAATATCATCAATGGCTCATTCAAGAGAAGACGTTCTCTCATGTTATGAAATCGGCCAGTATTGAAATCTGACATGTATGATAGACGTTTTCACCATCTAAGAGTTGTATTCCTATTAACTTCCAGTGCAGTGAGAGCATTGCTTTATCACAGTGCTACGTCATACCGGATGGATTTCGGCCTGCTTGAACTCCAATAACTCAGATACACATGAAATTACACAGGAAATTGATAGAACATCACTCTGTGATGCACAAAAACAATATAACATTTTGAAATGGTTGAGTCTTTACTTTAACAACCTCTGATAATGCAAACTTGACGCCATCTTACGCCAATCTAAAGTAGGCTGGCTAGCTACAGTAGTCTTCAAGGCAAGCCCAACACTTTTTGACTGTTAGTGTTTTCCTAAGGGAGGTTTTGCCGGGGGGTTTGTTAGGCACAGGCATGGCAAACGTTCTCCTCCTGGCCTCGTCTCCTCTCCTTCTGCAGCTCCGTGCCAAAAGCAAAATGTTCAGAATGTGTCAGATACAAATATAATCACTAGAGCTGACTTAAATAGCTATTCTGCCTTCTATGAATATTCTCTGACATTGCATCCTCCTGAACAGGCCCCTGGTCAGACGGTCACATCACATGTACCACAGTAACTCATTAATTTCCTTCTGTTCCAGGGTTGCAGCCATGCATCTCAAGCAACACCCCAAACTGCAGAAGAAAGAGATCCACCTTGAGTCCAGTCAAGACAGCCAGAGAGGCCTTCATGTGAGCCAGCAGGGGGTCCTGTCACAGAGGACAGTGTGGGGGGTCCGCCCGGCAGTGACCCTGGTTGGTCCGATAAGCAATGGGCTAGGCCAGGGTACGGCCTGCTACCCCCTCAGTGTCATATCCACCAACACCCTGCAGTGCTGCAGTAATGACAACAGTGGCTCCAACCACCTCAACAACAGTAATAATAACCACGGCAACAGTGGCAGTGGGCTGCAGACCTCGAGGCTGAGTGAGTCCGAGGGGGATGTATTCCACAGTAGTGCCACCTGGGCCCAGAGTAAAATCTCCAAGACCACCTCCTGCAACACCCCCTCCTCCCTGCTACTCTCCACCTGCACCACCTCTTCTACAGGCTCAGTGGGCTCTGAGAACCAGGAGGCCTCCTTCAGAATCTCTTATGAAGGGGAGGACAGAGAGGGACCGCTGGAAATCTGGGCTGTCATCAAGCCTGGCAACACCAAGGAGAAGATCGCCATCTTCGCCTCGCCCCAGTGCCGTGGCAGCCTGGTGAACGGTGGCGATGGAGAGCCTGTCAGAGAAGCCGGTGAGGACTTGGTGAGCAGCAGCCCGGTGAGGACCGTGTCTGTGAAGATGAAGAGCTGCTGGGAGGACGAGGGTGGCTCTGTGGCCAAGCGCAGGAGGAGGTCAGGGTCTCAGGGGCACCACCAGGACCGAGACAGACAGTCATCCGGAGCCCTGGAGACACTGAGCCCCACTGAGAACAGCCCTGTAGAGGTGACCCTCTGCCTCAGAGAGAGCCCCAGAGTGCCTGAGTGTGGGGAGGTGGTTGTACGGGTGGGTGGGGAGCAGGTGTGTAGGGTAGAGGGTGAGGAGGTGAGTGAGACTGGGACTGACAAGGCTCTCTCTGTGGTGGAGTTGGTGGCCTTCTTGGAGCAGAGAGCCAGCGACAAGCAGGTGGACTCTAAGCCTGTGTCTCTGCGGAGCTCCACAAGCATTACCTTAACCAGGGGGCTGTCACTGACCCTAGAGCCTCAGCAGCCCAGAGCCCCAGACCAGAATGCCCAGGGGACAGATGAGGAGGCAGAATGTGTAAAGGTGTCAGACATGGTGGCCAAGCTGGAGTCAGAGTGCCTGAAGCACCAGAGTGTTAGAAGGGAAGGGTCCAGATCTGGAGGAGAGCTCTCACGCAACAGCCTCACGCGCAACAACCTCTCACGCAACAACAGCCTATCGCGCAACAACAGCCTGCGGAGGAGGGTGGGCCGGGTGCTACTGGCAGGAGCAGATGCCTTCTCCATCTCAGCCCAGCCACCTCCATCTCAGTCTCCCACCGGGCCCCATCATGGACTAGAGGAGACGACCAGGGTGCCGCACCGCCACGCTAGTCCCTCTACTGGCTATCCCTCTGCTAGCACCAGCCACACGGACAAACTAGCTCCCAGCAGCTGCCGTGAAGCTGCCCAGTTGGCTTCCAGCACCTCTGACTCAGCCTCTCCGTCTCGCAGCGTGGACTCTGGGTGTGGCGCCTCTGTCGTCAGAGAGCCAGATGAGAGCTGTGAGGCCCAGGGCCTGGGGCAGCAGAAGAAGAACAGGGCTGTAGAGTCTGTGCAGAACCTGCACTTCCAGCTCCTGTCAGAGCAGGCCAGAGCCAGCAGTACAGAGAGCAGTAGTAAACTACAGTGTGAGGAGCCCCTCCCAGGCATGCTGTTCTTCTCACACACTCTGCCCTCACAGGTGGTACTTGAACACACACTCCCACACACAGACAATATTCCCACCCACACACACACCCCCCAGGACATGGAATCCAGCCCTAAACCCACCAGAGACTCAGCAGAACCCTCCAAGATTCAGCCCTGTGACCCTTCTATCACTTCTCTCCTCCCTGAACCCATATCACATAGTGAGAACTGGGCCGAAGAGGCGGTGAGTGAGGAAGAGGGGAGTGATGTTAGCCGGTGTGAGACAGTGCCTTTCCCCCTGCGCCGCATGGTGTCTCACGAGTTCCTGGAGATGCGCTTTAAGATCCAGCTGCTTCTGGAACCCCAGCAGTACATGTCCTTCCTGCCTCACCACATCATCATCAAGATCTTCTGCCTGCTGCCCACAGAGAGCCTGGCCGCGCTCAAGTGCACCTGCCACTTTTTCAAGTTCATCATCGAGAGCTACGGCGTGCGCCCCGCAGACTCCCGCTGGGTGTGCGACCCCCGCTACAAAGACGATCCCTGCAAGCAGTGTAAAAAGCGGTACGGGCGCGGAGACGTGTCCCTCTGCCGCTGGCACCACAAGCCCTACTGCCAGGCGCTGCCCTACGGCCCCGGGTACTGGATGTGTTGCCACGGCTCCCGCAAAGACACGCCCGGCTGCAACGTCGGTCTACATGACAACCGCTGGGTGCCCGCCTTCCATAGTATCAACATGCCAATCTATAAGAAACCCAGGGAGGTCTCTGAGGAGTAGTGGTACAGACAATGGGAGGAGAACTGACTTGGCTTCTGTGCGCTTTATTTTGTCTGAGGGCTGATGTCTGTCTGTCGCCATATGTGCATGTGCATTTATTTGTGGGGAGTTTGAGGGAAACCATGTTGCTGATACTGATGAGGAATCGCTGGATCTCTTCCTTTACCCCTTCCCCCCCAACATTTTCCTGACCCCTGACCTCTAACCCCTCAGGTCCTCTGAGATTGTGAGCACTTTAACCGTGGTCAGAATTCTCAATCCTCAAAGGATTCTGTCAGGGTATTCTATTTACTTGCTTCAATGTTTTGGGTTGAAGCATAAACTCTGGTTCTAAGTGTGTTGAAGAGAAGCGCTTTAATTAATCTTTCTCTTCAGTGTTGATGCTTAATGTGTCCCTCCTTACCATAGCTCTTTCCTTATGCATCAACCGACCGTTACATTGGAATAGATACTTTAGTCAAGGTAAAGCCTATCAATGTTATGCAGTGTATCCCACCCACAAGTGATTTACTCAGTGTGTGTATTATGTTGTCTAAGTGAGTACATACATGGCTGCAGGTCCTCGGTTTATGCAAAATGTGAATCAACCCTATTCCATATCCCGGTTGCTTCCCAAATGGCACTATATTCCCTATATAAGGCACCCACAGGACTCTGGTCAAAGGTAGTGCACTATATAGGGAATAGGGCACCATTTGGGTAACGGAATATATATCCCCACTCCACTGTATCAGGCTCCGGGTCAGAGAGGCTTTGTTGTCGGTTTTGGATCTGATTGAAACTAGTTTGTTCTGTGCCCGGTTGTGTTTACATTGTACATAGTGCTACAGAGTCCTATATCAAAAACAGGGAGAATAAGAGTGACAAGCAGCACGAGTATCTATGACTTGACTTGAATGCATTTATTAGCTTCGGTTTGGTAAAAAGAAAAAGTTATTTACCCTGTCATGTGTATAATGCTGAATTATTATTGGGTGTTTTTTTTTTTGCAGTGGGTCCCAGATGTATAACCCAGTCTGTAACCCATATGCTTATTAGCCGCTCGCAATTTTTTTTCTCTACCATTTATTTTTATTTTTTATGTGTGTTGGAAATGGTACACTTTTCCCTATATAATGCACTACTTTTGACTAGGGCCCATAAGGCTCTGGTCAAAAGTAGTGCGTTATTATATAGGGAAAAGAGTGCCATTTGGGACGAGTTTGTTATTAATATCCCTCTTTTTATAATGCTATAACTTCTTGAAGGGAAACATGGGAAATGTCACCTCAGTGTCTCTGTTCTTTACAATGACTTTAACTGGACATGATCTAAAAGAAAAAGAATCAGGCTTGATGACAAATGGGAAAAATAATGGTCTCTAAAAGTAGTTTGCTCCCAGATATTTTTTTTTACTTTGTTGTATATTCCTGCTGTATTCTCTGTAAATGCATTTTACTTCCAATAAAGCGCATTTAATTCGGAGGTTTTAACTGTCATACCCTACCTATTCATTGTCTCTTTTAAACTGAAAGGAAGTGTAACTGTTACAACATAAAATGTATTATTTTTCTTTACTGAATATTGACTTTATGAATATATGGAGGGACTATATATGTCACTTTCCATTTATCACATCTTGAGGTCATTCAATAACATTCAATTGTCAATGTTGTGTTCTTCACAACTTAAGGTCTGTACTGTAGAGCTGGTTGGTATGCTTGCCTTTCACTGGGGCAAGGGGAATTGGTTAGGGTCCAGGTGTGTTGGAAAAGATCACAACGGAATTATAAAAGCTAAATCTATGCCTTGCTGTGAAAATGAATTTCTGGAAGTTGATATTTAGTCAAACAGTTGAGGGAGATTCACTGCTTGTCAATTTTATAATTTTAATATAAAAATTGCTTTCTCAAAGGGTCTGGACTGTCCATTTTAAAAGGGAAGGTGAGATGAGTAAGCAATGTACCAAACAAAGGGTGCTAATATGAACCAGGGCTGGACTTGTCTGCCTCCTGAAATGGTCACATGCAATCATTTTCTTATCATTTCAGGTGCCCTTAAGTCACAGCTAGGGGATGAATAAGGCTTACATTTACATTTTAGTCATTTAGCAGACGCTCTTATCCAGAGCGACTTACAGTAGAGTGCATACATTTTTACATACTGAGACAAGGATATCCCTACCGGCCCAACCCTCCCTACCGGCCAAACCCTCCCTAACCCGGACGACGCTATGCCAATTGTGCGTCGCCCCACGGATCTCCCGGTTGCGGCCGGCTGCGACAGAGCCTGGGCGCGAACCCAGAGACTCTGGTGGCGCAGCTAGCACTGCGATGCAGTGCCCTAGACCACTGCGCCACCCGGGAGGCTTGGCAATAAAATATTCTGTGGTTTTGATGCTGATCATCTTCTAAATCCAAACTTGTTAGAGCTCTCTTAAATCTGAGTACTAGCATGCCGTGTGTATTTCATGTACACCGTAGTCTGTGCCTGCCTGCCATACAAAATAAATAGATTTACCAGCAAGCAAAGGTTACTATGGCTGAGTTCACAAAGCCTAATTCAGATTTTTTTTCTTCACTAATTGGTCTTTTGACCAATCACAGATCTTTTTCCACAGCTGATTTAATTGATCAAAAGACAAATTAGTTGAAAAAAAGATCAGAATTGAGTTGCCTGTGTAAACGCAGCCTTTGTCAAGTGTGGAACCTGTTTTTCTGTAAAGCCACTGGTTACAATAGTTTGGGGTTTGCAGTGCAGCTAACACTAATGCCCTTGAGTCCATCTGAACATAGTTGTATAAAAGACTTGACTCCACTTAACACATGCTTCTGGTTCAAAGCAAACTTTTATGGAAGAGAAATTGCATGAATTCTTTTTTTAAACAACCTATTATGTCACTAGTAGGTTATAAAGGTCATTAGAGATCTTCATTCAAATTGTCTAGGGAAATAGTGCTTATTGTGACGTTTTGCATAAATGCAGAATCTGTAACACCGTTGATTTCCAAATAATGTTCCACAAGCCCCAAAGACAAAATAAACCAACCGCTTAAGACATGCATTTACAGACGGAAGATGGACGTATAATGGAGAGAAATTGTCTCCAATACAGAACAGGCAGTAGTAGAATACAGCGATCAGGTTCTATACTGATCAAAAATATAAACTCAACATGAAACAATCTCAAAGATTTTACAGTGTTACAGTTCATAAGGAAATCGGTCAATTTAAATAAATTAATTCGGCCCTAATCTATGGATTTTACATGACTGGGAATACAGATATGCATCTGTTGGTCACAGATACCTTAAAAATAGGTAGGGGCGTGGATCAGAAAAAGTCAATCTGGTGACCATTTCCCTCATGCAACGTGACACATCTCCTTAGTGTCAAGATGATCAGGCTATTTATTGTGGCATGTTGAATGTTGTCCCACTCCTCTACAATGGCTGTGCAAAGTTGCTTTATAATGGTAGGAACTGGAACATATCGTACACGTCAATCCTGAACATCCCGAACTTGCTCAATGGGTGACATGTGAGTATGCAGGCCATAGAAAAACTGGGACATTTTCAGTTTCCAGGAATTGTGTACAGATCCTTGCGACATGGGGCCGTGCATTATCATGCTAAAACGTGATGGTGGCACGACAATGGGCCTCAGGATCTCGTCACAGTATCTCTGTGCATTCAAATTGCCATCAATAAAATGCAATTGTGTTGTCCATAGCTTATGCCTGCCCATACCATAACCCCACCACCACCATGGGGCACTCTGTTCACAACGTTGACATCAGCAAACCCACATGACGCCATACACATGGTCTTCGGTTGTGAGGCCAGCTGGACGTACTGCCAAATTCTCTAAAACGTTGGAGGTGGCTTATGGTAGAGAAATGAACATTCAATTTGCAATTGCATGCACCCCCAACTGGAGACATCTGTTGCATTGTGTCTTGACAAAACTGGCCTTTTATTGTCCCCAGCACAAAGTGCACCTGTGTAATGTCATTCTGTTTAATCAGTTTCTTGATATACCATACCTGTCAAGTGAATGGATTATCTTGGCAAAGGAGAAACAGATTTGTGCACAAAATTTTAGATAAATAAGATTTTTGTTCATATGTAACATTTCTGGGATCTTTTATTTCAGCTCATCAAACCAACACTTCACATGTTGCATTTATTTTTGTTCAGTGTACAAATGAAGTAAGCCAAAGATGTGTCCCTTTATATCCTTCTAATTTATGCCACCTATATGTCATTGTCCACCTGTAGTAGAAAAGACCCACACAAACACGAAGCTTCAGGCACCCACGTTACTATAAAAAGAATAAGGGCTCCATTCAATCCATATCAAATGAAGCGATACAGATTTCACGATATAAATTATTTCAAGGTAATTTCTGAATGAGCCAACATATGCAGCATTTACCATGAATGTAGTCTCCGCCAATGCTAGAACATTGCCTTTCAAATTTATATTGGGCTGTGGTGCCAAAATTCTACAAAATGGATTGAATAGAGCCCCAAATATTTTTTTTTAAGGAAAACAAGATACCACTAGATCACCAATCCCCCAAAAAAGTACAACGTTGAACTGCTTCAGTGGGGTTCTTTATCCCATTCTCCTTCCATCACACAGACATGACCGGTAAGTAAACAGCAATTGAAGTAAAACAGTGTCATAATTCTGAGAACACTAAGGTCATGCCCCTTGTTTGGCATTTGTCAGTATTCAAACACAATTCTTACATGAACCATTTTGTTGTAATGCAGCATGAAGGTAGTCAACTGCATCCCAAATGACACTCTATTCCCTATGTTTTGATTTATTTAACCAGGCAAATCAGTTAAGAACAAATTATTGTTTACAATGACGGCCTACCTCAGGCCAAACCCTAACGACGCTGGGCCAATTGGGAGTATCATAGGGCGGCGCCTGGAATCAAACCATGGTCTGTAGTGACGCCTCTAGCACCGAGATGCTGCGCCACTCAGTGTAATACACTACTTTTGACAACAACAAAAAAAAACATAAAGAACTGACAATAAGGATGGGTACACAGGACAGTGCAGATCTCAGGAGGAAAATAACAGGATAGAATGAAGCCACATTTGTATGTCCCACATCCAGTGCAATGCTGTGGCATTCCTCAGTCTTGACATTTTGAATCAACGTAAGTTAATGCAACTGCCGGTCCAGTCTCTCTTTGAATAGTCTTCTCACAATCGCTGGGATGGAGCGTGCAGCACCCAAAGTCTTGCGAGAGAGACTACTCATTGAACAAAGCCTCCCCA
The DNA here is from genome assembly GCF_002910315.2 of Salvelinus sp. IW2-2015. Classification (NCBI taxonomy): domain Eukaryota; kingdom Metazoa; phylum Chordata; class Actinopteri; order Salmoniformes; family Salmonidae; genus Salvelinus; species Salvelinus sp. IW2-2015. The sequence continues at coordinate 21,946,056 of NC_036843.1, forward strand.
AAAGGCAGTCTTTCTCACTATAAACATTTACACCAGAAGAATCACTGCTGCTATTTCAATGACAACTTTTCTAGTAAAAACAAAATATCCCTTCTTGGTGGTTGCAGAGCAGCGCAGGAGTTGACTACAGGCAGAGAATAGAGCAGAACTATCTCTGTGATTGGGTATGTGGTATTCTGTATAGCTCCAGCAGTCCAGCCTGTCCTGGGGTGTATTCATTAAAAACCAAATGAACTAAAACAAGGAGGGACTAAATGAACTTGTCCAATAAGAAACCCTAGTTTTTATTCTACATTACAAAACGTTTATTTATATATATTTTGCACTAATGAATACAACCCTGGTCAGTGAGCCTCCAGGCTTCTCTCCCTCAGCGCTGGCCGGTGTAGGCCCGGAACCAGGAGGTGACGGAGGCAGCTGCTGAGGAGATCATGCCCCCGGCCTGGCCCACAGGCTGAGACACCTGCATGGCCATGCTCTGGGACAGGTCCATGGGCTGGGAGGGGATGTCACAGAAGCGTGGGCTGGGGACCGTCTCCCAGTCTGTCCCCAGGTCTGTCTCCTCGTCCGTCACCATCTCGTCCCCGCTCTCCTCCGCCGGGCCAGCCGCCTCCGGCTCCACAAACTCCATGGAGTCCTCCAGATCTGCAGTCACCTCGTATGGACCCGTCCTGCACAGAGGGAGGAGATAGGGTGCCATTTGGGATGCAGACTATTCAACATAGAATGCACTACTTTTGACCAGGGATTTTCTTACCTGCCCAGGTTCTTGTTGTCGGGAGAGACCAGGAACATGATGTTCCTCAGGGTGTGGTGAGGGTGCAGCAGCTCACTCTCAACATGCTGCAGGAGAATACACAAAACTGGTATGTGCAGGGTGTCCACCCACTTGGCCCAGAGTGGGTGAAAACATACATTGGTGATGTAATCTCACTTCCTTGTCATAAAATACATTGTACAAAGACAAATATGATTCATGTTCTGAATGGTTCAGTAGGGTCTTTCTATAACATATCATTACATCCCAAAAGTTAGATTTCGTGGCCTAATACATCTGATAATAAGCGCTGAGCTCTGTTGACATAGCAGTACGCTTTCTCGCAGCGACTTGAGGATTTTACATGGCTGTGGTGGTCGTCTGCAAAGTTGTTTCCGCGGATCGCAAAAAGCCAAATGAACTCAAACTGAATTAAATGTAAAAAGCTTGCAGTACACTCATTTCACAGAGATACGCTTGTTTTTGTGAGAAATCTAAATAAGAACTGGAATTTCACATTATGTATGCATGTATAAAAAGGTATAATGAAATCAAAACGCGTATAGTAAAATACTAGGTCATGTCTCAAAATCAATACCCATCTTACCTCTATTTTGACATTTTAGCATTTGTGGCACAAATCCCATTCAAGTCACAGGACCGATATTTACATTTTTCACACGTTAAAAACATCTATAAGTGACTTTGTAGAGTTTCACAATCATTTTTTTTATAGATACTTTGGGATTGTTTGGACATGAGCAAAAAATGCTAAGATCGGTCCCATGATTTGAATGGGATTTGTGCCACGAATGCTAAAACTTTAGCATGTAGAAACCATGCGAGGGAAAATGAACCAAAGCATGGATTTCTGTCATACCTTGTCCATAGAGTGCTTACACAGTAAGGAAACCAATGTGTCATTTTGTAAATTTGGGTGAACTATACCAAACACTGCTTAGAACTCAGAAGAGCAGCAGCGGAACAACGGCAAGGGGGGAAAACTTAGAGGAACCATGCTCTGTAGTACCTGTGAAAAGCAGAGGTGGAGGATGTTGGTGTTGAGCTTGGTGACAGCACGGGTGAACCTGTACCTGCTCAGGCTGTCACCACAGAACTCACTGTTGCACAACTTCTTGGGCAGATTGACATCCAGGATATGAGAGAGGATGTTGATGAGCTGGGTAGCATAGCAGAGAGCTGCACTGATGGTGTGGGCTGGGTTGATGTGGTCCAGCTCTGGAAATGAAAGCTCTTAATGATCACAAATAGCCTTGGCACAATACAAGTAAATATGGTAAATCGTTCATCTCTAAGTAAAAGATGTTCATCTCAATCAGCTAGTAGTTTCTTCTTTTGGTAAGTGTGTGGCGCTACAAAAGTATACTCAAATATATTTCAAATGTATGCACTAACTGTACTGTAGGTCACTTTGAATAAAAGTGTGCACTAAATGGCAAACGTAATCATTACATACAAAGTATTTGACTAAAAAGTCCTACCTGGCCCCTCATTGGTGCTCTTGTCTTCCACCCAGCTGTAATAGGGGGAGCAGTCCCCGTTGCTAGGCAGCGTGACCCTGGGTCCGGTGATGCTAATGCTGGTTTCTCCATTCTGGTCATCCCAGATCCAGCGCCCTGACAGGTAGGTGGTGCGACGGGCCTCAGCCAGCTCACTCACCGTGCTGGAGGTCAGAGCCAGGTCACACTCTGACAATATGTCCGCTGGGTCCCTGAGAGAAAGAGGAGCAGAGAGGAACATCTCTAAAACTCTTCAACCAGTAGATGAGAGGGCAGTATAGATTAATGTAGGCCTATACTTGATGTCTATTGCTAAAGCATCAAATCCCTGGATAGACTATTGGTCCTGTCCTTGAAGAAAACTAAAAGCCCTGAGTCATATTCCGGCCAGCCATGGAGTAATACAGTATATAAACTAAACTCAGCAAAAAAAGAAAAGTCCTCTCACTGTCAACTGCGTTTATTTTCAGCAAACTTAACATGTGTAAATATTTGTATGAACATAACAAGATTCAACAACAGACATACACTGAACAAGTTCCAGACTGGTGACTAACAGATATTGAATAATGTGTCCCTGAACAAAAGGGGTGGTCAAAATCAAAAGCAACAGTCAGTATCTGGTGTGGCCACCAGCTGCATTAAGTACTGCAGTGCATCTCCTCCTCATGGACTACACCAGATTTGCCAGTTCTTGCTGTGAGACGTTACCCCACTCTTCCACCAAGTTCACAGATTTTTCKGGGGGGGGGGGGGGGGGGGGSTCTAGCCTGCACCCTCCCATCTAACAGGTCCCAGACATGTTCAATGGGATTGAGATGTGGGCTCTTCACTGGCCATGGCAGAACACTGACATTCCTGTCTTGCAGGAAATCACACAGAGAACAAGCAGTATGGCTGGTGGCATCATGCTGGAGGGTCCTGTCAGGATGAGCCTGCAAGAAGGGTACCACATGAAGGAGGAGGATGTCTTCCCTGTAACGCACAGCGTTGAGATTGTCTGCAATGACAACAAGCTCAGTCCGACGATGCTGTGACACACCGCCCCAGACCATGACGGACCCTCCACCTCCAAATTGATCCCGCTCCAGAGTACAGGCCTCGGTGTAACGCTCATTCCTTCGACGATAAACGTGAATCCGACCATCACCCCTGGTGAGACAAAACTGCGACTCGTCAGTGAAGAGAGCTTTTTGCCAGTCCTGTCTGGTCCAGCGACGGTGGGTTTGTGCAAATAGGCGACAACGTCGCCAGTGATGTCTGGTGAGGACCTGCCCTACAACAGGCCTACAAGCCCTCAGTCCAGCCTCTCTCAGCCTATTGCGGACAGTCTGAGCACTGATGGAGGATTGTACATTCCTGGTATAACTCGAGCAGTTGTTGTTGCCATCCTGTACCTGTCCCGCAGGTGTGATGTTCGGATGTACTGATCCTGTGCATGTGTTGTCACACGTGGTCTGCCACTGCGAGGACGATCAGCTGTCCGTCCTGTCTCCCTGTATCGCCGTCTTACAGTAAGGACATTGCAATTTATTGCCCTGGCCACATCTGCAGTCCTCATGCCACCTTGCAGCATGCCTAAGGCACGTTCACGCAGATGAGCAGGGAGCCTGAGCATCTTTCTTTTGGTGTTTTCAGAGTCAGTAGAAAGGCCTCTTTAGTGTCCTAAGTTTTCATAACTGTGACCTTAATTGCCTACCGTCTGTAAGCTGTTAGTTTCTTAACGACCATTCCACAGGTGCATGTTCAATCATTGTTTATGGTTCATTGAACAAGCATGGGAAACAGTGTTTAAACCCTTTACAATGAAGATCTGTGAAGTTATTTGGATTTTTACAAATTATCTTTCAAAGACAGGGTCCTGAAAAGGGGACGTTTATTTTTTTGCTGAGTTTATAAGAAACCCAGGGAGGTCTCTGAGGAGTAGTGGTACAGACAATGGGAGGAGAACTGACTTGACTTCTGTGCACTTCTTTTCTTTTTAGGGCTGTGTATGTGTCGCCATATGCACATGCGCATTTATTTTGGGGGAGTGAGGGAAACCATGTTGCTGATACTGATGAGGAATCGCTTCCTTTACCACTTCCCCCTCCCTCACAACCTTCTCCTGACCCCTGATCTCTAACCCCTCAGGTCCTCTGAGATTGTGAGCACTAACAGAGGTCAGAACTCTCAATCCTCAAAGGATTATGTCAGGGTATTCTATTTACCCAGCAGTTGGTGGAGGGCATTCCTCAAACATTGAATAATTAGAGCAGTTTGCCAGTAGGAAGGTGTAGCAAGCTCATTGGATGGTACAAGAAGCGTGTCTGCAGTTATCTTGGCCAAAGGCTGTGTACAACCAAGTACTAGCTCCGGGTACTAGCTCCGGGTGCCAATAATTTTGCCTAAGCATTTGTCTTTATTTTTAAAATTAAATTTATAAACTTATGTTTACAAAAATAATATTGGATCAGCAACATTGAAAATTCAATAGGTGACAAATTATTATTTTTCTACTTATTTGAAAAAAAAAAAAAAAAAAAAATGGGACTCCTTTATATATTTGGATGCAACTGTATGGCCCTGCTGCATGAGGTACAGCGTCACTGACCTGCTGCCCTGTTTCTCCTCCTGTGTGGGGAAGATGTGAGCAGTGAGCTCCAGGATGTGTCCCTTGCGGACCTCAGCCAGGTGATCCAGACGACCCTGCAGCTCCTTGCCCTTCTTCTCCAGCAGTTCTCCCAGCCGCTGGTTGTGTCTCTCTATCTTGTCCCTCTTCTCCTGGTGGCGGCTGGCCCGCCGCTGCAGCCTCTGGCTCTCCTCCTGGGAGCGAAGCAGCAGGTCCTTACCTGCGGGGGAGAGGGACGGATACTATGTTGATTGATATGTTTAATGGACGCATCCCAAATGGAAAAGGTTGTGGACTATATATGGAATATAATGCCATTTGGGAAGCATCCAATGTCTTCCACTATTTCAAATGCCAGGTTTCATAAAGACATTACGCGGAAAGTATAAAGAAGACAATACATTAAAATGTAAACATCTAGGGTCATTCGTCACTGATTTGAATGTCCGTTGGTGCCATGTAACTCACCACTCTTCACCTCTTCGTTCCCACAGCCAATGGCCTCCTTCAGCTGCTCAATCTTCATCTTGCATGACATCATCTTCCATTTCTGAATGAAACCGAACATATTAGATTTGAAAAGAATAGGCAGGATATTGACACATAGAAACACACAGACAGAGGCTACATCGCGTAGGGCAGAGTAAATTAAGTTTATCATGTTCTTGTGTGTTGTCATAACTTAACTTACCAGCTGATCTGCCTGGACCTTCTTATCCATGGCAGTAATGACCCTGGGAAAAGAGAGTGTATATTTATTCATATGATTAATATAATGAGACATTCCTGTATGCAGAAACGATTGAAAACAAACAGCAAAGTAGTAAGATATTATTCAACATATTCATTATTTTTTAACTCCAACTAGTCTTCAATTTTTACCTCTGTTCAAGAAGTTCTTTCTTCTCCTTCAGCATTTTAAGTCTTGTCAATTTTTCAGTGTATCTATAAAAATATATAAAAAAAATATTTCATTAATAACCCAATGGCATGTTAATTTTTTCTCTGACTGCAGCTCTGCAGAATGAGTGAAGTGCCCCCAAGCACAGGAATTGAGCGAGAGAGAGTGGCTTAGAACGAGCTACTTTACAAAAATAAGTTGAGATTAATTTAACTATAGAAAAACGAAATTCTGGAAACTCACAAAAGCATGATAGAACAAGTAAAGCAAAGTATTAGGCCAATGGCCCTTTACGACTTCACTAACAAAGAGCCATATCATGACAGTTATTTTTAGTTTCACTACACTAGAAAGTTAGGACGCTAGCAAGCTACACTGTTTAGTGTGAGATGGTTGGTGCTCAAATGGCTTGATTATTCATAACATATAGCTAGCTAGGTGTTATGTTCCCCAAACAGCCCTACTGGGTGTAACGTTCCATGGTTCTCTTGTAAACAAACTACCTTGCTAGCTAGCCAACTAACAACAACAACCTAGTGCTAAGAGCTAACGTTTTGTTTATGGCAATGCTAGCTTATTGTAAATATAGCTAGCCAGCTATCATGTTTGTTCGATTGTTGAGTGCTAAAATCAATCTTAGCTGATGATGCCGCATAAGTTGTCATCACTTAGAGCCGTGTTATGAAGTTAGCTAAATGTTAACACGCACAGTTCGGGGTTTCTACCGTCGAAGTACACGAAATCCCCTGCCTGGATGCACCGGGCACAAGTCAGCCTGCGCCTGGCGGTGTTGCAGAGAGGACATCTCTCCACCGCGACATACAGACCCTCCGCGTCGTCCACCGACTCCACCATCAGAGATCCAGGGGAACCTGCGGTGGTTGTGGTGTGTAGGTGGTGAGAGCGAAGTGGTGGCCGAGCACTGGGCAGTGCTCCCAAAGTCCCTTCGCTAGGGCCGAGGGCTCGGACTTCGCTTCCCGCTGAGGATGCCATGGAACTGCCGTTCCAGCGCTAGCTAACCTAGCTAAATGACTGCTACTCTGGCTAACTAGCTACATAACTACTGGTATACGGTCTGACACTCTTCGTTGCTTCTTGTAAACGTTACGGGTATGAAGTCTTAATTTTCGGTTATTTGGTAAAGGTGGCTATTAGCTAACGTTAGCTAGCAAACTGTGTCACTGTTTTTTTGTGTGACATGGTTTGTTTATGTACGTATGGTCACGTGACCATACCATACGTACAATCTGAGTCTATGCAAAGATCTGTTTACTTTTGAATGTAGCTAATCTTTGGTTTTATATGGTCTATGCTACAGATGGATATAATCTTTGCTGTAGGGCAGGGATGGACAACTTTGATGGTGCTAGGGGCCACAAAAAACAACAACTCATCACCAAATTGCGAGCAAAACATTTTAGCAGCCACCCAATTTTTAGCAGTTTCTAAACCCAGAGGCGCAACATCGCGAGACTTCTGGGAACGCTTGCGAAACAGACCAAGCAGGTCAGTCCTGGGTTTGGGAAGTAAATGAGAGAAGTGAAACCTAGATTCGAGACAATGTTTAAAGTAATTGTACTTGCTATTACTCTAACCTCGTGAGTGACAGACACACGTTTTCATTTTCGTCATAAACGACTTTATATCGAAAGGGTGCCTCTGATTTGACGGCCTGCATATGCGCAGTTCGGTGCGAGTCGACCGTCAGACCCGATGACGTGTATATAGGCATGAGTTTTAGCCACAGATAGAACAATTCGATTTTTAGAGAGGTTAAGATATATAAAAGCTTTGGTTTAGCTAGCAAACGTCGCCATCACATCGTCTAAAAGTGTGATCGGGGATTTCTATTGGAGAAGCAGTTTCAGCCCACTCATGCGGCAGCTACTGTCTTTGTTTTGTGCAATGTTACATACTGCATTTTGCCATGGGGTGTAAAAAAAATGTTGCAGTTTTAAAGCAAGTTTGCTGTAATTCTACACATTTTGACATGGGGTAGAGAGAAAATTTAGCGATTTTATAACTAATTTCATGCAATTCTACTAATTTTGCCATGAAGCAGAGAGGAATATTTGCAGGTTTTAATGATTTGAGACATACTAACAACATCAATGGGCCCCCCGGCCTGTAATTCAATCATGATTACTACATTTAGAAAGCTAGCCGCTAGACTAATTTACCAATCTAAATAATTTTAGCTGACGTGGGCTAATTGAGTGACTATCAGTGACTGACATAAGAAACTGCTGATGCCAAATCAAAGTTTGTCACGTGCGCCGAAAACAACAGGCGTAGACCTTACCGTGAAATGCTTACTTACTACATTTAGAAAGCTAGCCGCTAGACTAATTTACCAATCTAAATAATTTTAGCTGACGTGGGCTAATTGAGTGACTATCAGTGACTGACATAAGAAACTGCTGATGCCAAATCAAAGTTTGTCACGTGCGCCGAAAACAACAGGCGTAGACCTTACCGTGAAATGCTTACTTACAGGCTCTAACAAATAGTGCGAAAAAAAAGTATATGTGTGTGTGTGGGTAAGTAAAGAAATAAAACAGTAAAAAGGCATTTGAAAATAACAGTAGCAAGGCTATATACAGACACCGGTTAGTCGGGCTTATTGAGGTGGTATGGTTAAAGTGACTATGCATATGTAACGGATGTGAAATGGCTAACTAGTTAGCGGTGGTGCGCGCTAATAGCCTTTCAATCGGTGACGTCACTTTCTGAGACCTTGAAGTAGTGGTTCCCCTTGCTCTGCAAGTGCCGCGGCTTTTGTGGAGCGATGGGTAACGATGGTTCGTGGGTGACTGTTGTTGTGTGCAGAGGGTCCCTGGTTCGCGAGGGGACGGACTAAAGTTAAACATATATGATGAACAGAGAGTAGCAGTAGCGTAAAAAGAGGGGTTGGCGGGACAATGCAGATAGCCCGGTTAGCCAATGTGCGGGAGCACATTGAATTGCACCTTGAAGTGTATTATAATATTCTCTCTTGCAACAGTAAGTTTAGACCCCAACTTGCAACAGTAAAAACATGAGGGCCTTCAAATGAGGGGTCGCGGGCTGTCAGTTGTTGATACCTGCTGTAAGGAGATGGTTACTTTACATGTGGATGGGATCAGTGTAACTCACACCTGTAATGTACACTCTGATATGGAAACAAGCATGTTTTATTACTAGCGCTCAAACCCTGTAGTTATCTCCACACACAGTTGACTACAATTCCAATGCTGTTTTAATGTTGGTAATCACTTGCAAAACCTTTTTGAAACATGCAGATATTCCCCTTAATACCAACGAGAAAGGTTTAAAAAAAGATTCACTTACTGTAGCAGTTTTGAACAGATCCATATGCTGTGTATGCATCCAGTTGACGAACTACACTTCCGAGTTACGCTTACGCAGGTGTTCGGCGCACACTAGATAGCTAATTAGCACAGGTGGCTGCCTCGGTCTTCCTTGAACAAGCGCTGTAATATGGCCGCGTGGGAACCCTAACCCTATAAAGGTGTGTAGTAATTGAACCTTTTGGATTTAGAAAATATTTATCTGATATGTTCCTTATGTTTCCGAAATCGTACCGCAAGCGATGTGTTGTAACGTTCGAACGAGCGTTTGTGCTCTTAACAAAACTCCCCAGCCAGAAGATGCCATCAAAGATTTTTATAAATAATCCAAGATATACCACAGCCTGTCGTTTCCAATGGGAGCAAATTAATCATAGTGGGAGCTAGTAAGATCCTATTGGCTCGTTCTAGCATCTATTTGCATATTTTTGTTAGGGAACACATACTCTGAAGTGCGCCAGTGCAATAACTCAATTCACCCTTGCACTCCTTCTACACAATGGATAAAACATTTGGCAAAGGGTAAAGTCTACAAAAAGGTGTCCACTCTGTTTGTAACAGATTGTTGTTTTGGGAACAGAAATTGTATTGAGATAAAGTTTCATCCATGAGAAAATTTGCCGAATGTCGGCCAAAATTCACTCACCACCATATTTAGTGGCGAGTGGAAATGCCAACCGAATGCTTCAGATTTATACATCTGTGATACTATCGTCAATAGGCGCTATAGGTTGTTAGCGTCTACGAATGGGTTAGATGTATTACATGCAAACTTTCCTTTTTATTAATTTCTTTGAGATGGTCAATATTACATTACAGATTCATCCATCCACCATTACAAAATTATAAAAGTATATAAGTGCACCATACACACTTTCCACAAGTGTAGCCAACACTCAAAATGAAATTTTTTGGACACATTCATGTTTGTAAATAAATGTAGATTCATTTTCTTCACCCATATCAGCATTAGAATTGCACTACTTATTGCTTTCTGAATCCTTTCAGAATGGGGTAGATGTTCTCAAAGGCTTCATAGATCTCTCCACGTTCCTTAGCCCCTGAAAGAAAATGTACAGAAGATCTGGCTGCATTTTGTTAGCGGAAACTTTACAATGTAAAAAGCAAGCATCTGAAGCATGTCAACATAGCATGGTGGTGTGTGGAAGTCAGACCGAGAAAACACCAGTGGTCAACATACGTACCTGTCAGAACCACTTTTCCAGACACAAAGATCAGTAAGACAATACGTGGTTTCACCATACGGTAGATCAAACCAGGAAACAGCTCTGGCTCATAACTAGAGGGACCAAAACCACACAGTTAGTTAAAGGGAGCCATTTAGAAATATCAAAAAATATGGCTCTGGTTACAGGAGAATAGGTTTCTCAGGTCTGGAGTATATTAGACTGCTGTAAAAAAAAAAAAAAAAACATTGAATACTGGAAATCCTCTGAATATCAGTAGGTCCAGTGTGTTGGGTAGAGTAAGCCTTAAGGCTATACTGAAAACCTTTAAATTAAACCTATTTGGCCTTAAACTCTACAAAAGAAAATGATAGCGGAGCCGCAAAAGCACTTCTGTGCAAGGGTGTTTATTTACACAGTGAAAACAAAACATGAGTACTGCAGCACTAACATACATAGTGTCAAATAAAATAAAATGTTGCTCATGTATGGGGTCGGAAGGCCTCAAGCTCTTAATTGTCAAAGTATTGTTCTTAACTGTACACTAAGCATTTTACTTCCCCCCCCCCCTGTAAAAAGGAATTAATAAAGGAAAACATTATAACTTCAGCATTCAATCAACATAATGGACAGCATTTCTCTGACTAAAGGAGGTCAGTACTTTACAGAGCAGACACTCAATATGTCACAGTGAGTGTACCTGCTGAACTGCTGATGAGTCAGCACCAGACCCTCCAGCCGAATGGGGAAGCAGACATCACAACTCCCCACCATGTTCTGGATCTTGAAGTCCAGGAATTTGGCGGGAAAGCCCAATTTCTGCACCACACGAGCATACTTGCGGGCAGCCAGTCGAGACTGCTCCTCGCTGTCAGAATAGACAGCAAAAACAGAGGAGTTGCTTGAGGAATGAGGGGATCATCTTTATCCACTTTGGGACAAGAGCTCAATGAGCTCCCTCCCCTTTCTCCTATCCTTCAGCAATGACAGGTGCAGTACAGCAAATTATTTATTTAGAGTAAATCATCTAAGAATGGGCCCTGGTAAATGACAGAGCATCAGTGTTCAATAGGGCACACCGTAACAAAACATCTTGCAACAGAAAATAAATATGTGCTTTTATTGGACAAATTCAGGTTATACGTCCCTGTTTCTTAACATTTTATTTTCTACTGAACAAGACCATGGTTCATGGTGTCTGTGGTGAACTGTTCTCCCTCCTCACCTCTTGGCTCCTGTGCAGACCATCTTTCCGGAGCTGAAGATGAGTGCTGTGGTCCTAGGTTCCCGTATTCTCATAATGACAGCAGCAAAACGCTGAAACAGAGTACAATGCCCACATCATGGCTTGACACCACCATATTGACTTAAACATTGTCTGGGCTGGGCATACTTTGATTACCTTGGGGTTGTACTCAGCGTTTCTGGCTTGAAGAGCGATGGATTTCAGGTCCAGTGGGCAAGCCAGATTCACTGTAGATACAATATTCCTGCACATAAACAACAAATGGGCTCACTTGCAAGCACTGATCAATATATAGAGACTAGACAACTAGGAGGCCTTTTGAAATGGTACCCTATTCTCTTTATAGTGTACTACTTTTAATCTGAGCCTATCCTGGCCAATATCTGTATAGTGCACTAATTCATTTCCCAGGGTCGTATTAATTAGTGCAAACCATAGCAAAACGTTTCACAACAGAAACCATTTAGAGCATTTGGTGTAAACGGTTTACGTTGCACTAATGGGTGGGATCCTGGTTATCATAACATCCATCACGCACTGTAACATGGGGATTATTCCAGAACTCTCAGCCACTGGAGTCATGGGGGTCATAGGCGTCATGGGACAGAAGGTAGAGGCTCCCGTCACGGCCGGCTGGTTAGGGTCAGTCTCAGCAGACTCCTCAGGCCTGTAGCCATCGAACACACGGTCTTGTGTCATGTTAGCATTAGTAGCAGCATTTCCACAGGTGTCCTCTGGCAGGTCATCAGGCAGGAAGCTGAGATCCAGATCCTCTCCGATGTCCTTCTCCGGTTGGCTCAAGGAGGAGAGAAAGGATGGGTCCTGGAGCTGAGGGGCACCCTGCAAGCCCAGGTCCCCTTCAAACAGGAAGCCAGAGGCATCCTAGAAATCACACCAGAGAAGAAAAGATAATGAGTGGAATTAGATGCATCCTTTAGTCAGTTTATCTTGTGTCACTTGTCGATGAGACCAAGTGGAAAATTAGGATAAAATACCTGTTGGTTGAAGTAATTTAAAATCAAATGTTGAGGTCAATTTAGTTAATTTTACTGAAAGATACTCAGACTTCTTTCCCTTTACCCTGGCAATCAGGACCACTGGCTACTTACTGGTACATTTCCAATTGGGTCATCAAAATAACTCTCCAATGCTGAATCTTCATCCATGATTTATCATGTAGGAACAGCCAGGATTTCTTTAGACACAAGTGGGAGCCTTGGGGGCGTTCATTGACTGACAGGCGGCTAAATTGGCTACAGGTGTGAATGTCTATGCCCTGCAGGAGTAGCCTGTTTCTGATAACTAGGCCACAGTACATTGTGCGGTGAAAATAGAGTATTTAAATGATAATATTATAATGAACCATAGTAGGGATTTAAAAGTTTTGACGCTCACCTGATTCTCATGCTATTTTGATAAATAAATAAAAATATATAATTATAATATTCAAGTCTGTCAGCAGGAGAACTTGAGATGAACTTTAGCAATTGTTTTGTAGAAGTAGACCGATACATGAGCGTTACAGGAGGTAAACAACTATGTACAGGAGGTAAACAACTATGTACAGGAGGTAAACAAATATGGAATTACTCTATTTCAAGAATTCTACACAAATACGTCTAATATTACACATCTTTTTTCTATAAATAATGTTCATCAGAACATTTAGAATATTGAATTAGCAGAAATAGCCCCCAAATATGACAATTTTAAACTGAAATGCTTTAACGTGCAATGTAATGGCAGAAAATATAAATGCCGTGAAAAAGTGTGAGAGACTTTCCTCAGGCACATGGTGAGTTAACTTTTTAAAAAGGTGACATTTGTAAAACTGTACAATCCTTTGCAACCTACCCACTGAAGCAATAATATTAAATAAGTCGTGTTCCTTCTATCTCAATAGATGACCACAATATGAGTTAAATTACCCATAAAACCTAGCAGTCAAACATGGAAATGATTCCAATCGTTTTCCCACCATTCATTTTTCCCATAGGGGATTTTTAGAAACACGTCAAATAAGAGCTGTGTTTCGTGTAGACTTACCCTGTTGTGACATTTTGATAAGAGTGTAAATCTCTCTAGGACAAGGTGACTTATCAATATATTCACCTGTAATTGACCCTCAAAAATGAAATGCTAATTAGCTGCTAATGTGGCTATTATAAAGAACTACAAATGTCATAATGATCTGGACAAGACTGCCGAATCGAGGCAAATGTAAGAATCTCTGGATTAACTATTTTTGCTAAGTGTAGTAATGAATAATAATACCTGTTAGCAAAGGTGTCAGCTAGAGATGATGTGCAGGAACTTGCAGGGATTTGTAGTTTTGCATGATATCTACTTTGATGCTAATTAGCATTTTCAAATCTGAGAGTAAATAGATCCGAATATATTGATAAAACTCACCTTATCTCAAAGAGATTTACAGGGTTATCAAAATGTCACATCAGGGTAAGCCTACATGAAACAAAGCCCAAGTGCTGTCCCCACTTGCTTCAAGATGTCTACCATTGTTCATGTACCCAAGAAAGCAAAGGTAACTGAACTAAATTACATGATGAAGTGCTTTGAGAGGCTAGTTAAGGATCATATCACCTCCACTTTACCTGACACCCTAGACCCACTTCAATTTGCCTACCGCTCCAATAGATCCACAGATGATGCAATCGCCATCGCACTGCCCTATCCCATCTGGACAAGAGGAATACCTATATAAGAATGCTGTTCATTGACTATAGCTCAGCATTCAACACCATATTGCCCTCCAAGCTCATCTTTAAGCTCGGGGCCCTGGGTCTGAACCCCGCCCTGTGCAACTTGGTCCTGTACTTCCTGATGAGCCACCCCCAGGTGGTGAAGGTAGGAAACAACACCTCCACTACGCTGATCCTGGGCCCCACAAGGATGCGTGCTTAGCTCCCTCCTGTACTCCCTGTTCACCCATGACTGCGCGGCCACGCACGCCTCCAACTCAATAATCAAGTTTGCTGACGACATAACAGTAGTAGGCCTGATTACCAACAACGACAAAACAGCCTACATGGAGGTGAGGGCCCTGGCAGAGTGGTGCCAAATAACCTCTCAATCAACGTCAACATAATGAGGGAGCTGATCGTGGAATTAAGGAGACAACAGAGCACGCCCCGATTCACATCGACTGAACTGCAGTGGAGAAGGTGAATAGCTTCAAGTTCCTCGGCGTACACGTCAATGACAATCTGAAATGGTCCACCCACACAGATAGTGTGGTGAAAAATGCGAAACAGCGCCTCTTCAACATCAGGTGGCTGAAGAAATTCAACTTGGCCCCTAAGAACCTCACAAACCTTTACAGATGTACAATTGAGAACATCCTGTCGGGCTGTATCACCGCCTGGTACGGCAACTGCATCGCCCGCAACCGCAGGGCTCTCCAGAGGGTGGTGCGGTCTGCCCAACGCATCACCGGGGGCACACTGCCTGCCCTCCAGGACACCTACAGCACCCAATGTCACAGGAAGGCCAAAAAGATAATCAAGGACATCAACCACCCAAGCCACGGCCTGTTCACCTGGCGATCATCCAGAAGGTGAGGTCAGTACAGGTGCATCAAAGCTGGGACAGAGACTGAAAAACAGCTTCTATCTCAAGGCCATCAGACTGTTAAATAGCCATCACTAGCCGGCAAACACCCGGTTACTCAACCCTGCACCTTAGAGGCTGCTGCCCAATGTACATAGACATGGAATCACTGGTCACTTTAATTGGAACACTAGTCACTTTAATAATGGTCACATACTGTTTTACTCATTTCATATGTATATAATGTACTCTACTGTATTTTAGTCAACACCACTCAGACATTGCTCATCCTAATATTTAGATATTTCTTAATTCCATTATTTTACTTTTAGATGTGTGTATTGTTGTAAATTACTAGATAGTACTGCACTATTGGAGCTAGGAACACACAGGCATTTCGCTACACCCGTAACAACATCTGATAAATATGTGTGTGACCAATACAATTTGACTTGATTTATTTAAAGTGTTTCTAAAATCCCCTATGGGGAAAATTAATGGTGGAAAAAGGATTGAAACTATTTCCCTGTTTGACAGCTAGGTTTTATGGGTATTATGATACCTCTACTGTGGGGCTCTACGAAACAGTGCCAAATCAAGAGCAACCCACATTTGGAGGGCATATAAATGCCGGCCATTGGGCTCATAGTCCCATCACTTCTGCCACACATATATCAAAATTGCTCTTATCTTACATTTGGCCTCACCTTCAGCCAGTACTGTACTGCACTTTACTACAATAGTCTTGTCCTACTACAACTAGTACAGTACTGCCTGTTACTTCAACAAGAACCGTCTTACTACAACTAATATTGTACTGTCTGTTACTACAACTAGTACTGTACTGTCTGTTACTACAACTAGTACTGTACTGTCTTACTACAACTAGTACTGTCTTACTACAACTAATACTGTCTTACTACAACTAGTACTGTCTTACTACTAGTACGGTCTGTTACTACAAATAATACTGTCTTACTAGAACTAGTACTGTACTGCCTGTTACTAGAACTAGTATTATACTGCCTGTTACTAGAACTAGTACTGTACTGTTACTACAACTAAACTCAGCAAAAAAGAAACGTCCCTTTTCAGGACCCTGTCTTTCAAAGATAATTCTTAAAAATCCAAATAACTTCACAGATCTTCATTGTAAAGGGTTTAAACACTGTTTCCCATGCTTGTTCAATGAACCATAAACAATTAATGAACATTCACCTGTGGAACGGTCGTTAAGACACTAACAGCTTACAGACGGTAGGCAATTAAGGTCACAGTTATGAAAACTTAGGACACTAAAGAGGCCTTTCTACTGACTCTGGGAAAACACCAAAGAAATGCCCAGGGTCCCTGCTCATCTGCATGAACGTGCCTTAGGTATGCTGCAAGGAGGCATGAGGACTGAGATGTGGCCAGGGCAATAAATTGCAATGTCCGTACTGTGAGACCCTAAGACAGCGCTACAGGGAGACAGGCGGACAGCTGATCGTCCTCGCAGTGGCAGATCACGTGTAACAAGACCTGCACAGGATCGGTACATCCGAACATACAACCTGCGGGTCAGCTACAGGATGGCAACAACTGCCTGAGTTACACCAGGAACGCACAATCCCTCCATCAGTGCTCAGACTGTCCGCAATAGGCTGAGGTGGACTGAGGGCTTGTAGACCTGTTGTAAGGCAGGTCCTCACCAGACATCACTGGCAACAACGTCGCCTATGGGCACAACCCACCGTCGCTGGACCAGACAGGACTGGTATAAGTGCTCTCCACTGACGAGTCGCAGTTTTGTATTACCAGGGGTGATGGTCAGATTCGCGTTTATCGTTCAAGGAACGAGCGATACACTGAGGCCTGTACTTGAAGTGGGATCGATTTGGAGGTGGAGGGTCCGTTATGGTCTGGGGCGGTGTGTCACAGCATCCTCGGACTGAGCTTGTTGTCATTGCAGGCAATCTCAACGCTGGTGCGTTACAGGGAAGACATCCTCCTCCCTCATGTGGTACCTTCCTGCAGGCTCATCCTGACAGGACCCTCCAGCATGATAATGCACCCAGCCATACTGCTCGTTCTGTGGCGGGATTTCCTGCAAGACAGGAATGTCAGGTGTTCTGCATGGCCAGTGAAGAGCCACATCTCAATCCCATTGAGCACATCTGGGACCTGTTGGATCGGAGGGTGAAGGCTAGGGCCATTCCCCTCAGAAATGTCCGGGAACTTGCAGGTGCCTTGGTGGAAGAGTGGGGTAACATCTCATAGCAAGAACTGGCAAATCTGGTGCAGTCCATGAGGAGGAGATTCACTGCAGTACTTAATGCAGCTGGTGGCCACACCAGAATCTGACTGTTACTTTTGATTTGACCCCCCTTTGTTCAGGGACATTATTCAATTTCTGTTAGTCACATGTCTGTGGAAATTGTTCAGTTTATGTCTCAGTTGTTGAATCTTATGTTCATACAAATATTTACACGTTAATAAAACACAGTTGACAGTGAGCGGTCGTTGCTTTTTCTTTTTTGCTGAGTTTAGTATGTCGGTTACTACAACTTGTTACTGCCGGTTACTACACTCGTACTGTACTGCCGGTTACTACAACTAGTATTGTACTGCGTTATACAACTCGTACTGTACTGCTGTTACACAACTCGTACTGTACTGCCGTGTTACTACAACTAGTACTGCCTGTTACTACAACTAGTACTCCTAGTTCTACACTCGTACTGCTGTACTACACCTCGTACTGTACTGCGGTTACTACACTAGTATTGCCTGTTACTACAACTAATACTGCCTGTTACTACACTAGTACTGCTGTTATACAACCGTACTGTACTGCCGGTTACTACAACTCGTACTGTACTGCCTGTTACTACAAATAGTACTGTACTGCGGTTCTACAACTCGTACTGTACTGCTGTTACTACAGCACTAGTACTGTCCTGTTACTACAACGAGTACTGTAGCTGTTACTACAGAGTACTGCCTGTTACTACAACCTCGTACTGTACTGCCTGTTACTACAACTAATCTGCCTGTTTACTAAACTAATACTGCCTGTTACTACCTCTTTCTCAACCTCTACTTTTTACTCCGTTCTAACTTCCTTATCTCAACTCTCGTACTGTACTGCCTGCTATCACCTGTACTGCCTGTTTACTACACTCGTACTTGTACTTGCCTGTTACTACAACTCGTACTGTACTGCCTGTTACTACAACTAGTACTGTACTGCCGGTTACTACAATCATACTGTACGTGCCTGTTACTACAACTCGTACTGTACTGCTGTTTACTACAACTCGTACTGTACTGCGGTTACTACAACTGTACTTCTGTTACTACACCTCGTGCTGTACTGCCTGTTACTACAACTAGTACTGTATGCCTGTTACTACAACGAGTACTGTACTGCCGGTTACTACAACGAGTACTGCCTGTTACTAACCTCGTACTGTCTCTGTACTTACTGCCTGTTACTACAACCGTACTGCTGTTACTACAACTCGTAACTGTACTGCGCGTTACTACAACTAGTACTGGCTGTTACTACAACTAGTACTGGCGGTTACTACAACCCGTACTGTAATGCCTGTTACTACAACTCGTACTGTACTGCCGGTTACTACAACTAGTACTGCCTGTTACTACAACTAGTACTGCCTGTTACTACAACTCGTACTGTCTGTTACTACAACTCATACTGTACTGCCTGTTACTACAACTCATACTGTACTACCTGTTACTACAACTCGTATTGCACTGCCTGTTACTACAACTAGTACTGTACTGCCTGTTACTACAACTAGTACTGCCTGTTACTACAACTCATACTGTACTGCCTGTTACTACAACTAGTACTGTACTGTCTGTTACTACAACTTGTACTGTACTGCCTGTTACTACAACTAGTACTGTACTGCCTGTTACTACAACTCGTACTGTACTGGCTGTTACTACAACTCGTACTGTACTGCCTGTTACTACAACTAGTACTGCCTGTTACTACAACTCGTACTGTACTGCCTGTTACAACTGACACAACTTGGGTTATTGAGTCTGTTAGGAGGATCACTTAACTTTTTTTTCTTCCTCAGTGAATTTCAGGTATAATATGGAGTATGACATCAAATACAGCTACTTCCAGCTGGTGGAGTCCCTGTCTGGAGCTGTGGGGCCGCTTTGACATCACATTCAATTAATCTGATAATATACCAGCAAATGTCTGTATGGTTGTGTCTCAAATGGCATCCTATTCCCTTCGATAGGTAACATCCCAAATGGCACCCTATGTAAATAAAGTGCTCAGTCTGAAAAACAAAGTTGAGTGTAATAAATATGTTTTTATTCCCTGGCAGAGAGAGAAGTTCAGAGGGAATACAGTAAAAACACTGAGGTTGGTGCAAAACAGAAAACAGCTCACAAAATGCCTGAAAGGTGATCATTCCTAAAAGAGGAAAATGCTGGTCCATCATCTGCAGTTTAAGACAAGTAATCATCATAACATACGAAAGGTGAGGTTAGAACTAGGGTCAGCTACAGAGGTACCAGTCAGTGAAAAAGAGCGATATCGATTCTTTAAAAAGCCTAGGGTACGTTCAACCATGCAATCCTACTAAGGAACGAGCCAATCAGTCAACCTCCATACCTCACCACCCTTCATGCATATATACTCATGCATACAAGCAGCAGAAAGTTATAAGTTATCTGTACTACTGTCCATTGAAATACAATCCTGTCTTAATGAAACCTCCAGTCTGCTAGATAACGTTACCGTTCTGAATATTGTCAATCAGATGGGGAAATACTGAATACCTAATGAACAGCAGAATAATTAATTCTTATTCTATACCATTACCCATGTCCTGTCAGGGCTCGACTGCAATTTAAAATATTTGCGGTCTGTCCATGCACATCCATCTAGTCATTTGTACATACAATGCTTTCTTTAATCAAGAGTAGAAAGGATAAAGTTACAGGCGTGGCACTTTGAAAGGATAGAAGAACATTGGGTACCTGATCAGACTGTTTCTACCAATATGTGAAAGTTTCCTAACAACAAGTAACAATAACTGAGAAAATACCCAGTACTGTATACACAGATGATTAAAAGATTGTTTGAGAGCACTAGTGTATTATAGCATTATATCATTATCCTGACCAGAGATGAGTGGTGGGAGGTGAGTGATTGGGCTGTCTGTCATAGCAGCTGGGCAGTGATTTAGGTCCAACAGCAGAGGGCAATGTTGTGCTTGTCTGCGGCCACAATTACCATAGGAGCAGCAGAACATAAGAATTAGTCTGAGCCCTTGACTCAGATTAGTTACACCATTATACACACAGAAAGACCCTGAAGGTTCAGTTTAGTATCCTAAGCTATTACAAATACATTCATTTGACCTATGACCATTTTGATAGGAAAGAAAGTGCTTTATATTGTTACTGTGGTAGAAATGTACCAGAGACTAGGATAAAAACATGAAGCCAATTAATGTTGAGGAATTGGTGCGGCAGAGCTCTGAAGAGCTATGAATGAAATATGTTCTTACCCCCAGGTAACCCAACACTAAGATGTCTCTATTCATTGTCACCAGAGAACACTTCTCCTCAATGTCATTTGATTCCCACAGCAGTAGATACATTTCAGTAGTTGCCTTTTGATTACAATTCAATATTATTTTGGTATTGCCTAACACATTTAGAACCATGAAAAAAGCTGGTTTTGAATTAAGGCATTTGTATTATTACTGGGAACACAATTCACACGTTTTATAAAATCATCCAGTAGAGTTGAAGAACGAGGAGACTCAGTTGATACTGTATATCTTCAAGGTCGTCTGTTTTTTGCATGTTGGTCCCCCACTGATGACCTAGCTCTGGCACAAAACATACTGACACCAGTCAGCAGTATCAAAACAAACTGTACAACAAGAGGCTGAAAAAACCCCTTTGTAACATGGACCTTTTACAACATAATAAATACAACCACACACAGACAGGGCCTCTCAAAACACAATGTATCAAATCACCCACTAAAACATTATGTCTGATAATCTGGCTTCTAAGACTTGGAAGGGTCTTGTGTTCCACTTGTAGTTTTGAGGAGGCTATGGCCTGGTCCATCGTGTTGGTGGATAAGAGCCCTGTTCGGGACAGGGACACCAACACAGAAAGTTAAAATTGTAGCGATCACAATTGTATTGTTTTAGATCACTGGGGTTAGGAAAGGTATTGGACAACAACACCCTTCGATTCTTCAAAATGTTCTGCTACTTCTACCCAAAATGATAACCCGCATCAAATGTAGCAACTATTCATATTTCCTTAATCTAGGGGAGATCTAGAGTATGTAACAAAGAGCATAACCGCTAATTACTTATGTATTAGCCTCAGGCTAACTTACTTAAAACAAAGTAGCAGGGCATAATATTTGGCAACAGGGGTAAATAAAACAAGTGGTTGTGAGAGTGCAGTTGTCTGGTAGGTACTGTAAGTGACACACAGAGGGAGGAAGGTTGGTGAATGACAGTCTATAGTGCAGCTTAGCCACACTGGGAATGAATGCTGAGGCATCGATCATCCTGAGGGGTCTCCCTACAGTATCAGTATCTGTGCTGTTGGCATGTTAGTGTTATACGTTGGCCTATGACAGTGGGCCTTTGTGCTGACTGCAAGCCTCACAATCCCACCAAGTCCTACAGAGATCTGACAGGGAGAGAGGGGACCACCCAACTAGAGTCCAGCAGAGCGCGAGAGAGATAGAAGTCCTTTAACAAAGAACTTGTAAAAAATATGTCCCTCAGGAATATTTTAATTTGTTCATCTTCAAAACGTTGATTTAAAAAACAAGTACTGTAGTAGTTCCACTAATCAATCAGCTCTGCAGATATCCTTGTACAATGGCTTAAAATTCTACATTTGCCAGAGAACCCTCAGGCAAATGTAGAATTTTAAGCCATTGTGCAATGGTATCTGCAGATATCTGTTGGTTCAGTCTTAAAGGGAGGGGTAAAATAAGATGCCTCTCCCTTGAGATGTCTCTAGGAGACCTGATTGTTGTCCAGCCTCTTCTCCACAGCTTTGAGGAGGAGCTCAGAGTACTGCTCCAGCAGAGCCAGAGTCCTCTCCTCCCCTGAGCCTGATCCCCCTGTCCCTGGTCCTGCAGGCCGGTAGCCCAGCGTACACAGGGAGCCTCCTGCTGCAGGTTCTCCAGAGGGAGATGGTGGTGAGCTCTGGGGCAGGGAGCTCAGCTCAGCCCTCACAACCTCAAAGGCCTCAGACAGGACGCGGGCCATCTCATGCTGCTCCTGCCTGGAGGCTACAGGCACACTGTTCACCTGCAAGACACAGACATTACCACAAAAATGAAGTGTATGGAACTGTTCTAAGATGTTGTTGTCCATTGACTGTTGTATATCAACAGCACATTTCATCTCTGCATCTCCCAGACAGAGATAATGGTCTATAAAATAGTAGCCTTTCAGTGAGTGACTCACCATCCTGTAGAACCGGGAGGCCTTCCTAAACGAGTTCTGTAGTTCGCTGGCCAACACCCTGCACGACTCCATACTGAGAGAATCCTCTATTTAAGAGGAGAGAGTTGTGGTACATTGCTAAGGCTCACGCTGCTTAAACCACCATAGCACAAGCAACTACAAGACAATAGGTTATTTCGTTGGGCAATATGCCAATATAGGAAACATGTTGTCAACAATATGTAACCATAGAATTTGGTATGTTTGATCTTTTACACAAGAAGGGATTGAAACACAGCAGGACAAGGACCAATGTTAATGAAAAGGGGGAAGTGAAAAAGCGAGATGAGACCGGGAGATTAAGAGAGTGGTAGAGCGAGAGAGAGAAAGAATGAGAGCATGCCTCACCAATCGAGAGAAACCGGTTAAGTGACGGAGGACATGGACAGGGTGAAGGTGAAGAGTACATGGGGGTGGAGACAGCAGGCCACAGTGCACCAGTAGTAAAGAAGTGCTTGGTGCTGGTCAGGGGCAGGCCCAGATGCAGAGATGACAGGGTGAAGGAGGGAGAACGCTGGAGCAAACCTGTGCGGTCCTGGCCGGGCCCTCGTTGTGACAGCAGGTAGACCGGATTGCCCTGAGGAGACAGCTCCGTCACGGGGCTCTCCTCCTGGGTCAGGCCCTGGCTTTCCTCTGTCTTTGGCTGTTCCAGTCTGTTGTCTACAACAGGGGCCTCAGGACGCAGCTCCGCGGTGAGACCAAGCTGCTCCGCCTCAGGGCTCTGCACTGGGCTAGTCTCCACAGGAGCAGCAGGGAAGGGGGACAGTGCAATGACTAGCTGGACGTTGTTGGAGAGCGGTGGTGGTTGATTCTGGCCCTGCTGGGGCAATAAGCTAACTGGGGATCTTGGGGAGAGGTTGTCCTCGTTGACAGTCTTGGAGGAAGTGGTGGTGGTCTTGGAGGTACCGTTGGGTGTGAAGACTGCCAGGGAGGGCTTGTCTGGGAGGGACTTGGAGGTGTCCAGGTTGAGCTGGGGCCGGGTGCTGCACGTCAGCTTGGCCTGCAGACTCTTGGTGGTTGGGTTAGGGTTAGAGCTAGCTATGAAGGTGGGGATAACAGCAGCTTGGGGCATGGCTAAACCCATCCCTGAGAGGGAGGAGGACGCCGAGGAGACCATGGCAACTGGGATAGATGTTTTAGTACTCGGACTCTGGGAGGAGCAGCTCTGACTCTTAGTCGTTGGAGGGGTGGAACTACTTCCAGACCCAGACTCCTCCTCAGTCATGTTTAGGTTGTCTCCCATGGACACGGAGCGGGACATCTTGGCCATGGAACTGGTGGTGGGGCTCATGTAGGAGCAGCGGGACTTTAGGCTCCTGGGCATAGTGGCTGTGCTCTGGCTGGTACTGGTGTTGTCCTGAGGCTGGAGGGAGGTGGGGCTGCAGAAAGGGGGCACGCTGGGCAGTGTGCTGCGGGGGGTGGTGGGGAGTGTCACTGGACCCTCGCTGGCCTGGGAGTGATGGGGCAGGGGGGTGGTGGGGAGTGTCCCTGGACCCTCGCTGGCCTGGGAGTGATGGGGCAGGGGGGCCACCTCCTTGGAGGGCCGAGACAGACTTAGAGGCATGTCTACTGGTAACAAGAGAGAGACAGAGTTAGAGGCATGTTTACTGGTAACAAGAGAGAGACAGAGAACAAAGGTAAATGATTAGGCTATGCAGGCCAGGGCGACAGCATCTGTCTATTATCAGAAATTGTTTTAGTCGTGGGAATATTTAGGAACAGATTTCCGAAATTAAACTAATTTGTAGCTGAATTCCTGTTGATTTCAGTATTTTTTTGGTCCGCAAGCCGCCTGCTACCGACCAATGTTTTACACAGGTCCCTA
Source organism: Salvelinus sp. IW2-2015 (assembly GCF_002910315.2). Taxonomy (NCBI): domain Eukaryota; kingdom Metazoa; phylum Chordata; class Actinopteri; order Salmoniformes; family Salmonidae; genus Salvelinus; species Salvelinus sp. IW2-2015. The sequence continues at coordinate 21,970,552 of NC_036843.1, forward strand.
GTGTCTGGGCTGGAGCGTGAAGTCACTAGCTCTGCTGGTCCGTTTTGGGCAAAAATGTGTATTTATTATGAAGTTCGATCCCCACAGTGAATTCTTTTAAAGTTTGCTACAAATCGAGATCTTTAATTAAACAGTGATCCGTTCTGACATTTTTGTCTCAGAGGACCACGTGCTGACAGACCGGGCAGGCTACGAGGAGGCTTGCGCTCTCATGCCATGGACATTAAGGTTGATGCTCAGGCAGGATGAATACAACTACATCGACCATGATCCTTTGCTGAGCAACATGAAGGGCTACAAATAAAAAAAACTTCCGGCTTCATGAGCCATCGGGAGTTTCCCATAGGAATATGTGGATGACGTCAGCGCCATCACTATCTACTGGTTTTATACCATACATAGAATATAAGATGAGGACCTTTTTAAATCATAACATTGTCCCGCAATACATGATCATAACATTGTCCATTAATACATTATCATAACATCAATACACAAGACATTATCACAATCCCTTCCTTAGTGTCTCACCCTCAGTGTGCAGGTTCTGGACTGACTGGGACTTCCTCATTCCTGTAGTTGTGAGGTGAGAGGCTGCAGCCTTGGCCACAGGGCTGACCATCCTACGAGAGTCCACTGCAGGATTAAACAGCTTCTTCCTCAGAGGAGAGGCCCGCAGATTAAAACACTTCTCCGTAGTGTCCACTACTTCTAGTCTCCCGGTGGGGCCCTTTTGAGAGTCTTCTGAGACCTTCCTCTGGCTGTGGCCTTGGCTCTGGTCTCTGTCCTGGTTGTGGCTCTGGCCCTGGTCTCTGTCCTGGTTGTGGCTCTGGCCCTGGTTGTGATCCATGAGAGGCCTCACCTGAGAGACCAGGGGCTTCACCACACCGCTGCCTACCTTCCCCTCACCAATGCTCTTAGATAGGAATGGAAAGGAGGTCCTGCTAGAAAGGAAAAACAACGAGTCATTCAGCTGGGACTGTTTGTCAAAATATTCAGTTGATTTAAAATAATATCTCACATTTGAGATAAATTAGTATGGGTTAAGTGATTTTCTTTGATCAACTAACTGGCATACCTTCCAGTAGAGCATTGGGACAGGAACTTGGAGGAGATGCTGATACTGTCAGGGGTGACAACTCTCGTCGGACTCACTGACAATCAGAGAGGATTAATACAATTGATACATCTGGGAAAATAGTTTTACTATTACCGTGTGTGTCTTTGTTATGTGTAAACTACTATGTCTCATGTACTCCTGGCAGCACAATCAATTTCCCTGTGTGAACAATAGTCTCTGGGTGCATCCCAATAATATTTATTTTCTCCTGAAGTGAGCACGCGTTCACTACTTCTATTTACAAAAGCATTGGATTGGTAGAAACATGGGATAGTGGGAGTTTCCACCAACATGTCTTATACCAGTCAAGGAGAAGGTAACTGGGATGTAGACTCTGTTCTTACCTGGGTTGTTAAGCTCAGCCAGGTTGCCAAAGTGCTGTTTGAGGAAGGCCTCCTGGTCCGGGGTCTGGGGTACTACCGTCATCCCCTTGGCATCTCCCCTCCCTACGCCCCCCTCCTCTTCCACCTCCAGTTCCTCCATGTCCAATTCAGAGGAATTCCCATCCACACTGAGAGGCTCCGTGGGCTCTGACACACAGACAATTTGATTAACTAGTGGAGGTACATTGCATAAAAACATCCACAGGGAAACTGTGTGTGAGCCCTGTGTGTGTTCGCGTATGTGTGTATGCTTGTGTGGGGCTCACCCTCTCCAGGAGGCTGCTGCTGACTGTCTGGGCTGGACAGTCTGCTGCTGGAGTAGTCCACAGAGAAGGCACTGTCTGAGCTGTGTTTGTCATGGTGGCCCTGGCTCCACTGGTTGTGGTTCTGGTACCCCTTCACACTCCTGCTGGCCCCAGGCCCAGGCAGCAGCTCCTTCACCAGGTACTCACTACAAAGAGAGAAACACACATAGTAGAGTGTAAGTTTATTAAAGTGCTAGGATGCATCCCAAATCCCACCTTATTCCCTATACAGTGCACTACTTATGACCTGGGTCCATAGGGAATAGGGTACCAAGTGTTACTACACAATATAACAGCAATTGATAAGACATTACATAGTGAAAACAACATTCCAGACCCTAAGTATCTGGATATATGGATTAGATGGTACAGTATGTACAGTGCCTTCAGAAAGTATTCACACCCCTTGAATTTTTCCAAGGGGTGTTGTTTTACAGCCTGAATTTAAAACTGATTAAATTGAGATTGTTGCTCACTGGCCACACACAATACCCCATAATGTCAACGTGGAATTATGTTTTCTAAGTGTTTACAAGTGAATTAAAAATGAAAATCTGAAATGTCTTGAGTCAATATGTATTCAACCCTTTTGTTATGGCAAGCCAAAATAACAAGTCACATAATAAGTTACATGGACTCACTGAGCACAATAATAAGTGTTTAACATGATTTTTGAATGACTACGTCAACTCTGTACCCACACATACAATTATCTGAAAGGTTCCTCAGTCGAGCAGTGAATTTCAAACACAGATTCAACCACAAAGACCAGGGAGGTTTTCCAATGCCTCGGTAAGAAGGGCACCTATTGGTAGATGGGTAACAATTAAATAAACAGACATTGAATATCCCCTTGAGCATGGTGACGTTATTAATTACACTTTGCATGGTGTATCAATACACCCAGTCACTACAAAGATACAGGCGTCCTTCCTAACTCAGTTGCCGGAGAGGAAGGAAACCGCTCAGGGGTTTCACCATGAGGCCTTTAAAACAGTTACAGAGTTTAATGGTTGTGATAGGAGAAAACTGAGGATGGATCAATAACATTATAGTTACTCTACAATACTAACCTGAATGACAGTGAAAAGAAGGAAGACTGTACAGAATAAAAATATTCCAAAACATACATCCTGTTTGCAACAAGGCACTAAAGTAATACTGTAAAAAATGTTGCAAAGCAATTCACTTTTTGTAATTAATACAAAGTGTTATGTTTGGGGCAAATCCAATACAACACATTACTGAGTACCAAAGTCCACATTTTCAGGCATTGTGATGGCTGCATCATGTTATGAGTGTGCTTGTAATCGTTAAGGACTGAGGAGGTTTTTAGAGAAAAAAGAAACGGAATGGAGCTAAACACAGGTTAAATCCTAGAGGAAAAGCTGGTTCAGTCTGCTTTCCACCAGACACTGGGAGATTAATTCATGTCTCAGCAGGACAATAAACTAACACACAAGGTCAAATCTACACTGGAGTTGTTTACCAAGAAGACAGTGAATATTCCTGAGTGGCCGAGTTACAGTTTTGACTTAAATCTACTTGAAAATCTATGGCCTGAAAATGGTTGTCTTGTAACGATCAACAACCAATTTGACAGAACTTGAAGAATGTTGAAAATAATAAAAATGGGCAAATGTTGCACAATCCTGGTGTGGAAAAGTCTTAGAGACTTACCCAGAAAGACTGACAGCTCTCAGAGACTTACCCAGAAAGACTGACAGCTCTCAGAGGACTTACCCAGAAAGACTGACAGCTCTCAGAGGACTTACCCAGAAAGACTGACAGCTCTCAGAGGACTTATCCAGAAAGACTGACAGCTCTCAGAGACTTACCCAGAAAGACTGACAGCTCTCAGAGGACTTACCCAGAAAGACTGACAGCTCTTAGAGACTTACCTAGAAAGACAGCCGGAATTACTGTCAAAGGTGCTTCTACAAAGTATTGACTGAGGGGCGTGAATACTTATATAAATTAGATATTTATTTAATTTGAAAGAAATTAGCAAAAATGGCTAAAACGATGTTTTCACTTTATCATTATGGGGTATTGTGTGTAGATGGATGGGTGTAGATAGATTTGTGTAGATAGATGTGTGTAGATAGATGTGTGAGACAATAAATCAATTTAACCAATTTTGAAATCAGGCTGTAACACAACAAAATGTGGAATAAGTCAAAGGTATGAATACTTTCTGAAGGCACTGCATTTAGTATACAAACTACAGTATATGATATGTAGGGGCCAGGAGTCTTTCCATGTCAGAGAAAACTACAGGCCCCAACTATATTGTATGTGTACTATGATAAGGCAGTGATATACATCAATGGCGTAATGGAGAGATTGTAGCGATCCAGGAGAAAAAAGGTAGAAGCTGTGTGTTTACCTGCCGGCTCATTTATTGATTGATTCATTTGATTGATTTACCTGCCGGCTAAGCTGACCCTGTCCTCAAAGCCGTCGGGGTACAGCACTGGGCCTGTCTCTGTGTCAGGTGTCTGTGGAGAGAGCATGATGTATTTGGGCCGCTGCTGGGACCTCTGCTCAGACTCCCCCTGCAAGAAACACAAACATGAGAAAATACTATGAATCATAAAACATCACCTGAAATAACTGAATTGGACCTCACAATCCTCAATACACAAAATATGGATGAGAGTACCATGGTTTCATCCAACCTATTTTGTGACCCATGATTGAACATTTAGAAGTAGTAAATCCATAGGTAACATAGATGGAGTAATACATTGTCTATGCACTGTATCAAGCAGGGCCAAAGTAAGGTCAGGTGGCTGTTCTCTGTTAAATTAACTCACCCATGCAGTGAGGGGTTGCAGGCTGATGGTGCTGCCCAGCTCGTCCTCTCTGAATGGGTCTCTGAAGGAGTCAGAAACAGGCTGGGTCTGGGTCTTAGTGGGGGAGGAGGGGGGCATGGCGAAGGAGTCCAGCTGTCTGAGGTCCAACATGGACTTGACCATCAGATCCATGCTGTCCATGCGTCTGGACCAGCGGCGCCGCGGACGGGGACCCCTGTCCTCAGAGTGGTGACTGCCCTGGGAGGACCGCCTGCCAAAAGAGTTCTCCTACGGGACGGACGGACACACACACACGAGTTGTGAGCCTACAGTTTATAGTGGGAATGTTCACAGACCGTGTCTGAATTAAATTTCTACTTTACAAGTTACAAAAAGAAGAGTGAAAATACATAGGTGACAAAGCTGGGGGAGAGACGACTGAGGAAAGGCTGGGGGCAGAGACGACTGAGGAAAGGCTGGGGGAAGAGACGACTGAGGAAAGGCTGGGGGCAGAGACGACTGAGGAAAGGCTGGGGGCAGAGACGACTGAGGAAAGGCTTGGGGGCAGAGACGACTGAGGAAAGGCTGGGGGCAGAGACGACTGAGGAAAGAGCTGGGGGCAGAGACGACTGAGGAAAGACTGGGGGCAGAGACGACTGAGGAAAGACTGGGGGCAGAGACGACTGAGGAAAGACTGGGGGCAGAGACGACTGAGGAAAGGCTGGGGGCAGACTCCTGAGGAAAGGCTGGGGGCAGAGACGACTGAGGAAAAGCTGGGGCGAGACGACTGAGAAAAGCTGGGGCAGAGACAACTGAGGAAAGCTGGGGGCAGAGACGACTGAGGAAAGGCTGGGGGCAGAGACGACTGAGAAAGGCTGGGGGCAGAGACGACTGAGGAAAGGCTGGGGGCAGAGACGACTGAAGAAGGCTGGGGCAGAGACGACTGAGGAAAGACTGGGGGCAGAGACGACTGAGGAAGAACTGGGGCAGAGACGACTGAGGAAAGGCTGGGGGCAGAGACGACTGAGGAAAGGCTGGGGGCAGAGACGACTGAGGAAAGGCTGGGGGCAGAGACGACTAAGGAAAGGCTGGGGGCAGAGACGACTGAGGAAAAGCTGCTTCAGAAAGACTGCTGCTACGAACCCTCTTCAGTTCGTGAGAGTTGTGCTTTTCATCTGAGGTGTCTGAAAAACAAACACAAAACCAATTGATATCACAATGAGTCCTGTCAACATTGTGAAGAACCACATTCTTAATACTGCAGCTATATTGTTTGCTTGTGTACATACAGTACTAGTCAAAAGTTTGGACACACCTACTCATTCAAGGGTTTTTCTTTATTTTTTACAATTTTCTACATTGTAGAATAATAGTGAAGACATTAAAACTATTAAATAACACATTTGGAATCATGTAGTAACCAAAAAAGTGTTAAACAAATCAAAATACATTTTAGATTTGAGATTATTCAAAGTAGCCACTTTTGTCTTGATGACAGCTTTGCACACTATTGGCATTCTCTCAACCAGTTTCACCTGGAATGCTTTTCCAACAGTCTTTTGAAGGAGTTCCCACATATGCTGAGCACTTGTTGGCTGCTTTTCCTTCACTCTGCGGTCCAACTCATCCCAAACCATCTCAATTGGGTTGAGGTCAGGTGATTGTGGAGGCAAGGTTATCTGACGCAGCACTCCATAAGTCTCCTTCTTGGTCAAATAGCCCTTACACAGCCTGGAGGTGTGTTGGGTCATTGTCTTGTTGAAAAACAAATGATAGTCCCACTAAGCGCAAACCAGATGGGATGGCGTATCGCTGCAGAATGCTGTGGTAGCCATGCGGGTTAAGTGTGCCTTGAATTCTAAGTAAATCACTGACAGTGTCACCAGCAAAGCACCCCCACACCATTACACCTCCTCCTCCATGCTTCGGTGGGAACCACACGTGCGGAGATCATTTGTTCACCTACTCTGCGTTTCACAAAGACATGGTGGTTGGAACCAAAAATCTCAAATTTGGACTCATCAGACCAAAGGACAGATCTCTACCGGTCTAATGTCCATTGCTCGTGTTTCTTGGCCCAAGCAAGTATCTTCTTCTTATTGGTGTCCATTAGTAGTGGTTTCTTTGCAGTAAATCGCCGGAATGACTGACCTTCATGTCTTAAAGTAATGATGGACTGTCGTTTCTCTTAGCTTATTTGAGCTGTTCTTGCCATAATATGGACTTGGTCTTTTACCAAATAGGGCTTCTGTTTACCAGCCCTACCTTGTCACAACACAACTGATTGGATCAAACGCATTAAGAAGGAAAGAAAATCCAACAAATTAACTTATTTTGACTGGTACTGTATGTTAGTGAGATACCAACCTGTCTCTTCCCCTGCAATGCAGCCTGACACCATGTAAGGAGAGACCCTCTCTTCCTCATCCTCCTCTTCTATCCCCTCCTCCTCCACCTCTTTGTCACTGTCAGAGGACATGGTGACAATTGGAGGGGTGCTATGTACCTCTCTCCTGGTGCTGCACAGGACAGACAGAGAATAGAACACACACTATTAGGTGACAATAGTCAAACGGAACATGTTGAATGCGTCCCAAATGGCACCCTAATCCCTATATAGTGCACTACTTTTGACCAGAGCCCTATGGCTCCTGGTCAAAAGTAGTGCACTATATAGGGAATAGGGTGCCATTTGGGAAGCAGGGTGCATTTCCAGTTGACATTGAATAACTCGCATAATAACTAACAACGGTCATAGCAACAAGCCTGTAGACAAACAAGGCGGCGGCAGGTATCCTAGTGGTTAAGAGCGTTGGGCCAGTAACCAAAATGGTTGCTGGTTTGAATCCCAGAGCAGACAAAGTGGAAAATCTGTTGATGTGCCCACAAGCAAGGCACTTAACCCTAGTTCCTCTGCTAAATGACTAAAATGTAAACAATTCAGGGTTAACACTTGTCTTTCACTCCATCAATCAAATGTATTATGTCAATTGGCATTCAGAATATGTGTGTCTCCACTAAGTTATGTAAACGTTATGTTTGCTTTCTATGGGTATTAGCTAGCACAAAACATGTTATCCCATTAACTACATACTCCAAGGAGGCCATTTGCCCCACGAGGAGCTAACAGGAACAAGAGAACAAACAACAACAGGAATAAGTCATATGAGTCAAGGTACTTGTCCCACATTAGTGTGTTTAAATACTGCAGCTACCTGAGATTGCAAGGTTTGTGAGGTGGGGTCTTCTGAACTGGCTTGCCGTTCTGCTTGAGGTCCGAGAGACGCTGTCTCATACTGATGGTCAGCTCTGGGGCCAGACGCCACACAAAGATACAGCTATCACCAGACACAGTTATCATGTGCTTGCAGTCATTGGTAAACTTCATTCCAGTCACAACCTCTTTGAAAAAGAAAAAAGACAAACAAATGAAAATGAGGAAAGTATCTGGGCACTCAATTATGGACATTTTTACAAAGAAATGATGTGTGGAATTCACAGTATGAGAGGTCATTAAATGCAAAGATGGACATGATGATGAAGAGGAGTTCCAGATGGTTCCTCCTTTCTGAACACACTGCTGGCTGCAGATTGTCAGTCACACATTTTGCTGTATTTCTTCTAACTAAATGGGGTAGTTTTTACCAGAGTGTCCAAACATGGTGGCCACACACTCCCCAGAGTAGAAGTCAAAGATGCTGATGTTCTTGTCTGAACAGCTGGTGGCCACATACAGCCCTGAGGGGTCTGTCTGAACCTGAGGAGCGAAAAAGACAACTGTGGGCCCATTTTTATAAACCAGCTACGGTGTTGTCAAATGAGTCTTCACAGCAACACTACATGACATGAAAACATGCAAGCCTAACCCACCTTGATGACAGTCCCATCCTCTCCTTGGGAGCCCTTGTACAGTTTCTTCTGTTTTCCGTTACTGATGTTGAAGATTCTGTTGTTAGGGGAAAGAAGTGTCAAACTAACAACCTACAGGCACAGAGGTTCTATTCAGAACTCAACATCAAAACACACCAGCAGCTCAATACTGCAGGAGTAAATCACAAAGACAGTTCTGCTTTCTAAGCACCCGTGGCTTTATCAGGTGATCAATCCTCTGTTTTATCAAATGTCAGCACATCTATACACGAAGATGGAGGGCAATAAGTCAATGACCTCAAGTCAGACCCGTCTGTCTATTTACATCCTGCCTCAGCAGTTAAGTTATAGACTGAAAAATGTTCAGATCAAGGGACTGAGTCATCTGACCCTGAAAGTTCAAGGAAACACTGGACTGTGTTCTGTTCATGAGTCAACCAACTCTGTGCCATGGTGTGCTAACAGGATTAATGAGTTAGCCAGCTAACTGAAATAACAAAAAAAAATATGTAAGGACAAGTTTGAAATGGGCATGGTCTAATTGACTCAACAATCAAAAACACATATCAAAGTTTTCTTAATGAACCAGAAAACCAATAGTTATTCCTGGTTGTTTATCAAAGTTAGCTGGCCAACTCATTGATCCTACTTTGTAGCATACCCTCTCTGCTCAGCTGGTATGCATGTCTCTCCCCATCTGACCACATGGGGTCACGCTAACAGCCTAACTGGTGCATTGTCACTGAGTGCCAGAAGGAGAGACCAGCAGCCACCAGCTAGCTGGCAGGCAACCACACACAAGGCCCAGTCAGGGCCCTGCCAACCTTGTGGGGAGCTGGCAAAGTGTGAGGGCAGCCAGTCAACCATTGAGTCACACTCTTAAGCACCGCCACTAAGTTGTATAAGGAACAAATCAGAGCCTGTTAAACAAGAGCTAAGCCCTCTAACTCTACCAGAAATAAATATATAAAAAGGCCTGGGGGACATTTATCATTCAGATGCAGTTAAAACAGCCTAGTTTCCATAGTAATGTTTAATCACTGTGCTGAAACAGCAGAGGAGCATAAGGTGTGTTTACAGTTGACTTTAAGTATCTCGAGCGGAGGGAAAGGCCTATTTGGACAGTCGTACTACGCTGCCACATTCATCTTATTTACACCAACTGTGTGGTTTCCAAACTGTGGAAACCACAGGGAGGAGAGGCGGGGCACGCCCCATTTATATCTATACAGTACACTTTTGTGGTTACTACAGGATTCCATATGTGTTATTTCATCGTTTTTGATGTCTTCACTGTTATTCTACAATGTAGAAAATTGTCAAAAATAAAGAAAAACCCTGGAATGAGTAGGTGTGTCCAAACTTTTGACAGGTACTGTATATATATATTTTTCTTAAGGAACTCAGTCCAGCTTTAAACGTACTTTTGAAAGTGCTAATAGTAGAACACACAAGGTGGAATATCCAAATTGGGTAGTGCACCATCAGTTAATCTTGTTATGTTAGTCATGGCGCACCTTAGAGAGATAATATTAACTTCAGAAATGTCCAGATCAACTAGCTCATGTCAGCTCATGTTTTCTATTTAGTTTTTTTAGCCCATAGATTTTGTTGTAATGTTTGAGTCACTCAAATATCACATGAATACACAGACATGGCAGAATGTATAGAATTGCAAGAACATTGGCTTTAAAACGGCAACATTTTCTCTCCCCCATGACAAAATGTGTAGAATTGCAGGAAATAAGCTTTAAACCTGCAAAATTCTCTCCACCAACAAGAGGGGTGTGAACAGTTTGTGTCATGAACAGTGCTTGTGCCCAGAGAAATAGACGTGGCGCGTGCGCAGAAGGGGTGCGGGATGTTCCCCAATGCTGGAAGGGGGCCCCCGAGTGATAAAGTTTGGGAACCCCTGGATTAATAAAGCAGTACGTAATAAAGCTTAACTTGTGGGTAGTTGTTTACATAACTTGGTTGTTTGAAATTTCTCCGTTATGGTAGAAATTTCAACCATAACAATTTAATCTCAGACTCATATTGTAACACCCATGGGGTATTTAGGATATAAAAGGGACTGGCCATTCAAACAAGTAGGCACAAGACCTGCTGGAGTGGTGAAACAGAGAGGCACATTTTTTACAAGTCTGCATTTGAAATATCAGCATTTTAAGCCAACGCTAAGCCATATTTTCTTTCAAAGCGTGTGTTATTGTCGTTGATGCAGGGTGGAGAACGTGAGTGAGAGATGTAAACACTTGAGCAGGCAGATGGAGGCTCAGGTCAGGACAGGCTTCACCAGCCAGGGGCGGGGCCCCTGATCTCATCCTTCCTGTGTTTACAACACTCGAGTTAGGACTAATCCACCTGCTAGGGAGGGATGACTGCACAGTCTGACCGATTATGGAGAGGTCAAACACAAATACACTCACATACCAGTGGAGGCTGCTGAGGGGAGGACGGCTCATAATAATGGCTGGAATGGAGCCAATAGAATGGTATCAAACGCATCAAAGACGTGGTTTCTATGTGGTTGATACCACTCCATTGACTCCATTCCAGCCATTATTATGAGCTGTACTCCCCTCAGCAGCCTCCACTGGCACGTACTCACACTCGTGTACTGTACGCATACACACACACAGACTAACACTGTCATCACACACACATTGACGCACATATACATACACCGAGAACAATAATTGAGACAAACAAGGACAAGTAGACAAGGCCCCCACCTGATGCTGCGGTCCTGACAACCAATAACAGCATATTTCCTGGTGGGGTCGATATCCATGTCATACAGCGTTGTCTTGCGTACGATGTGGTGGGTGCGGGTAAACACGGTTCCTTCATCTGACTGTAAACGACAGGGTAAAACAACCAGAGGTTAAAACAGGTCACCACTCACTGCCGTGCTAGTGCCATTAACAACACTACTGTAAATGCTCCAGTGAGAAATGAGAGCTGTTCTATTTAAGCTGTTTTGGCAGACATATTGTTACAACGAGTCATAGTATGCGTCCCTATGGGCCCTGGTCAATAGTAGTACATATAGGGAAGAGGTTTCCATTTGGGACGCAGCCATATTCTAATAAACCACAACATTTATCCTTGTAGGGCTTTTGTTGCTTTTCTAGCAGTGTGCCGTGACTTCTAAAGCAGTCCATGGATTATATGGTAGAGAATGACAATACTTTCCATCTACTTGTTAATTAGATTGTAACATTTACATACAGAGGGTTAGAATTGCACACCAATCTCAATGTGGATGAATTAGAATTTTCTCCATTTGTTACTTCATACACTGGTTAGGTTAAGTTCCAAGAGTCAACCTGAAAATAGTCTGACTACTTCAAGATTACGCTATCACCTCAAAAGACTCGAAAGACTACTCCAATTCTGAATCCATTTGAATCTGAAGATAATTTAGTTCCGTTCACTAAAATGGCTTTGGTCACATGATGTCACCAGTCTCACTTTGTGTCTTCTTCCTCTATGTATACCATTACATCATTATCGTCTTCTTGACACCCAAAGCTGCCAGCGCTGCTAAGAACAATATGTAGTAAGGAGGGCCTGCCGGGGACCTGGGGCATACAAACAGCCAGGGGACACAGAAAGCCTTAGAGGAAAAGTGTCATTATTAAATAGGCCACTTGGAGTTTAATTAATTAGCTGTAAGCAACAGGAATAGACAAATTAAACAGGGGTTGGCTGAGCCACGGTTAAGAATGTGGGTCCATGGCCAAAATATGTAGAGAGATCATGATGAAATATTGCCAAGCCTTACCACAAAAGCATTAGTCCCCCTAACCTAGTTAAGCCTCCAGCAGCAGCAGTTCTAGAGCAGCGCCATTGTGTGTGTGTGTTTTACCTTCTGCGCTGTGCGGAAGTAGATGCTCTTGTCAGCGCCACAGCTGATCATCCTGACCTTGCCTTCATTGGCTAAAAGAGAAGGAGCACTGTTACCATGGCAATAATAACCATGTTAACTGTAAACTGCAGGCTAGTGCCACAATTGACACTTCTATGACACCTTTGGAAGCCAAAGGTCTAACTTCCATAGCTAATATAACTGTTAAAGGAGTGAAACTTGAGAGTTTGAGGTAAAGGGGGGTGGTTGGCGGGATGTTGTAAAGGGTCAAAGGTCATCTGCAAATCTCACCAGCGAATCGTACAGCGGTGATGGAAGAAGAGTGTTCATCCAGCGTCTGCAGCAGGCTGTACTCCCGCTCTGCATCCAGCACGTGGATCAGCCGGTCTCGACTCGCTGTGGCTAGCAGCTTCAGCCCTGTCACACACAACACACACACACTTAGATTTTATTCATTACCAGACACTCTTAACCAGAGGGACTTATAGTCAGTGCATTCAAATGGGTCAAAACAGCCACATATCACAGTCATTACAAGAAAAAAACCTTCTTCACACCACATATAGGCCTACATTACACTCCAGGACACTCGGACACTAGCAACTTACCAGCAGCCAACCCGTGTTCTCCATTTCGGTGGTGATAAATATTTTTCATTAGGATGTCCTTTTTGTTTTAAACAGCCATAAAGCATCTTATATTATCCTAATAACCAATGAGCTGACGGACACATCACATGGATATCGAAACCAATCAAAAATGGATTTGAAGCACTTCCCCAGAGTGGACTTGACTGAATTTCCAACCAGAATGATTTCAGTAAATGAAAAGCACTATCCTCTCCTTGCTGAGATTGAAAGTGGATCCTGGATCTGTTAGCTTTGTGACTTTGTTAACCTTGATCCCAGCTAGATACAATAGCAGGAGGAAAGGTGATATGGTAAACCTGGAGGATGAATTGCATAGCAATATCAGGTTCCCCCTCTTATCCATTATGATTTAAAAGGCTAAACTGATCCTAGATCAGCACTCCTCTACTCTGAGATGCTTTGTGAATACAGGCCCAGCAGGACAATGGCTGCTGTCTGACTATTATCACCCTCTGAGTTGTTACTATCAAATTGTATTTGTCACATGCTCCGAATACAACCGGTGTAGACCTTACCGTGAAATGATTACTTATAAGCCCTTAACCAACAATGCAAGTTTAAGAAATATAAGAGTTAAGAAAATATTCACTAAATAAACAAACATTTTTTATAAGTAACACAAAATACCAATAATGAGGCTATATACGGTGGGTTAAAAAAGTATTTAGTCAGCCACCCATTGTGCAAGTTCTCCCACTTAAAAAGATGAGAGAGGCCTGTAATTTTCATCATAGATACACTTCAACTATGACAGACAAAATGAGAAAAAAAATCCAGAAAATCACATTGTAGGATTTTTAATGAATTTATTTGCAAATTATGGTGGAAAATAAGTATTTGGTCAATAACAAAAGTGTATCTCAATACTTTGTTATATACCCTTTGTTGGCAATGACAGAGGTCAAACGTTTTCTGTAAGTCTTCACAAGGTTTTCACACACTGTTGCTGGTATTTTGGCCCATTCCTCCATGCAGATCTCCTCTAGAGCAGTGATGTTTTGGGGCTGTTGCTGGGCAACACGGACTTTCAACTCCCTCCAAAGATTTTCTATGGGGTTGAGATCTGGAGACTGGCTAGGCCACTCCAGGACCTTGAAATGCTTCTTACGAGGCCACTCCTTCATTGCCCGGGCGGTGTGTTTGGGATCATTGTCATGCTGAAAGACCCAGCCACGTTTCATCTTCAATGCCCTTGCTGATGGTAGGCTTTGTTACTTTGGTCCCAGCTCTCTGCAGGTCAGTCACTAGGTCCCCCCGTGTGGTTCTGGGATTTTTGCTCACCGTTCTTGTGATCATTTTGACCCCACGGGGTGAGATCTTGCGTGGAGCCCCAGATCGAGGGAGATTATCAGTGGTCTTGTATGTCTTCCATTTCCTAATAATTGCTCCCACAGTTGATTTCTTCAAACCAAGCTGCTTACCTATTGCAGATTCAGTCTTCCCAGCCTGGTGCAGCTCTTTGGTCTTGGCCATAGTGGAGTTTGGAATGTGACTGTTTGAGGTTGTGGACAGGTGTCTTTTATACTGATAACAAGTTCAAACAGGTGCCATTAATACAGGTAACGAGTGGAGGACAGAGGAGCCTCTTAAAAGAAGAAGTTACAGGTCTGTGAGAGCCAGAAATCTTGCTTGTTTGTAGGTGACCAAATACTTATTTTCCACCATAATTTGCAAATAAATTCATTAAAAATCCTACAATGTGATTTTCTGGATTTTTCCCCCTCATTTTGTCTGTCATAGTTGAAGTGTACCTATGATGAAAATTACAGGCCTCTCTCATCTTTTTAAGTGGGAGAACTTGCACAATTGGTGGCTGACTAAATACTTTTTTGCCCCACTGTACAGGGGGTACCGGTACCGAGTCTATGTGCGGGGGCACCGTATACTGCAGGCAGCCAGAGGGAGTGTACTGGGCATATTCTTAGCCCTCTCTATCTGCTCCTCTGTGTGGTGCCAACTGCCAAATGGATACCTAGAGGAATGATCCACTAAGAACATCTAAATATTATTAATACTCCTACTAACATGGGAGCCACTGGATGCATCCCATATGAGACCGTATTACCTATATATAGTGTACTTCTTTTGACCAGGGCCTTTTGGGATGCACCCACTGTGACAGATGTGCTGCTACTGGGGCTAGACGATGGAGGTCTGGAGGAGAGCCAAGCAGGTCTGGGACCAATGCCAGGGTACAACCCCAGGCCCAACTCACACACACACCCTCAGGCCTGCCCAAGCCAAGCAGGCATAATATGCTCTGCCTTGCTTTTCTCTGAATTGGATGGCACTTCACCAGCTCTGATAATGCCCTCTTAATAGCCCCACTGAACACACACACACTCTTTGTAACAACACATTCAAATGAGATGAAACATGGGTGTGTGTTGATATTGTTGACTATAGCAGTAGTTACAAAGATAACTTCAATAATTTTCACATTCCATTTCACAAATCTCTTATCGGATGTTTTGGTTTTAATGTGTGAAAAGGGGAAAGTTAATTCTTTAAAGCTGCTCATTTAAACTTTGACTAAGAAGAATTTACATACAGTACATTTGGACCCAACGCAGTCTCTTTATAACGTGCTGGAGCTCTGAAGTGGTTTGTTTCACAAGTCAACGGGAGGTTGGTGAAGCATCTGGCAACCAGCTGATAGTGGTTTATACCTACAGTAGTATCTTTAACCATGTTGTCTCTCATTTTCTCCCAGAAGAGGGGAGATCTGGCTTCTCATGGCTTGCAAGCTAACAATAAATATCTGTATTCAGTATGAGTTAGCTAACTACATAGAAGGTGAATATGTTATTATGGTAACAATTTGCCTATTTAAATAAAGGTTAAATAATAAAAAATAAAAAAAATTCTGGTAACAATTTGCCTACTTAAATAAAGGTTAAATAAAACATTTAAAAATTATTCTGGTAACAATTGAATGTACCCGTCTCAGGCTTGGAGTATTCCAGACACAGGATTTCTGAGTCATGGGCCTGAACGTTCAAAATCTCCCCCATGCTCTCCAGATCGTGGATCCTGCAACAACAAACAGAACAAAATAGTACTTGATTAGTCCTGTTATGCTCCCATAACACCACCATTTGTTTGTTGTTGCGAGGAGCACACTGTTACAGCTCAGTCCCGCCACACACAGAGACACCGCTGGGCTGCAGTAGAATGCAGAGTAGACCGCCATTATTCAGTTTTGCGTGACAAAGTTAATTAACAAAAAGTAGCCTTGGTGTTAACTGGGTCAGCATCTATCCATCCAGTGATGTGGACAGAGAGTCAGCTAGGCTGCTGCCTGAATGGACACCAGCCTACTCCAACCCCAATTAAACACACACAGCTCTGAACACGCACACGCACGCGCACGCGCTCACACACACACCCAGGAGTCTAGTTAGGGAATTTCATTAGGACATAGAGGTGCTGAGTCCTGAGGGGCAGTGGTGGAAAACAAGGCTCTCTCTGGGACGGCATAGCAGGGGTACTGTACCTCAGGGTTTACCCTGATGAAGGTCTACTGACCCAAACATTCATTCGTTTAAAGGGATCCAATCAATTGTTTGTGGAGTAATCAAGAACACCAGTGTGAGTTTCTCATTCTACAATAGTTTCTTCCATAGACTTTGAACTACAGGTGTGCGAACAAACCACTCTTTTTCTCCAACAGTACCTCAAGGTGCCGGTCCGGTCGCCCGATGCCAGGTGCTGCCCGTCTGGGCTGACACACATGGTCCTGATGCCCGTCCTGGTCTCGGAGGTCTGGGGGTCGGCCTTCTCTCCGTTCCCCGAGTTGAGGCACTCTGTGTCCAGCAGGCCGGCCGTGTTGTTGTCCATGTAGATGATCTTCTGGAGGTCCTGGACAGAGGGAGAGAAGGGGGGGGGGGTTATTAGCCCCACTTATTTTTTTGGGGGGGGGTGCAAAACCAAATATTTTTTTAGAACTAAAACAAGATTGACCACAGTTTGTCGTTTCCAAAGGGAACACGAGTCATAGTGGGCAAAACAAGAAGGAGGTGGGCAGAGCCAAGCACACACTAGCGATATCCTATTGGTGCATTCTAGTATACATCTGCATATTTCCGTTAGGGAACACCTACTCTGTGAAGTGCACGTGTGCAATACCTCAATTCACCTTTGCACTCCTTCTAAAAACTTTTGCAAGTCTACAAATCTTAGTCCACTCTGTTCAGAACAGATTCTAGTTTTGGGAACAGAAAACTGTATCAAATGTTGAAATGATGAGAACATTTGCAGAATGTCGGCTAAAATCCATCTCGTTCCATCTTCTCCCACTGCCGACCAGTGGGCTTCCTCTCTATTTGGTAGTGAGTGGAAACGCCAACAGGATGCTTCACATTTATACATCCAGTGAAATCTCTCTCTCATTGTTCTATCTGTGGCATAACTCAGGATTCAAAGGTTCTTGAGTAGAACTACTTTGCATCAAAAGTCAATCAGCAGTCATTCATATTGAGATCAGGGTTTAGATAAAGGGTATGTGAGAGTGAAACAGACGTACGTTGCTGATGACGTTGCGGCTGAGAGTTGTGTTGTGTCCATCAGTGTTCCAGAGCCGGACGGTATTGTCTGAAGAACAGCTGAGGAAGGAGCCTGGAGGCAGACAGGGCTGCCTGCCATCACTTACCCTGTCTGGGTACACCTGTACAGGTACAGAGGACATGAAAAATCAGTAGACCTATCGTCTAGGAGACGGGTACACCTGTACAGGTACAGAGGACATGAAACATCAGTAGACCTATCGTCTAGGAGACGGGTACACCTGTACAGGTACAGAGGACATGAAACATCAGTGGACCTATCGTCTAGGAGACGGGTACACCTGTACAGGTACAGAGGACATGAAACATCAGTAGACCTATCATCTAGGAGAGATGATATAAATATTAATCTACATACATTTTGGCAGGTACAGAGGACATGGAAACATTTGTTCTAAACTAGCGTATGCACATCCAGATAGATTCCAGCTGCAGAGTGGAAAAATGGCTTCATCAAAAATAAAAAGGTAACCGCAGGCGGTTGAATGCTCCGCTGCACGCAACAATATACAGTACATTCAGAAAGTATTCAGACCCCTTGACTTTTTACACACTTTGTTACATTACAGCCTTATTCTAAAATAGATTAAATAACATCCTCATCAATCTACACACACTACCCCATAATGACAAATCAAAAACAGGTTTAGACATTTTGGCAAATGTATAGAAATAGCTTATTTACATAAGTATTCAGACCCTTTGATATGAGACTCGAAATTGTGCTCAGGTTCATCCTGTTCCATTGATCATCCTTGAGATGGTTCTACAACTTGATTGGAGTCCACTTGTGGTAAATTCAATTGTTTGGACACTATTTGGAAAGGCACACACCTGTCTATATAAGGTCCCACAGTTGACAGTGCATGTCAGAGAAAAAACCAAGCCATGAGGTCGAAGGAATTGCCCGTAGAGCTCCGAGACAGGATTGTGTCGAGGCACAGATCTGGGGAAGGGTACAAAAACATTTCTGCAGCATTGAAGGTCCCCAAGAACACAGTGGCCTCCGTCAAAGGAAGACGTTTGGAACAACCAAGACTCTTTCTAGAGCTGACCGCCTGGCCAAACTGAGCATTCGGGTGAGAAGGGCCTTGTTAAGGGAGGTGACCAAGAACCCGATGGTCACTCTGACAGAGCTCCAGCGTTCCTATGTGGAGACAGGAGAACCTTCCAGAAGTACAACCATCTCTGCAGCACTCCACCAATCAGGCCTTTATGGTAGAGTGGCCAGACGGAAGCCACTCCTCAGTAAAAGGCACATGACAGCCCACTTGGAGTTTGCCAAAGGGCACCTAAAGACTCTCAGACCATGAGAAACAACATTCTCTGGTCTGATGAAACCAAGATTGAACTCTTTGGCCTAAATGGATCACGTCTGGAGGAAACCTGGCACCATCTCTATGGTGAAGCATGGTGGTGGTGGCAGCATCATGTTGTGGGAATGTTTTTCAGCGGTAGGGACTGGGAGACTAGTCAGGATTGAGGGAAAAATGAACGGGGCAAAGTACAGAGATATCCTTGATGAAAACCTGTTCCAGACCACTCAGGACCTCAGACTGGGTGAAGTTTTACCTTCCAACAGGACAACGACCCTAAGCACACAGCAAGACAACGCAGGAGTGGCTTCGGGACAAGTCTCTGAATGTCCTTGAGTGGCCCAGCCAGAGCCCGGACTTGAACCCGATTGAACATCTCTGGAGAGACCTGAAAATAGATGTACAACGACGCTCCCCATCCAACCTGACAGAGCTTGAGAGGATCTGCAGAGAAGAATGGGGGAAACCCCCCAAAAACAGGTGTGCCAAGCTTGTAGCATCATACCCAAGAAGACTCGAGGCTGTAATCACTGCTAAAGGTGCTTCAACAAAGTACTGAGTAAATTGTCTGAATACTAAAGTAAATATGATTTCAGTTGTTTGTTTTTTTTATAAATGTGCAAATAAGGCTGTAACGTAACAAAATGTGAAAAGTCAAGGGGTCTGAATACTTTCCGAATGCACTGTATATGAGACCACCATTCAACAGTGTGCAACAGGTATCTTGTTTCTTTTCTACATGTAAAAGGATCTCTACACAGGGAGTAAAGAGCAACGTGTTCCTCCCGGCCTTACCTCGACGCTCCACACGCAGGCCGAGTGGTAAAGGGCGGAGTAGACCTTGCCCACTTTGCGGAGGTCCCGTACGTCCCACACGTACAGGCTGTGGTCGTTGTAGACACAGGACAGCCAGCGACTCGCAGGGTCATAAGATACAGCCACCGTGTCTGGACACCGGGCGTCCATCTTGTGGCTGAAGAGGTGACTGGAGGGAGGGAGAGTTAGGATGTAATAACACTGTAATTCTCTAATAAAATAAAAATATATATTGAATTTATAAAGCACTTTTCCAGAACCCAGATACTTTATAGTTACAGTACAGTAGTTACAAGCTAACCCAATTCAGTGGTTATGAGAAAAGCCCAGCTATTGGCCGGGCTGGCATCCCTTTACCAACGATTTAATGGTTGTGTTTTTGGCCTGAGCATAATGTGCCTACTGGAGAAGTTTCCCACAGAAACTTCTATAAACAGTAGTGAGCTGACCTTGATGGCTTTACTTAATAGCAGCTTCGACATGACCTACACAGCCATCTATGGGCCCTGGTCAAAAGTAATACACCAAATAGGGAAAAGGGTGTCATTTGGGATGCAAACATGCAGTTAGTTATTCCATTGGTGGAATCTTTCACAACCCACACAAACATGCTACATACATGATTATTCAGCTAATCTGTTATAACATCTGGGGCCTATTGTCAGGAAGTCAGTTGAACAGGGAAATGAACGAGCAGCATTCCAGACTCTGCATTCACTCAGTCCATATTTATGAGAAGAACTAACTCTCAGAGGAATCTCTGTCCGTCTTACTGAAGGCATCAACAACAAAACGTCGATTTAAAAAGAGCTCGAGGGGGATACAGGAATACAAAACAATGACATTTATCTCCAGCTGGGCCCACATGCATCCTGGATGAACAGGAAATCATTAAAGGGTATTTTGTGTAGTTGGTTTGCTTGGTATTTGCATAGGTATGTAGAGTATGATGCTGTATGAGAACAAGATACCACACAACCCACACCGCTCTGGCTAACCAACAGGACAGACAGAGACTGTTCCCACTTCCCACAGTCACAAAGACACCATTTAAATGCTTCATTCACGACCAGGGCGACATTTAAAAGTCATAATGTTGATAAAAAACAGGTTCTCTCATATCCAATTTTTTTCTATGTCACGATACAGGCAATTAAAGACCCAATTGATTATAAAATATGAATTCTTGCACACATAAAAACCTCTGTACGTCGTCTGCATTGTGTGGAGGTTAAGGTCGGGGACACTCACCTAGCCTCCACCACAGTGGCGATGTCTGTGCCCAGGCAGTGTGGGCGTGGCAGGGTACAGATGAAGTGCAGGTTGACGGGGCTGAATGCCCTAACCGTGCCGTCGGCACAACCACAGAAGATCAGCTCGTCCGTCACAGACAGAGATGTGGCCTGACTGGTCTGCAGGGCAGAGGAGGATGGTTAGAGGACACACTTACTGTCCACTACGTAAAACACACACGTCACGGTTTCCTCCACTACAGGATGTAGAGAAGACAGGACAGGGACCCACCTGGCTCCATTCCCTTCTGCCTCACTAGAGCAACACATCGGGAATAGGGTGCTATTTGGGATGCAGCCCAGGACTTCAGGGAAATTAATTGCAGAGACAGCAGAAAAGAGCTACAGTGCTGTATGTTAATGATATTGAACATATTGAATTGAAGACCATTGCCAGAGAGGCATCAGAGAACCCACTAGGAACTAGCAGTCACAGTGTTTCCCATAGGATTTTTTTCAGCAGCGGTGGCAAGGTTAGCTTAGGGGAGTGGGGGGCGTGGTAGTGGGCGTGGCCAATGGCACGGTCTCCGACCCAACATTTTAAATGTCCAGCTCTTGGCCGTAGAAACAACATTTCCTGCAATTCTAGCTTTTTTGCATTGGTGCGGAGAGAAAATGTGTTATTTTTTTGTTCTTACGCTATCTGTCACTCAAGTATTATAACAAAATCAATGGGGGCCACATTCCATGACATTTGGGGAATTTTTGATTCTCCCTGACATCTAGTTTCTATTTTTGTTAGTTATCAAAAATGATCTTATTTAAAAATATGTTGCTCCATTATCTTCTCTACATACTTTATAACTGGTTGTAGATGTTCAAGTTTACAGTGAAAACATTTTACCATCACGGAAAGAGTTCGGTATAACCAAACTCTTTTGTTTTTACGCAGAGGCTCGCCACTGCTAAATTAACATAGGGGAAACATTGAGTAAGCATCACATACTTGTCCGTCTGTGTAAATACTGATTACCACACTTCACTGTAGCTAGGAACCTGGGTCAACAATATAAGAACATCTCTCAAGTAGTTTAATCTAGGCAGAAGAAGTGGCTTCACTAGAAAATAAATATTTTGAAAATGAAACAGTTCAACAACAAAACAGTTTGACAGAAACAGAATGATATGCAGTATATTTCACTGTGGTGAAGGAGATGGGATATGGTATCCACTCCATGAACCACACATCATATATTTCACTGTGGTGAAGGAATGGATATGGTATCCACTCCATGAACCACACAACATATAATTTTCACTGTGGGGAAGGAGATGGGATATGTATCCACTCCATGAACCACACAACATATATTTCACTGTGGTGAAGGAGATGGGATATGGTATCCACTCCATGAACCACACACATATATTTCACTGTGGTGAAGGAGATGGGATATGGTATCCACTCCATGAACCACACATCATATATTTCACTGTGGTGTAAGGAGATGGGATATGGTATCACTCCATGAACCACACAACAATATATTTTCACTGTGGTGAAGGAGATGGGATATGGTATCCACTCCATGAACCACACAACATATATTTCACTGTGGTGAAGGAGATGGGATATGGTATCCACTCCTTGAACCACACAACAGATCCAGATCTAGGCCTCCAGCTTGAAAACAACACACAATATAATTTTACAATTTACCAGATTGATGCTTGAAATGATGAATAACAGTAATTCAGTCAGGCATGCAGCCCAGAATGGACACAGCTTTTTCTCCAAGTCCAATAACAGTCATTTACTAAATGTTTTTTTTACACATTCTCCACTTGGGCTCAGGTTGCCAAAGCATGCTGTGCTTTCCCAACAGTCAGTGCACTGCTAACCACGGCATGCCAGAGAAGCAGCCATCTTAGAAGGGGAGAAACCAAAATATACCAAAGTGGCAGCTTCAAGTGGCCTCTGGGGAAGAGGAGTGTATGGTGACAGTGTAGTTGTGACAGAGGATGATCTCACTCATGCCTACAGCAGATAAGATATGCAGTTCATGTGAGGGGATTAAAGCCATGTCCTAGTTGGATGTTGTGGTCACATGATACAGGCTAGATCACAGCCTGCTTTTAAATTAATCCACACTGGTAGCTTCGCAGTGAGAATGTTAAGAGCGTAAATTAATGAAGTCAGTTTTGAGATGAGCAGCTTGAGTGGAGAGTTTGATATCAGCTGTCTGATATGCCAGGATGGAATGTGATGGAGTAGCTGCAGCTGAGACAGAACAAGCATTGTAGCTCTCCCTCCCTCCTCCCCCTCCCTCCCATGCTTTGGTCCTGTGTCTGCTACAAAAGCATGACTGTGCACCCACTTCAGCCCTGTTAGCAGGAAGGTAGCAGAGTGGGTTACAATCATGTGGTACAAGTTCAGGAAAGGGTTGTTGTGACCTCAGAGCTGGTTTGATCGTAATGCTGCATGATTTCTGTAGCCGGAGAGGCAGGTAGCCTAGTGGTTAAGAGTGTTGGGCCAGTAACCGAAAGGTCGCTGGTTCTGTCGATGTGCCCTTGAGCAAGGCACTTAACAATAATCGCTCCTGTTACTAGCTCTGGATAAGAGCGTCTGGTAAATGACTAAAATGTCAAATGTAATGTAAACTGTACAAGCTGACTGTTTGACTGATAATTCCCATGCAGTACATTACAGCTAAAACCCACAAACAGAGTATCCCACAAGGCAACATTATTTTCTCAGGCCCTCAGAACTTGAGGTGGGCACTAGCAATGATGTGAGCGGTATCTATCTAAGGCCTGGGGTGAAAACACTGATGAGTTCATGTTTGTTCTCACACCAACACCAAAGTAAAGTGACCAGTGATGTGAGCAGTGATGCTGATAATGACATCACATTGACCACAGCTTGTCATGTGAATTAACGTCAGCCAATAGCTAAGAATGGTGCTCACATCAACACACACCAATAGGGTGGAATGTCAAAGGCATGATAGAATGCAGCATTCTGAGAAACCCTCCAATGGGATGCTCAGGGGAAACGGAGGGGGGTGGGGAATAACTTTCGGCTGATGTGACATGGAACTGCAGGACAGGTAATGGACAGACTTACTGTGACACTGTCGTTCTTCTGGACAGTGTGAGAGGAAGAGAAAGCAGAACAACACTGATATTAGACAGACAGCAGCATGGAAGGTCAAATGAATACTCCACCAACACCAGCCAGTTGTCTGTCTAGAATTTACATTTATGCAGAAGTGAAAGCTGTGTTTTGTAAGACAAAGTCGGTGGCTAGATTACATGTAGAATGAGGATATTTTGAAGTAGCAAAGTCAAGTGAAAGTTTGAAACTGTGCCACATGTAGATTGAAAAGGGGTTATATTCTAATCTGATTATGCAGTAGAAAGCTGTGATAAATCACTAACTCTCTCTGCCAACATTTACACATAATCGTTACTATAGTGATACATCTCCATTCATTCAGACAGTTTTAGACAAAACGATTCAGTGTTACTCCACGCCTGTGGATACAGCCAGGCAGCTACAGTCCCAGGGAAACCGGGAAGTAGCCTACTGCCTGAATTGGTCCAATAAACTGGAATATGTCATCATATTCAGGGTTTCCTTTTTAGTTTATATGCCTTTTGAACCCTGCAGAGGAATACTTATGATTATAAATTATTGAGTCAAGGAAGCCGATTCTTGATTCTATGAATTTGTCTTATAACATGTCTCATGTCTGTTTTTGGTTGCAAAAGGTTTTGCTACGTTGTGCCCTTAATGAACGTGACCCCAGAGTCTACTAACTCACCCTTAGCTCCACCCATTTGTCCAGCAGGCGTTTGTCATTGAACTCGCAGAGCAGGCCCGAGGAGGTGATGCAGAAGGTGCTGGCGGCTTTACGACCCTTCCCACATGCCACGTCACTGAAGAAGTTGTTCCTCAGCTCCCCCAGGAGCCCCGAGCGACCCAGCAGAGGAACCGTGGCGTTCACCTAGCAGACGGACAGAGGGAGGCAGGGAGGGAAGAAGGGATGGAGAGATGATTAGAGAGACATTGCTATGGGGTCTGATAGATCTAGTCCATCAGTTTGTTATGTTATCCCAAACCCCGGGATGTCAGACCTTCTATACGGCTTCAACATGCCTATTGAAGTTGATATGTGACATCTGTCTTTATTCTAATAGCTTGAGCGATTAGAGAGAAGTTTCCCCAACTGGTTCTTCTGACCTCCAACCCAGCGTTGTATATATTTGTTACATTCCAACAATAAACTATAAACATTTTCTTTATGAAAGTCTTATAAATTGAAAAATTATTTTTACAGCTTATTAGCGTACACCTAATATGTTCCCCCTGTTGATGATGCTCATTATACATTAAGGTTGAACCAAAAGATTACATGTAACAAAAACGAAATACGAAATTATTATGTGAAATTGAATGAAACAATAATGTATGTTGATGCTAATATGATGTACAATATTCCATGATGTTTCTATATGATAACAAAAGCGTAATATATTTAATATGCCATATACTATTTTTTAACAGTTTCACTAGTTCATTTATTAACTTAATCATTATGACACACCCCTCACTACTGTCATTGGTTACACTAATTGCACTGTGTGTCCACATAACCTGGTTGAAGTATTCATGACATCACCCTGAGGAAGGCACAGTGATGCCCAAACGTTGCTAAATACCCATTCAATTGCTGGGAGATTATACATGGAGTGTGCAACTTTCTTTATTTTGATAGTTTACATTCCAACAATAACACAAGTGATTAAACTAATGATCAGCGGCTTGCTGATTAATTGCATAGATTAATTAGGTGTGTTAGTGTTGGAATTGAACCAATATATGGAACGGCTGAAGATCAAGAGGACAAGTTGGGGGAAACGACACCCTATTCCCTACATAATGCACTATATAGGGAAGAGTGTGCATTTTGGGACGTAACCATGATATTAGAGAAACATTCCTGAGAGGCTCAGTTAGAACCAGCATTAGTTATTATTTGTCAGTTATGGATGAGTGATGGAGCTGAGAGATAAGCCTGGAGAAATGTAACCACTCTCAAATTCATAAACTGAGCTGTGGATGCAAGGACTGACCATCCATTTTCATTTTTTATCTAACCTTTATTTAACTAGGCAAGTCAGTTAAGAACAAATTCTTATTTACAATGACGCTCTACACCGGCCAAACCCAGACGACGCTTGGCCAATTGTGCGCCGACCCACGGACTCTCAATCACGTCCGGTTGTGATACAGCCTGGAATCGAACCAGGGTGTCTGTAGTGACGCCTCAAGCACTGAGATGCAGTGCCTTAGACCGCTGCATCACTCGGGAGCCCATGATATCCATGATATAGCCATACACTACCGTTCAAAAGTTTCTGGTCACTTAGAAATGTCCTTGCTTTTGTCCCTTAAAACAACATTAAATTGATCAGAAATACACTGTAGAGATTGTTAATGTTGGAAATGACTATTGTAGCTGGAAACGGCAGATTTTTTATGAAATATCTACATACAGAGGCCCATTATCAGCAACCATCACTCCTGTGTTCCAATGGCACGTTGTGTTAGCTAATCCAAGTTTATCATTTTAAAAGACTAATTGAGCATTAGAAAATCCTTTTTGCAATTATGTTAGCACAGCTGAAAACTGTTGTGCTAATTAAAGAAGCAATAAAACTGGCCTTCTTTAGTCTACTTGAGTATCTGGAGTATCAGCATTTGTGAGTTCGATTACAGGCTCAAAATGTCCAGAAACAAAGAACTTTCTTCAGTACAGTAATCCCTCGTTTATCGCGGGGGTTACGTTCCGAAAATGACCCGCGATAAGTGAAATCCGCGAAATAGAAAACTTTTTTTTTTTTTACAATTAGCAACTATTACATGTATACAAATACAGTGACTCACGTGTAGGCCGTTTCGTCGACATTATGGGTTTAGGAGATGTTCGAAATTACAAGATAATTTGGCCAACTTAATGTAAATTTGCCAAGCTGTTTTATGTACGTACACATAACTGCACGAGACGACAAAATGATAGCACAATTCGTAGCATGTTTTGATACAAGAAGCGGGAGTGAGTTTTTAGCGAATCAGAATGCAGAGCACAATGCACCAAAAAAAAAAAAAAAATGCATTATGAAAATCCGCGAAATAGCGAATCCGCGATAAGTGAACCGCGAAGTGGCGAGGGATCACTGTATATTTTTGTTCGGAGAAATGAAGGCTATTCCATGAGGGAAATTGCCAAGAAACTGAAGATCTCGTACAACGCTGTGTACCACTCCCTTCAAAGAACAGAGCAAACTGGCCCTAACCAGAATAGAAAGAGGAGTAGGAGGCCTCGGTGCACAACTGAGCAAGAGGACAAGTACATTAGAGTGTCTAGTTTGAGAAACAGACACCTCACAAGCCCTCAATTGGCAGCTTCATTAAATAGTACCCGCAAAACACCAGTCTCAACATCAACAGTGAAGAGGCGACTCCAGGATGCTGGCCTTCTAGGCAGAGTTGCAAAGAAAAAGCAATAGACTGGCCAATAAAAATAAAAGTTTAAGATGGGCAAAAGAACACAGACACTGGACAGAGGAAAATTTGAAAAAGTTATGGACAGACGAATCTAAGTTTGAGGTGTTCGGATCACAAAGAAGAACATTCGTGAGATGCAGAAAAAAATGAAGATGCTGGAGGAGTGCTTGACGCCATCTGTCAAGCATGGTGGAGGCAATGTGATGGTCTGGGGGTGCTTTGGTGGTGGTAAAGTGGGAGATTTGTACAGGGTAAAAGGGATCTTGAAGAAGGAAGGCTATCACTCCATTTTGCAACGCCATGCCATACCCTGTGGAGCCAGTTTCCTCCTACAACAGGACAATGACCCAAAACACAATTTCAGACTATGCAAGAACTACTTAGGGAAGAAGCAGTCAGCTGGTATTCTGTCTATAATGGAGTGGCAAGCACAGTCACCGGATCTCAACCCTATTGAGCTGTTGTGGGAGCAGCTTGACCGTATGGTACGTAAGAAGTGCCTATCAAGCCAATCCAATTTGTGGGAGGTGCTTCAGGAAGCATGGGGTGAAATCTCTTCAGATTACCTCAACAAATTGACAACTAGAATGCCAAAGGTCTGCAAGGCTGTAATTGCTGCAAATGGAGGATTATTTGACGAAAGCAAAGTTTGAAGGACACAATTATTATTTAAATTAAAAATCATTATTTATAACCTTATCAACGTCTTGTCTATATTTCCTATTAATTTTGCAACTCATTCCATGTATGTTTTCATGGAAAACAAGGACATTTCTAATTGACCCCAAACTTTTGAACGGTAGTGTATATCCATATCAACATTTATACTGAACAAAAATATAAACACAACATGCAAGAATTAAAGATTTTAATCCGTTACAGTTCATAGAATGAAATCAGTCAAGTGAAATAAATTCATTAGGCCCTAATCTATGGATTTCACATGACTGGGCAGGGGTGCATAGGCCCACCCACTGGGGAGCCAAGTCTACCCACTGGGGAGCCAAGCTCAAGCAATCAGAATACGTTTTTCTCTACAAAAGGGCTTTATTGCAGACATAAATAGTACTCAGCAACAGCTCCGTTGGACATTCCTGCAGTCAGCATGCCAATTGCACGCTCCCTCAAAACTTGAGATATCGGTGGCATTGTGTTGTGTGACAAAACTGCACATTTTAGAGTGGCCTTTTATTGTCCCCAGCACAAGGAGCACCTGTGTAATGATCATGCTGTTTAATCAGTTTCTTGTTATGCCACACCTGTCAGGTGGATGGATTATCTTGGCAATGGAGAAATGCTCACTAACAGGGATGAACACACATTTGTGTACAACATTTTAGAGGAATAAGCTTTTTGTGTGTATGGAACATTTCTGAGATATTTTATTTAAACTCATGAAAGATGGGAACAACACTTTACATGTTGTGTTTATATTTTTGTTCAGTATAGTTTTATCCATGTTGAGGCTATATAGTGTTTGTTTACATTTACATTGTTTACAAACATTGTCTTATATTTTGGGTTGTGATGGTGTACGACAGGTGAACTAAGATCAGGAGGCATTTATACATTATATTCTTCAGGAAACAATCAATGGGCACATATCATTCATTTACATCAAAAATGGATGTAGCAACTGCACATTGCCCCTTTAAGAAATGTTGTTGTTGGTGTGACTGTGTGAATACCTTGGATGATTTGGTGTGATCCAGGTACCAGAACTTGACGTGCCTGTTCCCTGCCGTGACAAAGTAGTTGCTGTCATCTGAGAAGGACACAGCTGTGACTTTACTGGACACCTTGTTGGCTGCCACCACTATGTTTTTCTGAGCGGAGAAGAAGAGCACAGAACAGAACTTTAGATCAACAGTGGATATATACTTTGTCCTCAGACAAGAATAAAGTAAAAATAGTATAAAACATTGAAGGGTAGCTCAAAAACAGCACTTAGCATTTTCCACTATACCGGTCTAGTGCATTTGGACAAGTATTCAGACCCCTTCACATTTTCAACATTTTGTTATATTACAGCCTTAATCCAAAATTGATTTTTTAAATATATATATTTTTTAAATCTCTCCTCAATCTACACACAATACCCCATAATGACAAAGTGAATGTATTAAAAATAAAAAACAGAATTACTTTTTAAGTATTCAGACCCTTTTCTATGAGACTCAAAATTGAGCTCAGGTGCATCCTGTTTCCATTGATCATCCTTGAGATGTTTCTACAACTTGATTAGAGTCCACCTATGATATATTCAATTGATTGGACATGATTTGGAAAGGCACACACCTGTCTATATAAGGTCGCACAGTTGACAGTGCATGTCTGAGCAAAAACCAAGCCATGAGGTAGAAGGAATTGTCCGTAGAGCATTGAGACAGGCTTGTGTCGCAGCACCAATCTGGGGAAAGGTACCAAAAAATGTATGCAGCATTGAAGGTCCCCAAAAACACAGTGGCCTCCATCATTCTTAAATGGAAGAAGTTTGGAACCACCAAGACTCTTTCTAGAGCTGGCCGCCCGGCGAAACTGACCAATCGGGGGAGAAGGGCCTTGGTCAGGGAGGTGACCAAGAACTCGATGGTCACCCTGACAGAGCTCCAGAGTTCCTCTGTGGAGATGGGAGAACCTTCCAGAAGGACATCTCTGCAGCACTCCACCAATCAGGCCTTTATGGTAGAGTTGTCAGACGGAAGCCACTCCTCGGTAAAAGGCACATGACGGCCCGCTTGGAGTTTGCCAAAAGGCACCTAAAGGACTCTCAGACCATGAGAAACAAGACTCTCTGGTCTGATGAAACCAAGATTGAACTCTTTGGCCTGAATGCCAAGCATCACATCTGGAGTAAACCTGGCACCATCCCTACGGTGAAGCGTGGTGGCAGCATCATGCTGTGGGGATGTTTTTCAGTGGCAGGGACTGGGAGACTAGTCAGGATCGAGGGAAAGATGAACAGAGCAAAGTACAGAGATATCCTTGATGAAAACCTGCTCCGGAGCACTCAGGACATTAGAGTGGGGCAAAGGTACACATTCCAACAGAACAACGACCCTAAGGACACAGCCAAGACAACAAAGGAGTGGCTTCGGGACAAGTCTCTGAATGTCCTTGAGTGGTCCAGCCAGAGCCCGGACTTGAACCCGATCAAACATCTCTGGGGAGACCTGAAAATAGCTGTGCAGCGACGCTCCCCATCCAACCTGACAGAGCTTGAGAGGATCTGCAGAGAAGAATGGGAGAAACTCACCAAATACACGTGTGCCAAGCTTGTAGCATCATACCCAAGAAGACTCAAGGCTGTAATCGCTGCTAAAGGTGCTTCAACAAAGTACTGAGTATAGGGTCTGAATACTTAAGGAAATGTCATATTTCTGTTGTTTAAAAAAAAWWTTTTTTATACATTTGCTAAAATTTCTAAAGAACCTGTTTTTGCTTTGTCATTACTTTGTCATTAGTTTAGAGAGTTGCTAGCTACCTTCCAGGCCCAAACATTGATAATCATGTCGTGCTGGTATCCCACGCTGACGATGTACTTGCTGTTGGGGGAGAAAGCCACACAGGAGATGCCATACTTATGTTCCTGTAACTCAGCAACCTGGGTCCGTTCTGCAACGTCCCACACCCGCACAGCAGGCATGTGCCCACTCTGGAGAGACAGAGAGAGAGAGACAGAGACAGACAAAGAGAGAGACACGAGAGAGAGAGAGAGACGAGAAACAAGAGAGAGCGAGACGAGCGAGAGAGATGAGAGAGAGAGACAAGAGCGCGAGTCAGAGAGAGAAAGAGAGACAGAGAGAGAGAGAAAGAGAGACAGACAAAGAGAGAAAGAGAGAGACAAAGACAGACAAAGACAGAGAGACAGAGACAGAGAGACAGAGAGACAGAGAGAGAAAGAGAGAGAGACAGACAGAGAGAGAAAGAGAGAGACAGACAAAGAGAGACAGAGAGAGAGACAGACAAAGAGAGACAGAGAGAGAGACAGACAAAGAGAGACAGAGAGAGAGACAGAGAGAGAGAGAAAGAGAGACAGACAAAGAGAGACAGAGAGAGAGAGAAAGAGAGACAGACAAAGAGAGACAGAGAGAGAGAGAAAGAGAGACAGACAAAGAGAGACAGAGAGAGAGAAAATAATGCATAATAGTAGAGCAAATAATGTACAAACCATTGTGCTTGTTTTCACTCTACACACCATGTGTCACACATACCCCCACCCACACATTTTATATTCATTTATTTCACATTTATTTATAGCGGCAAGTCGATTCTTATAATAACCACCTGACAGGTTTGTGTTCAGATGGTGATGTAGCCACAGTCAGAATCCCTGGATCATGCAGATGGACAGGAGACGCTCTAGTCTCTACTAAGCTTTTCAATGTACCCTGTAACTGCTTCCTAATCCGCTAATGATTTGTCTTATGCAACTCAACGACAGAACAGAAGATCAAGTGGAGGAAATTTAAAGAGGGCAGGCGAGGGAAGCTTAAGCCAGGAAATATATTCTAATACATCCCTAGTACCTTCCCCTCTGCAGGCAGCGGCTTTGTACGCATCATTCTTATACTGGCCATGGAAAGAGGTACTGTATGAGCGACATGAGGCATATTTCTACAAATGTCAGATACAGGTACGTGTAGTGTTTTGATGGTAAATACATATAATCAACTACAGTAGCACCTAGGTACAGTAAACCCATGGTTGGGATTAGCTTTGCTGCACCTCCTTAGAACAAAACAATCAAGAGAGATGTTGTCTAGCTCTTTCAAAGAAAGAACAGAAGCAGACTGAACAGAGGGACCTCCCTTTGAGAGCATACATAGGGGAGCGGCAGCATGGTCACTGACAGCATGGTCAGTTAGCTACACCACAGAGGACAGAGAGGCAGGGTGAGCTGAGCACCAGCACGTGCTGTGTGCCTTCTGCCACTGGCACATCCATGGAAGTCTCCCTCTTTCTCTTCCCTCCCTCCTCCAGACAGCTGACAGAGTCAGTCTGGCACCCTGCCCCCTCCTGCTGCCATGGCAACCCTGCAACAGCACACACACTTTTCTGGCTAGTATGGATTAAACTAATACACACGCGCGTGTACTGACAGAGTCAATGGTGCAGCGCGAACACACGCGAACACACACACACACCCCCCCCCACACCCCCACACCCCCACACACACAGTGTGTTTCCATGGTACAGTCCTTTGTAGATGTGGCACAGACAGTGTTCCGTTTATGAACTGTGGGGTTGGACACTGCAATGATAGCTCTGCCATGCCCTGGCAGTGGAGCAGGAAACAGTCAGCACTTTTTTAGGAAGCTACAGTTGAAGTATCATCATTTCATCACGGCATGCAAAGACACAATATAGGGCCCTAAAAAAATCTGTGTTATATTTTGCCTGATTCCGTTTAGTTTTTTCTTCTCCATTTTTTTTCTTCAAGTGTCCGTTTCCCCCAGTTTTTTCGGGTTTTCACTCTCAAAATCACACTTTTCTTTATAGAAAATCCACTAAATTGAATGTTGTAAGTCCACAATGTTTAAACCACATCAGGAGACCAATATTGAGGTCTCGGAATGTTTTGGGGAATTTAGATTTTGGGGTGTAGTTACCCTTTAATACCAGCGCTAGCAAGAGGCTTTTCTTTCGCAGTGTTTTGTAGCGCACATGTGATGGTAAACAAATACCCACTGGATTGATGCAAATAATATAATTCTGCCAGATCAGCATAGGCTACTTTGTAGTTAACATTTAACTGAAGGTTTTTGTGAAAGCCTTTCCATCTACTAGAAGACTTTTCATTAACATCATCGCTAACAGCTACACAAAGTGGTAGACGCACGCACGGCACATACAGACAGGGAATTCTTGTTGCTTCTTCAGAAAGTTGCAGGAAATACAAATCACTGACGGATTCTGTTCAAGTCTTATGATACAATTTGACAAATTAATTAACTTTAAATACATTTAGTTGATTCCCTAATTAAGTTGACACATTTTTTTATATTGTTAAATTCTGTTTTAATGTCTGGTTTCCGTGATTCTGTCCACGTTTTTTTTTCGCATCACGGATTTTATAGGTCCCTAACAATGGAATGACACTCACCTCTCCTGTGACCACAAATTTGCCATCAGGGGAAAATGACAGAGTGGTGATGGTTTTCCTGTAAAGAGAATAGGAGACAGAGAGGAGAGGAAACATTTCATTACCGTCGAAAATAAGTGAATGCATCCTGGTCTCGAGGGGTTTTTCCGCTTGGGGTGTACTCTATGACAATGGCACACTCACCACAATCAATACATCAAATCTGATGATTATCGTCACACACTAAAGTAGAGATTAGAGCCTCCTACACCACAGGAAAGGAGTCCTACACAATTGCTGCTGTACCAACAGTACAGTCTGAGAACAGTAAAACGATACACCCTGTGGTGGTAAAGACATGAGTTTAAAGAAATAGTATCTGCGCTGAATGGTCGCCTCAATGGCCTGTGACTGGGAGTCAAATGGTTGTTTAAAAGGTTCAATTTCAAGGTGTTTCTTAAACTGTTGAAGCTGTTATTACGGCCCAGTACTGGTAGACAGAGATATTGTCTGGCAACCTATGTTGTGCAATACTTCATTGGAAATAAAGTTATGCCCTCGGGCTTATGTGGGGAAACGGTTGCCATTTGGAACGCACGATTTCCCCCCTAGCTAAGTGTCAAATGTTTGATGCATAGCCAAGCAGCTTTGCTCTTATCAAATGTTGTACTAAGCATTACTGTACTGTGATCTAATCATGGCAGAGTAATAATTAGTCTGTAGAGTGATGAGCTGTAGGAGTAGAGCAGAGAGTGTATTAAGTTCCAGTTTTAGCCTCCAGCAAGGAGAGATGAAGAAAACAAACTCATCTCGGTATATGACAGAATGAAGACTGGATGGAGCCAGCTAGTCACATTGATTTAGAGGACATTTTTTCAGCCCTAATGACGCGACCACATCTACCTACCTCTGCTTTTTCCATACATGAAAGGGGTTGGCAGTGGCTTTGAAGCCGGGGTGCTGCTTTGGTCGTGGCTGACTGTCTGTCCAGTGCTCTTGTTCAGTCGTTCCATAAGCCATGTTGTGTTAGACACTATAGACTAGCTCCCTCCTGCTCATCCAAATGGCCTGTATTAACAGGTCCTACAGGGTTAGGCAATCCTACTCCATGGAACCAAAAATCTTCCCTATTATTCTACAATGTAGAGAATATTAGAAATAAAGAAAAACCCTGGAGAATGAGTAAGCGTGTCCAAACTTTTGACTGGAACTGTATATGGGTGGCAGGTAGTCTCGAGGTCAGAGCGTTGGGCCAGTAATCGAAAGATCACTTGTTTGAATCCCGGAGCCGACAAGGTGAAAAGTCTGTCGCTGTGGCCTTGGGGCAAGACAGTTAACCTGAAATGCTCCAGGGGTTCCCACTGAATTGATGCAAATAACCATGATATCATTCTGCCAGGTCAGCATAGGCTACTTTGTAGTTAACATTTAACTGAGAAGGTTTTGGTGAAAGCCTTTCCATCTACCAGAAGACTTTTCATTAACATCATCGCTAACGGCAACACAAAGTGGTAGACGCACGCACGGCACATACAGACTAGGAATTCTTGTTGCTTCTTCAGAAAGTTGCAGGAAATACAAATCACTGATGCATTCTGTTAATGTCTTATGATAAACTTGGACATGTCTTGAGACACAGGTGATGGCTGGGTATGTAGCCTATGCACCAAATCAAGACTATTGTCATGGGATTGCTATTACAATCCTTACTGTTGTAGTTTTGTATGTAAGCTATGTATGAGGAGGAACCCTTAAGCCTAAGTGACTGTGACTAGCTGGCTGCAGCCATCCACTCTCCTGGCTTGAGGGACTGAACAGGAGGCAGCAGTATGAAGCCTCACCTGGAGCTGTTGAGGATGTGATGCTGTTTGTTCTTCTTTGGGTTCAGCAGCACCACCACACATCTGTAGGGAAGAGAAGGAACGAGAATAGGGGTTAGACTACATAGACCTCCTCAGGGGAATGGCCCCAATAATCAAGGCTCAGTGGTCTCCCATGTAGCTCGGTTGGTAGAGCATGGTGCTTGCAACACCAGGGTTGTGGGTTCGATTCCCACGGGGGACCAGTACAAAATAAGTATGGAAATATATGCACTAATACTGTAAGTCGCTCTGAATAAGAGTGTCTGCTAAAATGACACATTTAAAATGGACTGCAAAGTGCTGGCTAAAAAGTAAAGTAAACTAACATGCAAAGTTAGGTAAGTAGTAAACTTAAACATAAAGCTACATAAAGCTACTGTGGAGAGTGTGGACTGAGTCACAACACAGACTACATGAAATTCCCTGTTGCCAAGAATAACTCCTGAGCAGCACTAAAATAAAAGTTACATAAATACTTAATATCCCACTCTTGCTGTATTTTAGGTTGAATATCAGAGTAGAGGACAGCCTGGTTGCAAAGTCACTGTGTGTGAGTGTTTGAGTGAATGCAGGAGCACTGAGTAGCATGACCAAGCAAAAACCAGATTGTCTTTTTAAGCTGCTTCCATTTCTTGTTTCATCTCCCAGTGGGGAAACACTCCTAGAAACTAAACGACATCCAGGGCCTTTAACCTTATCACATGGCAGGGAAGATGAGAGGGAATACTTGTTGTGTAGTCAGTCACTGACAATGTGTCAGGGAGAGGCTGGGCACTGTTGTGATCATCAGAGCTGCTGGAAAAGTCTTTGAATAGAAGTGTTCCAGGTGTACTGGGGATACAATCAAAGGGACAGCCAGACACTATGGCATCATGAGATTGCACAGACAAGAGGGAGAAAGTTCTAGAAAAAAATGGTGGTGCACCTTGGGAAACTCTACAGTAGCCCTACTGTCTACTGAGCTAGTAGCCTCACCACCACAGAGCAGCTGGCAAAGACTGCTTTGGGGGTCTGCAAACAAGCAAGAACATTGTAAATGCTTCATGTTTTTCTTCCAGAGGACTTCCACTGGAACTGTGGGAGGAAAAATGAAATGCCATAAAATGAGGGAACGATGTGGTCATACAGCAGGGTTAACAGGACTATAGTGTCCAAACCTGCTGCACTGTGCTGATGCACTGTCCTACTGACATGATGCCAAAAGTTGCCTAACACCAATTCACTCTTAAAGAGTCTCCAGAGAATCAAACTGGGCACTGAGACTGCAGCCCGATGCCACGCTTGTACGAGAAGCCCAGCATGTGTCTGTGTGATGCTTAATAGGGTAAAGCTTCTCAGTCCCTCTGAACTGGCTCCTACTGAGAGGGAGAGAGGGAGAGAGGGAGGTGACAGCCCATGCCAGACTTAGTCCACCCTGGCACTGCTCAAGTATGCCATTCAGAGGGGGAATGGGCAAGACAAAATATTGAAGTGCCTTTGAACGGGGTATGGTAGTAGGTGCCAGATACACACAGACCTTCCCTGCCCTGGTCAATGACTGTCTGAGGAGCTGGAGAGGCTTCTGCTTGCAGCCTGAAATGCCACATATGTAGGTTGCAGATACAAATGGGACTGTTACAGTAACTGGCCAGCAACCAGCCAGCTCTCCTGCCTGGCACGGTGTAAACACGACACTCAGACATACAGAACGAGAACGAGAGAGAACGAGAGAAAGAGAACAAGAGAGAGAACAAGAGAACGAGAGAGAGAGCGAGAGACAGAGACAGACTGCGTCCCAAATGGCACTCCCTATTCCCATAAGGGTCAAAATTAGTGCACTACATAGAGATTAGGGTGCCATTTGAGACAGCGTCTGTTAGTCAGTGGTTGACTACCTAGGCCCCTGGAGCAGGTTTTATACTGCCTGCTTGCTGGTGTCACATGTCAGAGAGCAGCCAGAGAGGACTGTGGGAAGACAGGACAGGCTGGCCAGATGGGCCCCAGGGTGAGAGACCACACCACAGAACAATTCCTGTCTGCTGTGCTGTCATCTCATTCAATAGGTAGGAAACAAGCTGCACGTTGTTGAGTGAGTGCACTACATCACTGCCTTCCTTGCCTTGGCTGTCATCGGTTTGTGCTTTTTTGAGCCTGTCAGCAGTAGAGGAATGGCTCATGGCTGTCTACTCTGTGGCATTACTTCAGCCAGAACTACAGGGGTGGGAGGGGAATGAGCTCATGGATCAATATACCATTACTCATTGCACCACAAACACACCATAAACTCCCTCCTCCCTTCTACAGTTCCACTGGGTTTTACAGGGGAAGCAAGAGTGTGGAATATTGAGTGGTTAGAAAATAATAGCATTATTGGATTGGAGTGTACATAAAACCATGGGATTGATAGACAGGGCTCAGATCAAAGACCTGAGGAGGAGTGCTGAACGTGAGCTTCCTCTCTCAGGCAAAATAATCCTACAAGTTCTCTTTCCCACAACACAGGCTGCAGTACTAGGCCAGCACAAACTGCCGACTGCTATCCTGTTGTTTCTATTCCAGACACTGCTGGTCATCCTGTGTCAGCAAGCACAGTCAAATGAACACAGTTGGCTATTTATTAGCAAAGACATGAATCAGGAAACTAACAGCAAGGCCTGAAGATCTACAGTGTAGCCTAGATAATCAGTAACATCACTACTACCTTAGGCTAAGCATTAGAAAAAGCTCTAATGCTTCATCAAAACATGTTTTCCCAAACTATACCATAACACTAAACAAACAGACAAGCTCTAACCTGCAGACATTAGCTCCATCCAAAATGGCACCCTATTCCCTACATCAGGGGTATTCAACGCTGACCCTACGAGGTCTGGAGCCCGCTGGTTTTCTGTTCAACCTGATAAATAATTACACCCACCTGGTGTCCCAGGTTTTTTCCCTTATTAAACAGGTCAGGGCAACTGGGCTGGTTATACACTATACAGTACCAGTCAAAAGTTTGGACACACGTATTCATTCAAGGATTTTTCTTTATTATTACAATTTTCTACATTGTAGAACAATAGTGAAGACATCAACACTATGAAATAACACATATGGAATCATGTAGTAAGCAAAAAAAGTGTTAAACAAATCAAAATATATTTTAGATTTGAGATTCTTCAAAGTAGCCACCCTTTGCCTTGATGACAGCTTTGCACACTCTTGGCATTCTCTCAACCAGTTTCACCTGGAATGCTTTTCCAACAGTCTTGAAGGAGTTCCCACATATTCTGAGCACTTGTTGGCTGCTTTTCCTTCACTCTGCGGTCCAACTCATCCCAAACCATCTCAATTGGGTTGAGGTCGAGTGATTGTGGAAACCAGGACAACTCCATCACTCTCGATCTTGGTCAAATAGCCCTTACACAGCCTGGAGGTGTGTTGGGCCATTGTCCTGTTGAAAAACAAATGATAGTGGGACTAAGCGCAAACCAGATGGGATGGCGTATCTCTGTAGAATGCTGTGGCAGCCACGCTGGTTAAGTGTGCCTTGAAATCTAAATAAATCCCAGACAGTGTCACCAGGAAAGCACCCCCACACCATCACACCACCTCCTCCATGCTTCACGGTGGGAACCACACATGCAGAGATCATTCATTCAACCAGTCTAATGTCCATTGCTCATGTTTTTTGGCCCAAGTAAGTATCTTCTTCTTATAGGTGTCCTTTAGTAGTGGTTTCTTTGCAGCAATTCAACCATGAAGGCCTGATTCACGCAGTCTCCTCTGAACAGTTGATGTTGAGATGTGTCTGTTACTTTATCTCTGTGAAGCATTCATTTGGGCTGCAATCTGAGGCTGGTAACTCTAATGAACTTATCCTCTGCAGCAGAGGTAACTCTGGGTCTTCCTTTGCTGTGGCGGTCCTTATGAGAGACAGTTTCATCATAGCGCTTGATGGTCTTTGCGTCTGCACTTAAAGAAATGTTCTGGATTGACAGACCTTCATATCTTAAAGTAATGATGGACTGTTGTTTCTCTTTTCTTATTCGAGTGGTTCTTGACCTACTATGGACTTGGTCTTTTACCAAATAGGGCTATCTTGTCACAAAACTACCGATTGTCTCAAGAAGGAAAGGAATTCCACAAATTAACAAGGCACACCTGTTAATTGAAATGCATTCCAGGTGAATACCTTATGAAGCTGGTCGAGAGAATGCCAAGAGTGCAAAGCTGTCATCAAGGCAAAGGGTGGGTACTTTGAAGAATCTCAAATATATTTAGATTTGTTTATCCCTTTTTTGGTCACTACATCATTCCATATGTGTTATTTCATAGTTTTGATGTCTTCACTATTATTCTACAATGTAGAAAAAAGTTTAAAAAAAGAAAAACCCTGGAATGAGAAGGTATATCCAAACTTTTGACTGGTACTGTATACACAAAAGTATGTGGACACCCCTTCAAATTAGTGGATTTGGCTATTTCAGCCACACCCTTTTCCGAGAGGTGTATAAAACTGCCAAGCAATCTCCAACACTGCCAAGCAATCTCCATAGACAAACATAGGCAGTAGACTGGCCTTAGTGAAGAGCTCAGTGACTTTAAATGTGGCACCGTCATGGGATGCCACCTTCCCAACAAGTCAGTTTGTCAAATTTCTGCATTGCTAGAGCTGCTCTGGTCAACTGTAAGTGCTGTTATTGTGAAGGGGAAACATACAGGAGCAACAACGGCTCAGCCGCGAAGTGGTAGGTCACACAAGCTCACAGAACGAGACCGCAGATTGCTAAAGCACGTAGCGCATAAAAATCATCTGTCCTCGATTGCAACACTCACTACCGAGTTCCAAACTGCCTCTGGAAGCCACCTCAGCACAAGAACTGTTCGTCGGGAGTTTCATGAGATTGGTTTCCATGGCCGGGCAGCTGCTCACAAGCCTAAAATCATCATGCGCAATGCCAAGCATCGGTTGGCGTGATGAATCACGCAAAACCATCTGGCAGTCCGACGGATGAATCTGGGTTTGGCTGATGCCAGGACAACGCTACCTGCCTGAATGCATAGTGCCAACTATAAAGTTAGGTGGAGGAGGAATAATGGTTGGGGCTAGGCCCCTTAGTTCCAGTGAAGGGAAATCTTAACGCTACCGCATACAATGACATTGTGCTTCCAACTGTGTGGCAACAGTTTGGGGAACACACTTTCTTTCCTGTTTCAGCATGACAATGCCGCTGTGCACAAAGCAAGGTCCATACAGAAATGGTTTGTTGAGATCGGTGACGAAGAACTTGACTGGTCTGCATAGTGCCCTGACCTCAATGCCATCAAACACTGTTAGGATGAATTGGAACGCCGACTGTGAGCCAGGCCTGATCACCCAACATCAGTGCCCGACCTCACTAATGCTCGTGTGGTAAAGTGGAAGCAAGTCCCCGCAGAAATATTCCAACATTTAGCAGAAAGCCTTCCCAGAAGAATGGAGGCTGTTATAGCAGCAAAGGGGGGACCAACTCCATATTAATGCCCATGATTTTAGAATGAGATGTTTGACGAGCAGGTGTCCACATACTTTTGGTCATGTAGTGTATTTTAACAGATAAGAGAGGCTGGAGAGGAGATGGGGCTACAACCGTTCAGCAGAATTTACATGGAAAATATTATGCAAACTTCAGCCAACCAAAGAATTGCTGCTGAATGGTAACCACTAGTTAGAATCATAATACCAACACTGTCATACAGTTATAAACATACTATAGAAAGCTTATATACTTCAAAACAATAAAAACATTGATGTTCAACATGGCAGCAC
The DNA here is from genome assembly GCF_002910315.2 of Salvelinus sp. IW2-2015. Taxonomy (NCBI): domain Eukaryota; kingdom Metazoa; phylum Chordata; class Actinopteri; order Salmoniformes; family Salmonidae; genus Salvelinus; species Salvelinus sp. IW2-2015. The sequence continues at coordinate 22,011,775 of NC_036843.1, forward strand.
GCACCTTATCTCATGCAAGTTTTCTAACTGATTTCAGAGCAATATAAATCCAATATTTACTGATCAGACAGGATCAGTCATAGGCTGAGGAGGGGGGGGGGGTGAACTAGTCAAAACAACAGCCTCCCTACCTAGACTAACCTATGGCTGAATTCATGGCCGAGCATGCAGTGGCGGAGGGGGGAGACCAGTTAAAAGAAGAACCTATACCTATGGCTAATTCATGATAGGCTGAGTAATAGTGTTACCACACGGTCAAGGCAATCCTCGTCAGCCACCCATCAGCCATCTGGTGGGTTGGTTCAGCAAACTGACAGGTGGTCAAGCCTCTGAAATTAAATGACAAAGCCTTACAGGGTCTGTAGTGTCTGCAGGGAAGGTATATCAATTTCCTTCCGACCCCAGAGAGGAGACAGAGACCACCATCCGATCTGCCAGTCCACTCCACTTCAATGAACCTACCCCGATTGCTTCCTCTCTCCCTCCCTCCATCTATCCATGCTGGTCCTGCCTTATTTCTTGTCCTCCGTTCACGCTGAGACAGACTGGACGACCTCATCATTAATCTGCCATGCTGCAAGTCTCCTGTCCCGGTACTGTCAGGGTAGCTGGCTAACAACAATGGGAGCAAAACTAGGGGTTCTCTGTCCTTAAAGATGCATAATAAAGAGCTTGTATCATTTCCACCAGTAGTTTGGAAAGCAGCGCTCACGAGCCAAAACGGGTCCTCGGACATTGTGTACGACGTCATCCATTTCGTATGATATGTTACGTCCTGCAAAAAATAAATCACTGCGCAATTCGTATGACAGGTAACAAATTTGTAAGTGCTTAAGATCCTGTTCAATCTCTTTAAATCTACTGTGGAACAATGCAACCCTGATGAAGGCAGCATATTGTAGCTGTACCAACGTTGGTACCTATAAAACGTATTGAATCAGAGCCATGAGAGTGTGCACAATAAGAGAGACTACATAAGAGACAGATACAGTAGTCTACTGTAGATAAACAAAGTGCTAAAGAATATATATTTACTGCCTTAGGATTGAGGCTATTCTCTGTAGTCAGTGCTTTCATTGGAGCTGTATTTTTGTATTCTCCTCAGTTTTTCTTTTCAGTCCATCCAGCGCCTCAAGTCTTACCGCATCCTTTGAGAATACAGTTACAGATGCTGTTGTGGGACCCTCCAGCAAAGAGCTGCAATGCAGCACAGAGGCAGAGTACACTCCTCTACTTCTGAGCAGGGCTATCTAATAGCTAGGGGCTACAAGAGGACTATTCCCTCCCCCCCGCACCTTTTTCCTAACCCTCGCTCCCTCTTCACACATAGGCACCCGTACACACACACAGTTAATAGTGACTCAGTTTGCTGCAGTGCGGTGCGGTCAGGACAAGTCGAGGGTGCCTGTCTGACACACATCTAGTCATGCATGTTAGACTCCTCCAACAGCCAGCAGGACGTTTAATGCTCACAGAGGACATTTATTCCACATCACTAGAGACACCGCTGTCTCAGACAGCCCAGACATTCATTCATCCAAAACCCATAAAGTCCTACCCTGTTCAATAATCTCACATATTATTCTAGGTTGCACTGTATATATACACACTATAGTACCATGGATATTGACCTATACAGTCAATGTGCTGCATTCAGGTTTTGCCATAAATGCACTAACAATAGGTAGGCAAAGGTGTAATTTAAAAGGGGCAATCGGAAGTTGCTACATCCATTTTTGGACTTATATATGAATTATATGTAACCATTTACTCTTGAAGAATATAACCTATGAGCTTAGTTCAACTGTTGTACCCCATCAGAACCAGTAATAATCTTGTTTTATTCCAATGTTTGTATACAAAGTAAACGTAAACAAACAATACATAGCCTGATAACATGGTTAAGACTATTATATTGATATCATGGAAGGTCAGTCCATTCATGCACAGCTCGGTTTATGAATCTCAGAGCGGTTACATTTCTCCAGCCCCATCCCTCAGTTTTTAATCGAACAGGGGCAGGGGTAAATGTTTTATCATTTCTACTGCTGATTACCACTTTAAGACGTTTGGAGAAAATGCTGATATCCTTCAGTCATCAAAAAACAAAGCTATTGTAAATCAAAAAAAAGATCCTCCTTGTCACTGACTCAGCATTCAATCGTCTTTGGGATCCTGATATTCCCATTCCCCAATAATAATAATAATAACAACAAGCAAAACAGTTTTTTTTACAGAGTTACAGTTCATATAAAGGAAATCAGTCAATGGAAATAAATTCATTAGGCCCTAATCTATGGATTCTACAGGACTGGGCAGAGGTGCAGCCCACCCACTTGGGAGCCAAGCCCAGGCAATCAAAATGAGTTTTTCCCCACAAAAAGACTTTATTACAGACAAACACTCCTCAGTTTCATCTGCTGTCCGGGTGGCTGGTCACAGACGATTCCGCAGGTGAAGAAGCTGGATGTGGAGGTCCTGGGCTGGCATGGTTACATGTGGTCTGCGGTTGTGAGGCCGGTTGGACGCACTGCCAAATTCTCTAAAACAATGTTGGAGGCGGTTTATGGTAGAGCAGTTAACATTAAATTATCTGCCAACAGCTCTGGTGGACATTCCTGCAGTCAGCATCCCAATTGCACGCTCCATCAGAACTTGAGACATCTGTAGCATWGTGTTGTGTGACAAAACYGCACATTTTAKAGTGGCCGTTTATTGTCCCCAGTCCGAGGGGCACCTGTGTAATGATCATGCTGTTAAATCAGCTTCTTGATATACCACACCTGTCAGGTGGATGGATTACCTTGGCAGAGGAGTAATGCTCACTAACATCGATGTAAGAAAATGTGTGCACAAAATTTGAGAGACATACGCTTTTTGTGCACATGGATAATCTCTGGGATCTTTTATTTCAGCTCATGAAACATGGGACAATTTTTTTTTTGTGTGTTCAGTCAAAAAGTAGTGCATTACCCTATATTAAAAAGAGAATAGGGTGCAATTTCAGACGAACCCATAGCTAGACCTCGTCAGGTACAGGACTCAGCCCATGGTCGTATTCAGTAGTGCACACCATAGAAAAGCGTAGCAAAACATTTTGAAATGAGAATGAGTGTTTCTTAAATTCAGGTTAGTAGTCCCACCCAGTTTCAGTCCATTTGGTTCTTAATGAATACAACCCGGGCCATGTGTGACAGCTTTGTGTAAGGGCTTGGACTGACCCTAAACCCTCCAGACAGACACTCTCTGGTATGAAGATGCTTCCTCTCACACAAAAACATCTGTGGCGTCTTCCAAATGACACCCTATATAGTACACCAGTACTTTTTACCAGGGCTCATAGGGCTCTGGTGAAAAGTAGTGCACTTTATAGGGAATTGGGTGCCAATTGGGAAGCAGCAGCCTAAGACATATGCCGGGTCTCATTGGATCTGGAGCTCAGCCTAACATGCACATTAACACAAGCAGCTGAGTAAGCAGAGAATATATCTTTCTGATTCCTGTAATTCCTTGTTGGGATGCCTGTGACCATCTCCCCTCCCAATCCAAGGAATCTATATCAGGCTTACCCCTGCACTTTACACTTCCAGGAAGTAGGCTATGACTACTGTATTTATTTAGAATCAATGATCTGTACTGATGGAACTGCATGCCACTGTGTAGCCTAGTGTGTAGTACAAGAGTATATATATATACATACATATATATATATCACGGACTGGTCTATCATAGTTCCTCTCTGTTCAGTGGTAAAAGTTGTGGACATGTGATTCCATTCATTGTTTTCATAGCCGCGCACGCACGCACACACACACGCACACACACACGCACGCACGCACACACACAGCTGTGATGCCTAACATCTTAATGAGATGATGAAGCATGTGATAGAGGTCAGAGACTCTCCCTCACATTCTAGCCCACGTTGTCCACAGTCCACATGAGCAGACCCCTTGGAGAGATAGGAACCAGGCTATTGTTTCAATGTGAATGTCGGAGGCTCTTACTGCATACAGCAAACAAATTAAGTTACCCCAGGGGGAAAAAATGTTATTTTACTTAAGTTTATACAACACTTTTAAGGCTTAAGGCACTATTAGGAGCAATATCCATTGTTGTTGATGGTTGGCTGAGCATTGGCCTACTCGGCAATTTAGTTGCCAATTACTAGATGTGTAGTATTGCAGAGAAACCTTGTGTGGAGACACTGAAAACCGACTTAAAGGTCTAGCTAATGCGTCTTAGGCTCTATCATCTCTAAAGAAAGGAGGAAAATGACATGACGAGTTATTGAAGTGATACAACGGTATGACTGTCGTAGTACAAGGAAAGCATCAAGCTGTTTACCTAAAACTTCAACCACGGCTAAAATCCTAATTAAAGCAGTGCTTTGCACAGCATACTACATACCGCCTCTCAAACCTTGTAGCAAGGACTTCTTCTGAAAGTGTCGACCTAGCGAGCTACATGACTGAAACAGCTCGTGTGTTCATATACCACAAGATATCTTTCCCCTGATGAATACAATACACACAGGCCCTGATCACTGCTGAGAAATGACTTTCCTCCTCTCTCTCTCCAGCTTTCACGCTCCACTCATTCTCTGAATAATCCTACCGTCTAGGGACTTCTGAAGTGTATTAAATTCAAAACTTAATGGTGCTCTGCCTCTGTTTACCTAGTCAGCTCTGTAATGATAGATCACACATGGCCTCCACGCATATGCTTCACATTTTAAAAAAATGACTTTAAAAAATATATATTTTTATTTTTATTTAACTAGGCAAGTCATTTAAGAATAAATTCTTAATTACAATGACGGCCTACACCGGCCAAACCTGGACGACGCTGGGCCAATTGTGGCGGGGGCGGCAGGACGCCTAGTGGTTAGAGCGTTGGGCCATTAACCGAAAGGTTGCTCGATCGAATCCCGAGCTGACAAGGTAAAAATCTGTCGCTCTGCCCCTGAACAAGGCAGTTAACCCACTATTCCTAGGCCGTCATTGTAAATAAGAATTTGTTCTTAACTGACTTGCCTAGTTAAATAAATGTAATATATATATAATAATGAGCTGCCCTATGGGACTCCCAATCACAGCCGGTTGTGATACAGCCTGGATTCGAACCAGGGTGTCTGTAGTGACGCCTCTAGCACTCGGGAGCCCAGTGGGGCAAAAGAGAAACCAACAACAAACATTGCATTGAAGTTGAATGAACAAGTATCAGAATGACAAGATGTGGGAAGGTGAACGAGGTGAAGTACTAGGCCTGGACATTAAAACCATTTACTGAACTACTGCTCTTCACTAACACACATTTCTGTGGATTTCCCCATATTTTAGGTTTAGTTGTTGGATGTGTAACAGGTGTTCTCTGGGTCACTCACCCAGCTGGGTAGGCCACGAGTCCAGAGCGAGGGTCACAGGCCAAAGCGCGGTTCCCAAATGCTGTGATCCCTAGCACCTTCTCCAGTGTCACCTGCAAAATCAACATCACTTCAACAATACAATAAATGGACAACACATGACATTACTCACAAATAAACACCACCATAGAAGATGTTCCATAGCATATGTTAAATCTTAAATCATGAATACACATAAGCTACAGGCCAAGGGTTTGTGTCAGTGTGTGTGCATGCGTGTGTGTGTATATAGTTAGTACCCTTAATACAAAGGAGGAGGATCATGAATGGTATTCTACTGTATCTTCCCAGATGATGAGAAGTGACATACCAGACTCAGAGTCTCGTTATTCTTAATTGAAGGAACAAGGAACTACGAAGAAACTCTTACAAATATAGAAACAAGACAGACCAGTATCTGCTATGTAGGCCAATGCATTGCACAAATACCTTTTCACAGAGTAAACAAATATGCATTGGTCAACAACTTGGGTTATAACGTATAAGCATAGTTGAAGAGAAAAGCAGCATGTCAGCAGCCCAACTTATGAGCTAATAAACATTTGAAATGTTTTGCAAAAACGAAGCCATCACACTGCACTGATATGTTCTCTGGGTTTCAGCAGTTTGTTAACCAGCAACGACATTTCACAGCAGGAATCAGCCAGTCAGATAACATTTAAGTCAAGTTCAGCTCATTGATATTCCTCTCTCTTTCTACTTACCACCTTCACAGCCTCTCAGAGATAGCCTATACATCCCTTGTGATTGGATCCCTCCAGGTCTGCTCTTCCTCATCACCCCACAACAACAAGCCAGAACAGCCAAAAGGCACTGATCACAACCCCCCCAAGAACACTGACTGAACAATAAAACACCTGGATACGAGTTAGAATAGGCTAGCTACTTGAATCCCAACACTGCCTGGTACAGCCAGTCACCCAACTGTAGTGTGGTAGATCACCTCTCCTGGGCTTCAACTGTAGTGTGGTAGATCACCTCTCCTGGGCTTCAACTGTAGTGTGGTAGATCACCTTCCTGGGCTTCAACTGTAATGTGGTAGATCACCTCTCCTGGGCTTCAACTGTAATGTGGTAGATCCCCTCTCCTGGGCTTCAACTGTAGTGTGGTAGATCACCTCTCCTGGCTTCAACTGTAGTGTGGTAGATCACCTCTCCTGGGCTTCAACTGTAGTGTTAGATCACCTCTCCTGGGCTTCAACTGTAGTTGTGGTAGATCACCTCTCCTGTGGCTTCAACTGTAGTGTGGTAGATCACCTCTCCTGGGCTTCAACTGTAGTGTGGTAGATCACCTCTCCTGGGCTTCAACTGTAGTGTGGTAGATCACCCCCCCCCCCAGTCATCACATGACTGTATTCAGTTACTGTGCCTCCCAGGGTGATTGTGTGTGGGGCACTTTCCACCTCCTGTACAGCTGCCTGTTTTTGTGCTTTCGTCACCAACCGTTGATTCTCTACGCCTACCTTGCCGGGTTGTTGGGTTCAAGTTGAAATGTGGCCATGGCAACAATCAACAGCGGCCAGCAGTGTTGTGGAAGCAGCAAGGTGACAAATAAGTAGCTTGACTATAGGCTAGTTCAGTTGATGTGATGAATTTATAAATGTATATAATAAATGAATGACCACCAGCCTATAGCTCATAAGACATAGGCTCGATCATTGGGACGTTGCATAAAAACAGAGGTTGAAGCTTCCAGACAGGAAAAGGACAAAAAGTGGAAGTTAGGCTATTGCTCCATAAATAGAGTTTAGAACAATGTGCTTTCTGTTTGTTTACAGAGTTCTACGTCAAAGGAATAATTGACTACGTCAACATTTTTAAAAAGGGACGTTAATGAGCCCAGTATACCTCCTCCTTGTAAACAAAGCATATCGGAGGAAGTTTTCAGCAGCAAGCAGGTAGGCGTCCAGTACAGTCATATTCTAGAACGGTACTCACAGCCTAAGAAATAAAACGTTAGACCCAGGATAATAAGAAAATCCACTCCCCCTTAAATCTCTCATACTCAAACATGTATTCCTTTGTCTGACTCCCTACTCCAGAGTGTTTCACACTCGGCTAGTAGGCTGTCTGCATAAGCTTGCCATCATATCTTAGCCTACACCATAAGAAAACAAAGGCAGATTGACATCAAATGAATTAAGCTCACTTAAATAATAAACAACCACAGCAAGACTAATAATTACTCACATCATTACCTATCATCAAGCAAAACAAAATACAAACAATGGGAAAAGTAATTTCCATTTTCATACCCCCCCCCCCCCCCCCCCCCGGAAAATCAAGACAACCTGAGGTAGTATGTTGGTTAACCTAAGGTTGTGAAGATACAGTATAGCCTACATGTAGGCTATGTAGTTGATTCACTCATACCTGATTCTCAGCTTTCTCCCTGCTGTGTTACATAATGTCAGGCTAGTAGAGTAGTGGTAGGTTAGTGTTTACATCTGGTTTGTCTCTGATGTAAGTGTGCCACGGAGCTCTCATTCAAACACCTCTTACAACCCACTAGGAGAAACAGCCATGGACGCTTAATAAAACAATGGGACTAACAGAATGACAGAATTTGGACCTTTTAAAATAGGACACTCATTTTGCCTGAGTAACCTTTCAATGTTTAAAAAAATATCTATATTTATATGTAAATAATAGTCATAACAAATCCTAACAGTCGCTACTGTACTAAAAGAGAGAAGGGAGAGAATTGGAAAGGCGATGTAAAAAAGTGGGCCTATACTCTGCATGCATGCAGAAACACATAGGGCCTACAATCTCTGAGTTTATTCACAAATGGGAGATTCTGCAGCAATGTTTAAAGACATCTACGAATGACTGTCCAGCATGGCTTGGGGCTTGTTACAGCTTTATAGCCTACGCTTCACAGGGAGCAAGGAGGAGTATTAAGTAGCCTATGTATGACTGTTCTAGGCACTGCCATGTCTCTTGAGACTTTGTAGTACACTAACTACAGCCACTGACACTCCTGGGTGGAACAGGAAGGTACAGTACTGTCGGTGTCCTGCTACAGCCGTAAACAGAGAGACTGGAATGCACCAGCAGAGTGAACTTCATGGAAGAGGGGGGAATTACTACACATGAAAGCTTGTCATATTGACAACATTCTTGGACGTATCGTCTTCAACGTACAGAATTATTGTCATCTATAAGAACCAATGTTATTGTTATCTGAATTGATTGTACTGCAGGTCTATTCTTCACTGCTTTTCAGGGGGTTCAGTCAACACACAGAGACAGAGAGACAGAGAGAGAGAATATGCAGGTAGCTTGTAGCCAACATGGGAATGGAACGAACCCAGCTGTCTGTCTGAAAGGTACAGTATGTGTCACATGCCACTTTCTCATGTCAACACCAAGGAAATGAACAGACTTCTCCTTTAAAATCGACTTATAGTAAGGTTGCGAATAGCATGGGAATCACTGTAAAAATTAGGACAGTAATTGTTTTACTACAGGTATAAGAATTTACTTAAACAGTGTGTGAGACATGTCATGAAGATATGGAGTTGACTGCAGGACTAGGCTAGGAGGGACAAGTTTATGTAAACTATGATGAGCAACCTCCATGGGGTTGCTGTTGCAAGGGAAAATAAGACTGCATGCAATGTCCAAGAACATATTTTTGTTTAATGGTCAGTGACACACTTCCCCAAATATGTGATGTACATGGAATCTATATGAGGATCCACTAAATAAATATGAATGTCCCTCCAATGATTGTGTGCATTGTCAATATTTGACGTATTATTCCAGAACACCGGTGCAGTTGCAATACATCATTCTTCTCATTAGAAAGCACTGGACTGTGCATTTCATTTTACTGCTAGATCAATGCCATTTCAATTATATACAAATGACTGTGATATTGCCTGGTAGGTCGCTCGCAGTGTATGATAGCAAATCTATAAGCTGGTTATAATGGTCTTCTGTCAATGTTCAAAAAATGAAAATGTACAGGGATGAGTGTCCATGCCAGATACATACCTTGTTAGTGAGATTTTCTTTGTTGTTCAGAGCTTTATTCCTTCTCAGTTTTATAGATGGCGAGCGAAGCAGATTTTTGATCCGACTCTTTATTGTGGAACCCTCCACCGTCATCTTGAAAAATAAATTCTGACTGATCTCTTTAACCGGTTGATAGAATTAGTGCATGCAAATATGGAAACCGGTGGTGAAATACAGACACAATTTCTACTTCACCAAAATAAATAAATAGATCAAATATACAGGAATATGCTGTCATGCTTCCTACAGGTTCAATGAGCTGGTTCTGTCAGCATATGTGCAGTTCTCGTTTATTTCATGCCCTGCTCTGTCTAGAAAGCTTTTCCGCATTATCTGTCCTTCTTGGATCGCATTCTGATCCACGGAGAGGGATCTCTCTCTGGATGCATTTGGAAAAATTGTAAACGTTCCCAGATTGTCAACAGGATTAGCTACTTCGATGGTCGGGTCACAGAAGACAGTCTGTCACGGCTCCGCTCCTCTTGTCATTGCCTCCTCATCGACGAGAACTCACCAATGATTGGCAAACTGGATCTGTCTGTGGCACAACACCAGTTGGTTAGCCAGCTAGCCAAGGTTCCAGCCAGAGTTAGGAATTAGAATACGGATATCTATGGTCCCAGCTGTCTCTTGCGTCCCCATATGGGCAAACAAGATACTAACGTTTGCTTAAACCACTCAATAAGACTATGCCCAGTGCTATTGCCTACGAGCATGTCATTTGACAATGTTAACAAACTAGCATTGTATCTAACAATAGTTAGCAGTGCCTATAGGGGCTAAGGTTAGCATAGGCGCCTTGGGCACTAGCTACCTTGCCATTGCTATAATTTTTTGCCTGGTTATGCAATGCATGGTTTAATGATCACACTTTGGAACATATCTAGCTTTCTTTTTTATAACGTTCCCTTTCGTTTCGACGATTTTCTAAATCACGACTGTCAGGGCAGACCTCATTATCTCGCTTAGTTGCAAGCATCAACATTTACAGTCGTTTGTTTTGATTACACTGGACAAGCAATCTGACCCAGATCTCACCCTAACTGGTCAAGTCATTGTCGCCATCTAGTGGTGGTTGAAAGTGGCTGGGACATCCATCTCATGTGGAGCTCCCGGCTGGGCCTGTCTGCAACTGTCAACTTGTTTTGTGTCTTCTAACTCGAATGCAACATTTGAATGAAAACAGTCGGCGAATGGCGGCGTTTAGCTATTGAAAATGTAAACAAAGCGAATTATAGATGCCTTGGAAAATACATAATTTTCGAACCTTTTATTTTCAAGACTTTAAACCTTTTATTAATCATTTACATGCAGTACACGTTAGTCCCAATTTCCTTGTGTGCTGCGTACCAGGGCAGTTGCTCCATATTATAGCTTGCATCATCTTCTTTACCCTATATGACTACACTAATACGTGTGAGGTGGCCAATGTGGTGAACCTTCTAGTGGAGTCCTCCAAGTTACTCTACTGCCACAATGCTATTCTGGATCCCTTTTATTTTCCACATCAAAGAGGGGTTTGGGGAGCTGGTCAGTAAAGCCTTAGATAGTCTGTTGGTTGTAGAGTCTGTTGGTGGCAGAAGTATACATCGAGGGGAAAGAAAAAATTGTGAGGACCCCCTTCAGTCAGTGTAGTTCAACTGAGCTGAGCGTTAGAAGAAATGTGCCTTTGGAGCATTTGGTCTGCTGCTAGACTAGAGCAATGCAGTGAAAATGTGGGCAATTATGCATGTGTCCAACCTGGTCGCAAAACATTTTGTATTATGTACATAAATCTGAGMCAATCCATTAATATATGTTACGTTTCGTACGGTATGTATTCATTCTAGAATTTCCATCACCCATTTTGTATGATATGTTACGAATTACGATTAGTTCTATACGTTACGAATTTGCTAAACGTATATATTACGAATTCTAGCTAAGTGACTAGCTGGCTAACATTAGGAAGGGATGATGAGGAGCAAGGGACCGGACACCTGCAGAGTAGTAGGATAACAGATTATACAGTAGGTGGCTGCACTGACCTGAACCACGAGGTTACCACAATTCCACAGTAGCCGATGCCACTCTTCTGGTGCCAGTAGATTGTGTTAGGAAAGCTGAGGTAAATGAGCAGGACGGCAATGGCCCATACGAGCAGGGAGACCAGAGCAGCGTTGTGGGGTCGGACCAACCGAGACTCGAGTGGGAAGATTATGGACAGGCGCGGTCGGTGATGACTGCACAGATAAACATGGTGCTTCAGACCTACAACGTGGAGTATGTTACTCAGGGCGCACAGTGAAAGGCCCATGCTCCAGTCATAGTTCTCACTTACCGCCCAGGGCGATCTATGTASTGTTTGGAGGCCAGGTATGCTAGGTCACACAGAGCAAGGTTCAGTACTCCGATGGAGCAGATAGTCCACTGTCGAGACGATTTGAGGCAGGTTACCAGGCTACAGAGGTTTCCAAAGATACAGAGCAGTAAGAGGCTATGGTAGAATAATGGGGGAATGACTTGCAGCGCAGTTGAGTGTTGAGCTGCAGTCCTCAAAGGGGGACTAATGGCAGGGAAAGGTCTTCGATGGCCGATGTGCTGTTTCTTTGCCATGACCAGCTGTAGGAGTCTTTTCACAGTTCCTTAATCAACTGATAAATTGAATAAAATGTGTCAGATCAAACAATTACAAATTCAAGTAATCTGTCAAATCTCATAGTGCCTTCGGGAAGTATTCAGACCCCTTGACTTTTTCCACATTGTTACGTTACAGCCGTATTAATCAATCTACACACATTACCCCATAATGACAAAGCAAAAATAGGTTTTTAGAAATGTTTGCTAATTTATATACAAAAAAACGGAAATATCACATTTAGTTAAGTACTCAGACCCTTTACTCAGTACTTTGTTGAAGCACCTTTGGCAGCAATTACAACATCGAGTCTTCTTGGGTATGACGCTATAAGCTTGGCACACCTGTATTTAGGGAGTTTCTCCCATTCTTCTCTGCAGATTCTCTCAAGCTCTATCAGGTTGGATGGAGAGCGTTGATGCACAGCTATTTTCAGGTCTTTCCAGAGATGTTCGATCAGGTTCGAGTCCGGGTCTGGCTGGGCCACTCAAGGACATTCAGAGACTTGTCCCAAAACCACTCCTGCATTGGCTGTGTGCTTAGGGTCCTGAATGCTCTGGAGCAGGTTTTCATCAAGGATCTCTCTGTACTTTGCTTCGTTCATCTTTGCTTCGATCCTGACTAGTCTCCCAGTCTCTGCCGCTGAAAAACATCCCCACAGCATGATGCTGCCACCATGCTTCACTGTAGTGATGGTGCCAGGTTTCCTCCAGACGTGAAGCTTTGCATTCAGGCCAAAGAGTTCAATCTTAATTTCATCAGACCAGAGAATCTTGTTTCTCATGGTCTGAGAGTCTTTAGGTGCCCTTTGGCATCTCCAAGCAGGCTCTCATGTGCCTTTTACTGAGGAGTGGCTTCTGTCTGGCCACTCTGCCATAAAGGCCTGATTGGTGGAGTGCTGCAGAGATGGTCGTCTTTCTGGAAGGTTCTCCCGTCTCCACAGAGGAACTCTAGAGCTCTGTGAGTGACCATTAGGGTCTTGGTCACCTCCCTGGCCAAGGCCTTTCTCCCCCAATTGCTCAGTTTGGCCGGGCGGCCAGCTCTAGGAAGAGTCTTGGTGGTTCCAAACATCTTCCATTAAAGAATGATGGAGGCCACTGTGTTCTTGGGGACCTTCAATGCTGCAGAACTGTTTTTGTACACTTCCCCAGATCTGTGCCTCTACACAATCCTGTCTCGGAGCTCTATGGACAATTCCTTCAACCTCATGGCTTGGTTTTTGCTCAGACATGCATCTCTTTTGTCTGAACAATTAGTATAAAATATAAATTTTTCATTTTTTGAGCATACAATATATACTGAACAAAAAAAGCAACATGCAATAATTTAAAAGATTCTACTGAGTTACAGCTCATATAAGGAAAGAAGTAAATTCCTAATCTATGGATTTCAAATGACTGAGAATACAGATATGATTCTGTTGGTCACAGATACCTTTAAAAAAAAATTTTTTTTTAAGTGTATCAGAAAATCGTTCAGTATCTGATGTGACCACCATTTGCCTCATGCAGCGTGACACATCTCCTTCACATAGAGTTGATCAGGCTTTTGATTGTGGCCTGTGGAATGTTGTCCCAGTCCTCTTCAGTGGCTGTGTGAAGTTGCTGGATATTGGCGGGAACTGGAACACACTGTCGTGCACGTCGATACAGAGCATCCCAAACATGCTCAACGGGTGACATGTCTGGTGTGTTTGTAGGCAAAGGAAGAAGTGGGACATTTTCAGCTCCCAGGAATTGTGTACAGATCCTTGCGACATGGGGCCGGGCATTATAATGTTGAAAGATGAAGTGATGGTGGAGGATGAATTGCACTAGAATGGGCCTCAGGATCTCGTCACGGTAGCTCCGTGCATTCAAATTGTCATCGATAAAATTGTATTGTGTTCGTTGTCCGTAGCTTATGCCTGACCATACCATAACCCCACCACCACGCGGCACTCTGTTCACAACGTGGACATCAGCAAACAGCTCGCCCACATGACGCCATACATGTGGTCTTCGGGTGTGAGGCCGGTTGGACGTACTGCCAAATTCTCTAAAACGACGTTTGAGGCAGCTTATGGTAGAGAAATGATCATTTAATTCTCTGGTAACAGCTCTGGTGGACATTCCCGCAGTCAGCATACCAAATGCACTCTCCCTCAAAACTTAGACATCTGTGGCATTGTGTTGTGTGACAAAACTGCACATTTTAGAGTGGCCTTTTATTGTCCCCAGCACAAGGTGCACTTGTGTAATGATCATGCTGTTTAATCAGCTTCTTGATATACCACACCTGTCAGGTGGATGGATTATCTTGGCAAAGGAGAAATGCTCACTAACAGGGACGTAAACAAATTTCTGCGCATTTGAGAGAAATAAGCTTTTTGTGCCTAGGGAAATTTCTTGGATATTTTATTTCAGCTCATGAAACACGGGACCAACACTTTCCATGTTGCGTTTATACTTTTCTTCAGTATAGCTCAGTATTTGTATTATTTATTTGAGTATTTTTTTGCTCATTTTTATCAAGGAATACAATAATTCCAGACCCAATTGTATAATAAAATGTCAATACACAGGAAAATACACTAGTATAGTCTAATATTCTAATTTCTGATATGAAATCACATTTCCGATATGATTCTTTTTTTATTATTTGCTTTTCTGTAACAAGCTAAATATTTTATAAACAACTTTGAGCAAACTTCTAACCAAAAATAGAACTGAAGTAAGGAGGAGATAGTTCTGATCGACACTTACCCTTGGAGAAGGCAGCTGTATTTAAAAAAAAAAAAAAACGTTTCAATGTTCTGCAACTTTGTTCACAACTGTTTATCACACTACGGCATCATGTCACATCTGAAGAAATGATCATGCCTACATCCCAAATGGCAGGGCCTTGGTCAAGAGTTGTTATTTGGGACACACCTATTGCTATAAATTATAATTCACAGGGGAAATTAAGACATTTTCCGGTAACGGATAAGGTCATTAGTTTGCCGTTAGATCCCAGGGGACGATTGGGAAATGTCAGATCTCTCGCTGTCCTTTAAAAAGGGCAAATGAAACAAGGAAGGAGTATTTAGCATTTTAACAATCAATTACCAATTACCCATGCATGTTCTTTCACAATATTCCTGTAAAAAATGTTTTTTTAAATGTCGTATGTACAGTTACAGTAACTCACTTAATCTTTACAGTCAGAAAGTAACTGCATCAGAAACGTAAATCTGGCAGCCGATGTTCATTATTATATTTTATTTCAAGGTATCTTTCCTTTCTCTTACGTCAACATCCTAAACGTAACAGTTATTGACCCCATATAAAAACATGAGAAATATCTTTACAAAAAAACAACCATCGTTCTCAAAGTGGAAAAACGTAATTATTTACATGGCCTATTATTTAAAAAAAATGGAGTTTATATTTTTACAGAAATTCAATCTACACTATATGGTTCTAACCAACACGTCTTGATGCAGTTTAACGAGATGGCTGGCTTTTAATTCTGCAAGCTTTACCTCTTAGCAGCATAAAAATTATTACAGCAACGACAGCTTTCATTTCCCTCAAATACACAAATTCTCTCAAATGGCACCCTATTCCCTACATAGTACACTACTTTTGATCAGGGCCCTGGTCAAAAGTAGGGCACTATATAGGAAATCGGGTGCCATTTGGGACACTTGCATAGTCATTTCTACTAATATTATAGTGAATGTCAGGGTCTAATTATTACATACATCACTGAAGTGAAGCTGCTCTTAGAAGAAAGTCACAAGCGCTGCAGATTCAATGACCTGTCCATCCTACAGGGACCTATTATGATCACATTTATCAAGGGTTTTCTATGTTGAGATTTGTTGTCTGCACTGCAAACTGAGCGGTTAGTAGTTAGTGTAGAAAACATTGTGCCATACAAAAAAATTATAATTACAGATTAAATGTTCCTTAAAGGTGAAGTAACTACAAACATGAAGAAACAGAGATCTCCCACTCCAATATGGAGACAGGATTTTTTCAGAGGCCCTATACACACACAACAGTACTATGAACAGAACTGGCATCCGTACCATCAGATGTCTGTCTACAAATCCTCTTGCTCTGATAGAACAAATAATATACTCTAAGGGCTCGAACACACCAATTGCGTTTGTCTGCTGAGAGTACTTGTGAACCGAGTGCAAACCGGTTTTACATATAAAAACGTGCGAAGACGTCAACAGCTCGCTGAACAACAAGCGGTAAACGACAGGAGATCTACATTCGGTGCGATGTGTGTAACCCTTAAAGGCAGAACATACTGGACACCCTTAAATGTACCAAGGTCCTGGCAGCTTATTATACAATATTCATTGCATCTCCTCTTTAAAATGAGGGAAAGAAAAGCAACAATTCAGGGCCTGTATTTATAGTGTCTTAGAGATGCGTTGATCTAGGATCAGATCCATGTGAGCTTATTCGTTATGATCTAAAAGGTTAAACAGATTCTAGATCTGTACTCTTATTGAGACACTTCATAAATACAGGTGTAGATAACAGAGATTTGAACAGAAAAACATGACACTGTTCTGACAGGAGTTATGTCAGTCTTTCCGATATGCACCGTTAGGTAGTATCGCTTCTAAAACTAAACAAAAATACGGCCTATGTGAAAGGGGGTATTGAGGAGATGGCTACAATGTTGACCTGGGCCTAAGTGAGTTGGTGCTTAGTTCTATGTCTGAGGGTTGCTCTTTAGTCATCGTGGGTCTAGTCTTGGCATGGGCCTCATCTGCAGCAGCAGTGGCGGGGTCAGTGCTTTTTGCAGTACCTCTTGAACTTTTGTAGTGCATGTTTTTGCTTGTTGGCTGTGCCCATTGACAGCAGGAGCAGAAACAGAAGCAGTCTCTGATGGTTTCAGGTTAGATCCAAAACCAACTTTAAGGTCCTCTGCCTGTGGTACTGGCAGAACTGGGCCTTTGAAAGTCTCTTCCTGGCCCTTGTCCTCATCCGGTCTCAGGAACAAGGGGCTGAGGGAACGCTCGTCATTTCCATCTCCGATGATTGCCTTCTCCGTCTTTGGTGGTGGTAGCACCCTGTCTGTCGGAGGTGTGGGTACCCTCACAGTCCCCATCTGCCCAGGCTCGGTGTGTGGTATGCGGGAGACCACTGGAGGACCTCAGGGGCTGCTGTTGTTATCTGTGGTAATCTGCTGGTTGAGGATGAAGATCTCGTTGAGGAGAGACGTCAGGTTTGGACATTGAGGGGATAATGATGGTGACCGAAGCGACACCTAAAAAAAAAAAAGGTGAGAAATTTAAGAAGAATCCAAATCAAATCAGAAAACATTTCAATGCAACTATGAGTCAATGCAGTGTGCCTTGTGTCACTACAAGCCTACCTGGTGTTTGAGACTGTTGCATTTCGATTCCAGTGACGCGTCCTACCGGCAGCAGAGAACGGGCAGACTGCATGGCGATCACCTGCTGAGATGTGATCACTCCACCCACTATAGACAGCATTTGAGGGAGAAACCCAGCATGAACTGGTGGGGAATCTGTTGGGGAGGCAGAAAAAAAGGATCTAAATTATTAATTTCTTCACATGAAAGTTCAGTCTCTAGACCAGCAGTCTGTCTTATTGAAGTCAACCTGGCCCATTGGGTGCTGATACAGTAACAGGGTCAGAGGGACGGGAGGCTCACCTGGGGCAGTCTGTATTTTTCTGCGAGACAGGATGTTAGGTCTGGTCCTTTCACCCGGCGAACGCCACATTGAGGGGTGTTTACTGGAAGGTGGTGTGATGATGGGCCTTGTCTTGGGTCGTTGGGGTGCAGGCTTTTGGGGGATAGAGTGGGGGACTGGGGTGGCTACGACCTTTAACTTGAGGCCGGGTGCCAGGGACTTTGGCTCAGGCTGTCGAGTGCTCCTGAGTGAAATTGTTTTATTGGGTGAGACCGATGATGAGGACGCTTTTGAGGACGGCCCTCTCCACTTCCTTTTGAACACCATGTCCTTCAGTTTGGTCGAGATGTCCTGCGGTTTCCTGATGATGAGCTCCTCTGTCTTTCCTGTTGAGAGAACACAGGCCAGTGTTATAGGAAGGAGACCGAATAGGAGACGAGAGAAGGGGGGTGAAATGTAAGGCTCATTACCAGATTTCTTTGAGATTTTCTTAATATCACCAGCTCTCTCCCTGGTCAGCCCGCTCTTCAGTTTTTCAAGGCGCTCGCATTTGTCTCTCAGGTCAAAGACTTGTTTTCGGTCCTGTTAAATAACATAGAGAATACTTTATTATTTCCTGAAGAGATTCTTTACTAAATAAAATTATGCAACGAGCGTTGTCTCTCGTATGGGTTGTGCAAGTCCGAGTGCTAATGGTAACATTGAACCAAGAACACTGTAAATTATAACCATGGACAGTGAAATCACAGCACAAGCATATTTGAAGGAAGGCATTAAAAGGTTGTTTATGACTTTGTAATAACATCGAGGGGGAGACATACTCTTAATTTGGGTCCTATTTCTCCTTCCACTTCTTTAGCGTATTTTGCCTTCAGTTGTGAAGTGGTGCTCTTCTGTGCATTGTCTTCCACACTCTCAATGTCTACAGCCTCCTCCTCTACCGCACTTTCTTCAACATCCTGAAAGACAGATGAGTCAAAGTTAAAAAAACAAAGAAAAACATAATTCTCAAGAGAAAACGACTAGATTTTAATAGACAGAAACCGAACTGTGTTGTATAATTAAGCAATAAGGGACGAGGGGATGTGGTATATTGGCCATATACCACAAACCCCCGAGGTGCCTTATTGCTATTATAAAACTGGTTACCAATGTAATTAGAGCAGTAAAAATAAATGTCTTGTCATACCCGTGGTATACGGTCTGTTATAAGCTGGGTGGTTCGAGCCCTGAATGCTGATTGGCTGACAGACGCGGTATATCAGATGGTAAACCACGGGTAAGACAAAACATTACATTTGCTATCAGTTTATAATAGCAATAAGGCACATTCGGGGGTTTGTGATATATGGCCAATATACCACGGCTAAGAGCTGTGTCCAGGTACTCCGTGTTGCGTTGTTCATAAGAACAGCCCTTAGCCGTGATATATTAGCCATATACCACACCCCCTTGGGCCTTATTGCTTAAATATACCACAGACAATCAGCATTCAGGACTCAAACCACCCAGTTTAGAATGAGGTATAACAGTTCTTACACTGATGTTAATGACGTCCCCTTCAACGTTGTTGTCGTCATCATTGGCAGAATCCTCTGTCTCATCCGAGGAGTTGTCCGTTTTCTCCTCCTCCGTGTCCTCCAAAAGGTCCACCACCTCCATCACCGCTTCCCTGTCCTCCTCCGTGTCCTCCAGAAGGTCTACCACCTCCATCACCTCCTCCCTGTCCTCCTTCTCCTTTTCTGCTGTCACTCCTCCCATGTGCCTTGGTCTTGGTCTCGACCTGGCCTCACTGCAGGTCAAGACAGCTGAAGAGGACGAGACAGCAGAGGAGACTTTGGGAACTCCTTGCATATTCCTGTTGACGAGTAGCTCCTCACTCTTCTGCTGGGAACAAACATACTGGATGTTCCTCAGGATCTGCTTCTCAGACTCTCCTGTGGAGGGAAAGATGTTAGTTGAATGTTGGTTGAATGTTACAGCAGTGTCCATTATTACCAGTTAACTGGGACATCTTCTTGACATAAGCTGCTCTCTCCAGGGTCAGTGAACTCCTTAGCTTCTCCACGTCGGTACTTTTCTTAGTCAGGATTTGGATCTCCTCCGTTGCCTGGTAACATACATTTATTTTAGTTCACTTTTTAATCTATTGACGACGGATGCTTCAACAAAACAAAGCACAGCTCTGACTGGCCACATTATTAAAATATACAGATACCTTGTCTGAGTCCTAAATGGCACCCTATTCCCTATATAGGGCTCTGATCAAAAGTAGTGTACTATATAGGGAATAAGGTGCTATTTTGGACACACACAGTAATTAAAAGGGATAATTAAATTGAACAAAATGAACAATGGTTTGGATAAAGTCAAAGTAAGTAAACATTTTAAGAAAAAGTTAACCATCCTTTTATAGGTGCTTACTTCTTTAAGGATATACACTTTCGCAGCTTTTTGGGCAAGTTTCAGTGTCTCTCTCAGCCGCTGGAAGCACCCATGGAGCTCAAAACGGCGATGCCTCTCCTCCACGTTGTGCTTCAGCTGCTTCTACAGAATGCAACAGGATGAAGCTCTATCATGGAGTCTAAATGGCAAACTACAGACTTGAATATTAAAACTAAGGCATAATGGCGCTATAGTTGAGGTACAGAACAACAGACTGTTTACATAAATTACTCAGACCTACCCACACAAATAGAAAAACAAAGAAAGAAACAGACTACTACTGTTTAGTCACAAAAACGAGAGAATATGAGATTTAGGTAACTAGAGTCTCAAAACAGACGTGCTGTATGAAGTTAAAATGGTTCTTACACTGATGACGTCGATGAGCTCCTCTTTATTAACACTTGAATCGTCAGAATCTGTCTCGTCAGATGAGTTGTCCATCTTCTCATCCAAATGGTACTCATCCTCCACCAGGTCCTCCACCTCCTTCCTCTTCGGTCTTCCTGTCCATGTCTGGTAGGGGTCATCAACATGAACCATCTTAGTAAGGAGATTGGAGTCTGCTGTGGAGATGGTGTTATCTTTGATGCCTGTCTTTGTGACCTGGGTTATAGGGGGGTTGAGGGGTTGAGGGGGAGGCTGCAGCACTCTAAACACCTCAGGCTGGATATTAGGGTCTAAATTGCAGTCCACTGGGGAGATAGCATCAGCTTTTATAAATTTAAACTGGGGTCCTTTAGGGGGTTTTGTGGATTTAGGAGGCGTTTTGGTTTTCTGGCAAGGCCGCATCCAACTATACACCTCAGAGACTACATTAGAGTCTACATTGGAGGTCACTGTGGAGATATTGTCAGCTTTGACACCTGTGTTCGTAACCATCTTTGTTGGGGATTTGACAGTAATTACTGTGGTTTCCGGGTGAGGCTGCAGCACAGTAACACCCCCTACTACAGGCATCACCTTAGAGAAGCCCTGAGCTGGCACCGTCAGACACTTGATGATGGGCTCCTTGTTGCCTGTCTGAGGAACAATCTCCAAGGTGTATGTCCCGCCATTTGTCACAGTGGGTGAGAGACTAACGTAACATGGGGTGGTTTTAGTGGCGGTGATAGTGGTGCTGGATGCAGTTTGGGTCTTTGGGAAAGTGACAAGGGGGACAGTACTGACGGTGGAAGCACAGCTACCAGGGCCCTTGCTCTGCCATGTGGTGAGAGAGGAGGTGGAGCTGTTCGTGGTGGTCAAGCACGCAGGCATGGTTAAACTGATCATCCCACCTAAAAAGAAAATATAATAAAGTTCAGCTGTAGCTAGGTTTCCATCCAATTTGCGACAGATTTTTCATCTGAATATTCTAAAATAAGCATTTTCCCCATCAGAGATGTTTCCATCAAATTGACTTGTTGTGGATAAACGTCTGTGCATAAAAATAACTTGAGGTTGGCCTCCCGAGTGGCACAGCGGTCTAAGGCACTGCATCGCAGTGCTCGAGGCATCACTACAGACCCGGGTTCGATCCCAGGCTGTGTTATTGGGCTCTAGCGACTCATTGTGGCAGGCCGGGCACCTGCAGAATGACTTCGGTTATCAGTTGAACGGTGTTTCCTCTGACACATTGGTGCAGCTGGCTTCCGGGTTAAGCGGGCAGGTGTGAAGGAGCGCGGTTTGGTGGGTTATGTTTTGGAGGACACATGACTCGACTTTGCCTCTCCCGAGCACATTGGGGAGTTGCTGCGATGAGACAAGATCATAATTGGATCGCAATTGGATATCACGAAAATTGGGGAGAAAAGGGAGTTAAATTGGTTTCCATCGCATTTTCAAATCTACTGATGGTTCTGTCACTAAATGTTTTGTGTAGTCGTGGCCAAAAGTTTTGAGAATGACACAAATATACATTTTCACAAAGTCTGCTGCTTCAGTGTATTTAGATATTTTTTGTCAGATGTTACTATGGAATACTGAAGTATAATTACAAGCATTTCATAAGTGTCAAAGGCTTTTATTGACAATTACATGAAGTTGATGCAGAGTCAATACTTGCAGTGTTGACCCTTCTTTTTCAAGACCTCTGCAATCCGCCCTGGCATGCTCTCAATTAACTTCTGGCCCACATCCTGACTGATGGCAGCCCATTCTTGCCTAATCAATGCTTGGAGTTTGTCAGAATTTGTGGGKTTTTGTTTGTCCACCCGCCTCTTGAGGATTGACCACAAGTTMTCAATGGGATTAAGGTCTGGGGAGTTTCCTGGCCATGGACCCAAAATATTGATGTTTAGTTCCCTGAGCCACTTAGTTATCACTTTTGCCTTATGGCAAGGTGCTCCATCATGCTGGAAAAGGCATTGTTCATCACCAAACTGTTCCTGGTTATTTGGGGGAAGTTGCTCTCTGAGGATGTGTTGGTACCATTCTTTATTCATGGCTGTGTTCTTAGGCAAATTGTGAGTGAGCCCACTCCCTTGGCTGAGAAGCAACCCCACACATGAATGGTCTCAGGATGCTTTACTGTTGGCATGACACAGGACTGATGGTAGCGCTCACCTTTGTTTATGGCATCCGGAAAAAAGCTTGTCAATCAGAAAGGGGATTCATCAGAGAAAATGACTTTACCAGTCCTCAGCAGTCCAATCCCTGTACCCTTTGCAGAATATCAGTCTGTCCCTGATGTTTTTCCTGGAGAGAAGTGGCTTCTTTGCTGCCCTTCTTGACACCAGGCCATCCTTCAAAAGTCTTCGCCTCACTGTGCGTGCAGATGCACTCACACCTGCCTGCCGCCATTCCTGAGCAAGCTCTGTACTGGTGGTGCCCCGATCCCGCAGCTGAATCGACTTTAGGAGACGGTCCTGGTGCTTGCAGGACTTTCTTGGGCGCCCTGAAGCCTTTTTCACAACAATTGAAACGCTCTCCTTGAAGTTCTTGATGATCCGATAAATGGTTTATTTAGGTGCAATCTTACTGGCAGCAATATTCTTGCCTGTGAAGCCCTTTTGTGCAAAGCAATGATGACGGCACGTGTTTCCTTGCAGGTAACCATGATTGACAGAGGAAGAACAATGATTCCAAGCACCACCCTCCTTTTGAAGCTTCCTGTCTGTTATTCAAACTCAATCAGCATGACAGAGTCATCTCCAGCCTTGTCCTCGTCAACACTCACACCTGTGTTAGCGAGAGAATCACTGACATGATGTCAGCTGGTCGTCTTGTGGCAGGACTGAAATGCAGTGGAAATGTTTTTTGGGGATTCAGTTAATTTGCATGGCAAAGAAGGACTTTGCAATTAATTGCAATTCATCTGATCACTCTTCATAACATTCTGGAGTATATGCAAATTGCCATCATACAAACTGAGGCAGCAGATTTGTGAAAATTAATATTTGTGTCATTCTCAAAATTGGCCACGACTGTATATAGTGAATGTGCCCACTCTGTATTGGCACGTGCTCTAGACAACAGCTTGCAGATACAGTGCAGGTATGGCCCACATGAGTTTATTATGGGGAAAAAATATTTCTCAAAGGCAGCCAAGCATCGATCATCATTTCACCAGAATAAGACCCTCAATATTTAATGGAAAGGAGCATCAAGCTCATCAGTGTTCACTTTCACCACCCTATGAAGTTCATAACTTATTTAATCTGTATCCTAATACACTGCATGCTACACAAAAACAGTATGTATTTAAGCAACATTCATTCATTGGAGATTACTTATTATACATGGGAATCCTTGATCTGTCTTCCTAAAATGTCCAAGTCATTGTTTCATAACATAGTCATCAACATAGTCAGTCTTGCATGTGAAAGAGCAGCAATGCCTTGGCATGAATAGAATCAACTGTCAGACACTCACCCATGTTGTGCATGACAAGGTTGGGGTTAAGGGCCTGCAGCTGGCTGAGGGCAACCAGGTGGAACAGCTGTCCGTTGGGGTTCCGGTATAGGGTGTTCCCTGAGGTGTTCCTTACCGACTGCAGCACCATTCTCTGACCCGGCGCGACAGTGGGGTCTACCATCAAAAACAACGGAGAAAATGCATCCCATAACATTTTAACATGGAAAAAGCTGTTCTATCGTTCAGCCTACAGTAGCAGCCAATGTGTGGTGTTCAATGAAGGCCTACATTCCATGAGACTTGAAAAAAAAACTGAGCTTGACACTAACCTGTTTAATCACTTGTCCTAAAGACAAGGATGTGACTGAAAATGTTGTTGTGTTATTTGATGCAAGAACTATCTCCTCAAACCAATATTACAGAGAATCACACAAATTATGCTACCCTCTGCCTATTGTCTACTTAGCTTATTCAAGCCTGTCTCAAAATACAACACTGTCCCTTCAAGACAAAAAAAAGCTCTTTACCCAACTCGCTTTTCAAAGATGTCTATAAAATGCACACATTTTGTGCTCTTGGAGGAAGCAATAACTCCCCCATGTTGCTACACGTAGCTCTCTCCTTGATCTCAAAACAAGCACATCTACTGACGACCGCTCATGCTGTAAACATAGTCCAGTTCAAAGTAAATGGCACAGATCCATATATGGCAATGGTCTATTTGCATATAGGTCTACTGCAGCTCTGATTGGTTATGGTGCTCAAGTCTGTGTAGAGTATGAGTCGTACCTGTCAATGCAATAGAATCCTACTCCAATGTGTTCTGCCTAAAACAAAACCTCATGCATAGTTAATTTTTCATACTATCTCATGCATAGTTTTTATTTTATTTTTATTGAATATTTAAAATTATGCAGTGAAACCGCTAAACATCTTCAGCACATTAGTCATCTAACAGAATCCCATCCAGAGCGACCCACAGAAGCAACCAGGGTCAACACCCTGCTAAAAGGAATGTTGACAGATCCATTAGCCACCGGCCCAAGCTCTCAAACGCCAGGTCACCATCCTTACCAAGACCCCCACGTTCATTCAAACCAATCGCTCCCCCCCCCCCCCAAGAGAAAAATGAAAATCATCCCCCCGTCAAAAGACATCAAGGACAACAAAATCATAACAGCAAGGCCAACTGAATATGTTTGAGTGCATGTATGTACGACTCAGGGATGCTGGCATTCTAAGCAGTTCCTCTGTCCAGTGTCTATGTTTTTTTGACCACCTTAATCTTTTTACTTTATCCCAGTCCTCAGCAGTCCGATCCCTGTACCTTTTCTTTTTATTGGCCAGTCTGAGATATGTATTTTTCTTTGCAACTCATCCCGGAGTCGCCTCTTCATTGTTGACGTTGTGACTGGTGTTTTGCAGGTACTATTTAATGAAGCTGCCAGTTGAGGACTTGTGAGGCGTCTGTTTCTCAAACGAGAAACCCTAATGTACTTGTCCTCTTGCTCTGCTGTGCACCGGGGCCTCCCACTCCTCTTTCTATTCTGGTTAGAGCCAGTTTGCACTGTTCTGTGAAGGGAGTAGTACACAGCATTGTACGAGATCTTCAGTTTCTTTGCAACCAAAACAAATGGTCTATTGATTCTGTATCCTCACAACAAAATCGTCAGAGCTGCGATGATTGTATGCCCCAAATATTCAACATTTTGTTGGTGGCAAGAATTCTGTTCAATCGTTTTAGCTGAAAAGCACGAAGTCTTGCATAGTTCGTTTTGTTTCTGTATATTGCCTTGAACGTGGCTAATAATTAGTTGATTCGATCACAATTCCAACAGTTGATGTGTTAACTTCTTTGGTATAGGGGGCAGCATTTTCACTTTTGGATGAATTTCGTGCCCATAGTGAACTGCCTCCTACTCTGTCCCACATGCTAATATATGCATATTATTATTACTATTGGATAGAAAACACTCTGAAGTTTCTAAAACTGTTTGAATGATGTCTGTGAGTATAACAGAACTCATATGGCAGGCAAAGACCTGAGAAAAAATCCAAACAGGAAGTGAAAATTCTGAGAGTGGTCGTTGTTAACTTCTTATGGCTGCAGGGGCAGTATTGAGTAGCTTGGATGAAAGGTGCACAGAGGTGCCCATATTAAACGGCCTGCTCCTTAGTCCCAGTTGCTAATATATGCATATTATTATTCATATTGGATAGAAAACACTCTGAAGTTTCTAAAACTGTTTGAATTATGTCTGTGAGTATAACAGAACTCATATGGCAGGCAAAAACCTGAGAAGTTCCACTTCCTGTTTGAATTGTTTCTGAGGTGTCAGATTTTCAACCAAGCTCTCAATTGAAATGACAGCGAGATATAGATGAGTTTTCACTTCCTACGGCTTCCACTAGATGTCAACAGTCAACAGAACTTTGTCTGATGACGCTAATGTGAAGGGGGGCCGAAGGAGACAGGAATGAGTAATCACTTCCACGGGCTGATCACGCATTCACCATGCGCCTTCACATGAGTAGGACGTCTGTTCCATCGCTCTTCTGAAGTCAATCAAATTTTTCAGTTGGAACGTTATTCAAGATGTATGTTAACAACATTCTAAAGATTGATTCAGTACATCGTTTGACATGTTTCTACTGACTGTTACGGAACTTTTGGACATTTCGTCACGTTATAGTGGAGGAGCTTTCTGACTTTGGAATTGTTTACAGAAGGCGCGAACCAAAGTAGCTAATTGGACATAAATAACGGACATTATCGAACAAATCAAGCATTTATTGTGGACCTGGGATTCCTAGGACTGCATTCTGATTAAGTTCATCAAAGGTAAGGAAACATTTATCATGTATTTTCTGGTTTCTGTTGAGTCCAACATGGCGGCTAATTTGGCTATTCTTCTGAGCTCCGTCTCAGATTATTGCATGATTTGCTTTTTCCGTAAAGTTTTTTTGAAATCTGACACAGCGGTTGCATTAAGGAGAGGTATATCTATAATTCCATGTGTATAACTTGTATTATCATCTACATTTATGATGAGTATGTCTGTTGAAACGGTGTGGCTATGCACTATCACTGGATGTTTTTGGAACTAGTGAATCTAACGCGCCAATGTAAACTCAGATTTTTTGCTATAAATATGAACTTTATCAAACAAAACATGCATGTATTGTGTAACATGAAGTCCTATGAGTGTCATCTGATGAAGATAATCAAAGGTTAGTGATTAATTTTATCTCTATTTCTGCTTTTTCTGACTGCTATCTTTCGCTGGAAAAATGGCTGTGCTTATTGTGGTTTGATGGTGACCTAACAATCGTTTGTAGTGCTTTCGCTGAAAAGCATATTTGAAAATCGGACACTTTGGTGGGATTAACAACAAGAATACCTTTAAAATGATATAAGACACATGTATGTTTGAGGAATTTTAATTATGAGATTTCTGTTGTTTGAATTTAGCGCCCTGCACTTTATCTGGCTGCTGTCATATGGATTCCGGTAGCAGGATGCAGCCATAAGAAGTTAAAGTCATCGCCTATTCAATTCCCTGTAATATATGGATATGTTTGCACTTCATACGCCTTCCACTAGATGTCAACAGTCAGTAGAACGTGGAATGAAGCTTATGCTGTGTTGTGGGACCGGATCGGAGGGGAATGAGTCAGTGGTCTGGCAGATTGCCAGTTCTTGGTCGCGCGCGTTCCATTACTTATAGAGACCGAAAAGGATTCTCCGGTTGGAACCTTATTGGATATAAATGATAACAACATCCTGAAGATTGGTCAAACTTAGTAGAGAATCAGTTTATTCGACCTGGAATATAACTTTTTGAAGTTTTCATCCGACGTTTGCCTGCATCTGCACGAGTGTTTGGACACGTGTACTACACATGCTAGCAAAATTAGCTAATTGGACATAAGTAATGGACATTATCGAACAAAACAACGATTTATTGTGGAACTAGGATTCCTGGCACTGCATTCTGATGGAGATAATCAAAGGTAAGGGAATATTTATGATGTAAWTTCGTATTTCTGTTGACTCCAACATGGCGGAGAAATGTTGTTACTATCTGAGTGCCGTCTCAGAATATTGCATGGTGTGTTTTTTTAATTTTTTTTATCTGACACAGCGGTTGCATTAGGAACAAGTGTATCTTTAATTATATGTAAAACATGCATCTTTCATCAAAGTTTATGATGAGTATTTCTGTAATTACTCCGGATATTTTGGAGGCATTTCTGAACATGGCGCCAATGTAAACCGAGATTTGTGGATATAAATATGCACATTATCGAACAAAACATAAATGTATTGTGTAACATGATGTCATATGAGTGTCATCTGATGAAGATGTTCAAAGGTTAGTGATTAATTTTATCTCTATTTCTGGTTTTTGTTACTACTATCTTTTGCTGGGAAAATGGCTGTGGTTTTCTGTGGCTATGTACTGAGCTAACATAATTGTTTGGTGTGCTTTCCCCGTAAATCCTTTTTGAAATCAGACATGTTGGCTGGATTCACAACATGTGTAGCTTTAAATTTGGTGTCTTTCATGTGTGATTTCATGAAAGATTGATTTTTATAGTAGTGTATTGGAATTTGGCGCGCTACATTTTTTCTGGATTTTCGCCAAGTGGGACGCTACCGTCCCACCTATCCTAGAGAGGTTAACTAACGGGGAAAACTCTAGAAAGTTGAGTGAAGTTCAATCTCGTGCTTCTCTGCACCAGGCTGATATTTCTTCTGCGTGGCAGTTCCGGGAAAGCTCATTGGTCACCACCACAAACAGAGCATGAGAGTGGCAGGGCAAAGGACCAGGGCTTAGCCTGTGGGAGGCTGAGGAGTAATTGTATGAGTTGGTTAGCCTAGTTACAGCTACAGTGGTGCAGGACTGACTGGGTGTGTACCTGTGGAATGTCTTGGTGCTGAGGGGGCATTGGAGCTAACAGACGCTGCAGATACCAGGGCTGCGGCGCCACCCCTCCCATTAGGTGTTTTGGTTGGGTAGACCACGGTGACAATCTGAATCCGCACAGCAGCAGTCACGGTGTTCTGCGCCATCTGAGCCCCCTGAGAGAGACTGGCACCTGGGTTCACTACCACTAGAGAGGAAGAGGGCAGAGTAACAGTCAGAAACTGAGGTGGAACACTAGTTACAGGCAGCCTCTACTGTGAGGAGCTGATCTGGTTGACTACAAAGCATGTGAAGACCTTTCCCACTGGGGGGCAGGTTAGTCACTGTGGAGTAGAGATGGAGGTAGCAGTTCAGTCTCCCACACTTGTCTTTCACAATGGATTGACTATTATTCAGTTATATGAATCAGAATTCAATGTCTCTGAGGGGTGGGGGGAGATTTCATTGAAATACAGTAGTATGATAAACTAAGCTAAAAAATAACACTACAAAGAGTTGTTCTCACCAATTAACTTGGGGCCAGAAGCAACTGGAGTGGTAGAGGGAACACTTGTGGTAACCATGGTGGTAGAAATGGCTGCCAGTTGGGCCGGTTGTCCTGTAGAGGACTTTGTATCTGTGGCACCTTTAGGAGTTTCTGAGGGGTGTTTTTGTGATGGGACGGAGGAGGAGGCCACCATAGACCGCTTTAGACAGGCAGGCCTTCGTAACTTGCCCGTGAGGTAAGCAGCAAGAAGGTTGGCTGGGTGCATGGCTCCCATCATGCCCAGTTGTATCTTGGCATGGGGGTAGGACCTGCCATTCACCTAAAGACACACAGGGGGAAATACTGAGTAGCAATGGACTGTGTGGATTCTCCTCAGAGCTAGATAGTGTTCGTCCCAAATGGCACCCTATTCCCTATATAATGCACTACTTCTGACCAGAGCTCTGTGCACTACAGTGGTCGCTGGTGCAAATACCCGAGCAAACAAGGTGAGAAATCTGTCAATGTGCCCTTGAGCAAAGCACTTAACCCTAATTGTTCCAGGGGTGCTGTACTACTATGGCTGACCCTGTAAAACAACACATTTTACTGCACTTATCTGGTGCATGTGACCATAAAACATGTCTTTTTTATTTGCACTACATAGGGAATAGGGTGCCATTCCACATCAATAAGAGAAGGAAAATTAACTGATTATTGGATTTGTTTTGGGGGAAACTAAGTAATTACAATGCTTACCGTGATAAGTTCCTGGTCTGAGATTTCTAGCAGCTTAAGGTTGCCAGTAAGGAGACCAGAAGGAGAAATTCCTGTTAAGAAAGGCAGGCCCTGCCATTTCAGATCCTTTCTACGCCCCACAGCCTTGTTGTCCACTTCCTCCACGACAGGTACTTCCTCCACGACAGGTACTTCCTCCACGACAGGTACTTCCTCCACGACAGGTACTTCCTCCACGACAGGTACTTCTCCACGCAGGTACTACCTCCACGACAACGACCTCCACGGACAGGTACCCTCACGACAGGCTCCCCTCCACACACCATCCTCCACGACAGGCACCTCCTCCACGACAGGCACCCTCACGACAGGCCTCCTCCACGACAGCCGGCACCTCCTCCAGCGACAGGCACTCTCCACGACAGGCACTTCCTCCACGACAGGGCACTTCCCCACGACAGGCATTCCTCCCACACTTCCTCCACGACAGTGTACTCCTCCACGACAGGTACTTCCTCCACGACAGGTACTTTCTCCAATTTTTTATCCTCCTCTCTCTGCTCTTCCATTAGTTCTCTTTCATCTTCCTCTCCCATCCATACCTTCTCTCTTCACCATTCTCCTCCTCACTCCGTCTGGTTTCGGGACCTGAGCGACGAGTACCTTGTAGTGGATCGGAGCAGCTTCGCCATCATTTCTCAGGGGTCTGAGACACGGGTTTATGAGGTAACCTTGACCCAGAAGGGGTTGTTGAGGTGGTCCTTGGCCATGTCTCACACACAATTCTCAGCACCAGGTTCTGTCCGCCAGGCTCCTCCACTAACTTAGACAAGATCTCCAGACGCTTGGAGGGCTTCTGTGTACTTGGGACCATGGCAGGACAACGACTTCTCTAACATACTGGAGGGTTCACTACATCAAGAGAAAGTCAACAACCATTAGAAATGCCATTTCAGGGTAGGCTATGATTTTGGAAGCAACCAATTACTGATGTGTTTCACTGACTGATAAATATACTCTCAGACAGACACTGATGTTTGGGGTTTAAAAAAATATGTGGTCAAATTTGACTCATTGAACTTACCTGGTGCGAGTCTATTGGTTTGGCAGTGGGTCGTCAATGACGCCAGGTCGGTTTGTGCTCTTGCTTTGAAACGCACCGCACTCTGGCACATGTCATGGTCCCTCCTTCCTCGCTCAACCTGAGAAAAATACACCTTTATAAAGGCAGGGGGGTGAAGAATATACATCACATTTTTTACAGGGGTATATTCTAACACTTATGGATAAGATATAACACCTTTCACAACTCACCACTGAAGGTTCTTTTCCTGTAGTGGAGATGTGGTAGGTAGACCGGTTTTGGGGCGCGGAGGGGCTCCGGGTCCGTCTCTCCATCCATCTGCTTCACCAAATTCTCAAACGCGGAGCAGGTTCTGATACGCTCAGCTCCTGAGAGCTGAAGTTGGAAATGAATGCAAAATGTCATTTTCTACAACATTAGGATGGACACACTTTGTGACGTATTTAACTAATCTAATGTAGTTAGCAAAATTGTTTTTGTATGGATTTTTTTTTTTACTGTTCATAGAACAATGTTTTATTCTGCGGATTTTAAACTAGAGGACACTCACTATATGCCATCTCATCCTCTTCCACTTTCCCCGCTTCCACAGGCCCTCTCTTGACGCATTGGAATCTGGTCCTTTTAAGTTCTTGAGGACGGACCACCTTCTGCCTGAGGCAGCTGCAGCCAAAGATGCACTCAATCTTCCACAGTGGGTAATACGACGGCCTGTGCCAGGCTGGCACATACACAGCCCAATCGACAGAACGCATTGAGGCAGGGTGGAGCCCTGCGCTTTATGATCCTAATAGGAGCTGTAGAGTTCTCACAAACAAAGCCTGAAGAGAAAAGTGGGAAGTAAAATATGACAGTTCTGTGCCAGGCTGGCACACACACAGCCAGCCGGCAGGGACGCATTGAGGCAGGGGAGAGCCCTGCGCTGTTAGTGCTAGCGTGGCACATTTCTCAGGGATACCATCGTAGAGTTGGTATAACACACTCAAAAAAATCAGCTTATTAAAAACAAGATCGAAACTACAAACGTACTACAACACGTCTTTGCTCCTTCATGTGAGACACACAAAAGAGTCAATAAGCAGATGTATTGTGTAGGGGTGTAACTGATCTTACCGTTGAGGTGAAGAGGGAGGTGAGGGCGACCGGCGCCCTCTTGTCTGTGATGCAGGTCCGAGCTTGCCCTCCCAGACAACCCTGTCCTCCAAATCCCTCTGTCGGAGCAGGGCCTTGGTCAGCCCAGGAACCACAACCTTGGTCTCGGCAGCAGGCTGTGGCTCTGGGTCCGAGTCATCCTCTTCCACAGGAGCCAGGTCAGCGGGAGGTGGCTCTTCTACCTCTGGCCTGGACACAGGAGCGTATGGGCTGGTGGAGGAGTCTTGACCCTTGGCTTCCTCTGTCTCCTTTTTATAGTTTCAATTGTGTTATCGTGGGTGATGGGGGCGCAATGATCCATCAACAGTGGTGGTGGCTCAGTGGGCAATGGTGTTGGGGTTATTGCAGAAGTTGGTTTAGTTTTGTTCTGCTTTGAACATAGTTTTTTTTGTTGCCTTTTCTCAGATTTTTTAAGTCCTTTGGATGTGAGGGGCAGTCTGGGTTTTTTGGATGGGGGGACAAAGGTGGAAGAAAGTGCCGGTGCCTGTTTCTTCAGCACACTGTCTAGGGTTCGGACGTAGCTGGTGCTCTTGTGGGCAGCTGGTAGACCACAGGGGTGACGACGGTGGTCTGGGTGAAACTGGCAGCCCGCTCGTCAATGAGTTTACCTTCGTTAGCCAGGTACTCATCCAACATGTCACTGCAGAAGGCCGACAAGTTCTTTGGGACCACATCTGAACTTGGGCAAACTTTAAAAAAACAAAAACATTTTGAATCAGCACTACACAGTAAATTGTATCCCCTATAGGGCTACATAGTATAGAAAACACAAGAGGGGATATAGCGTAGACTGTTTACTGTTAAGCTTTGTAAAGACATCAGAGGTAAAACGTGTCCCCTCTGGTTTTGCCAACGTTAAAGCACGATGCAATATTTCAGACAAATCATAGGTCAAAGGTTACAACTGCTGATGTGAATGGAGTCTTGAGGATTTGCCTTATCAAATCAGAGAAGAACATGTAGGATTTTAATGTAAATATTACCTTCAGGCTTGGAGGATGATGGCAAGTCCGAGGGGACAAACTTATCTCTCCAGCCTTTGATTTGGGTGAAGTCTGTGGTTTGCCTGTCCTGGAAACAAAGGGAACTGAACCACCTGGGAAAAAAAGGTATGACATTAACAATTGCTATTTTCAAAATGTATTAAATTATCCTAATAAAACTCTTAACAGGTTATTAAAAATATATTCAACAATTTGAACAAAACAGAAACTCCAACATGAAATAGCTACTAACTTGGAGAAGATGCCAACCCTGGAGAGTTTGGTTCTGGACATAAAAAGGGTAGAGGTAGACGAACCCCTAGGTACTGCAGGTCAATGACCAGAGTGGGATCCAGTAAACTCATCTTCAGTCCAACTTCAAACACAGATGACAGATAAGCAATCTTCAAGCATAGACATGCATCATACTAAAGCATTCTACCATCATGAGTAAGATTAAACATCACATGATCACTGTCATGAAAATCACAGTGGGACATGAAGTCACATGCTAGTTTGCAAGGAAGTTATTGACAAAAAAGTATATACGCTGTCATTAACAGCCATTTATTTGTGTTACCTTCTTGCAACAGAGGATGAATGACCTGCCGATGCCTCATAACCTTTAGGTCACCAAAGAAACTTCTCGAAAGCGACTATTCTTTCTTCTCTGTGGTTTCTAGTCCTCTAACTGAAAGAGACAATGTGAACTGCTTTAACAGGCGTCAGGTAAAGCATGCTTGGGAGCATGATCATCAAATTCTGGTTGTTTTTGTACATTTCTGTCGCCTCTGGGGGTTTCTGAGGTTGCGCAGTCGTCATCTCACAAAGTGTCAGGCTCTCCAGGTGGATTCAAGTCCTCCTGCAATTTACAGACTTATTTTAAATATACACTTTCCTTAAATCCAATGGATATAGATATGCTTTGTTAATTGTTTGTGAGCATGTATGAGCCTTATGTGTTTTGGCACAGCTTATAATATGCTTGTTTCATAATGCTTTTTAGCTAAGGATAAACCGTGGACTCCTAAGACACATAAACCAAATAAGGATTTTCCTTGTTAAGATCTCCTCCCCCTTAAATAAGAACCAATGAAACACAGGTGGCGTGGCATACCATGAAGTAACGGTAATAGTTAACTTGAAGGGGGTATACGTAAGGCATTCAGAACACCTTTCACATAACAGTCTGGGAGTAGCAAGGGTTAACGTTAGTGACTGTGTGCATTGAGCCTGTGGCGTCTTCTCTCGTGATCTCTCAATTTGGCAGGATGCCACTGGGTAAACAGCCCTTGGAATTATGTCATTGATTATGAACTTTTCTTTGACAATATTCCGTGAGAAGGTGGATTTGAAGTAAACGGAGTGCCTGGCCTAGAGCCAGTTCTGGCCAGGAGCACCAATTGTAAATGACATGTTAGGCCCTACACTGTGTTCTCTCCTAAGATAAGCCAAAAACATGTGCTCTTAGGGTACGTGTATACATGTGTTACGAAGGTTCTTGTGAATGATCTGTAAACACTCATAAAGGTGTTATGAATGTAAGTAAAGTGTTACCAAAATAACTGACACAAAAATACATTGAACTATTTACGCCGTACCTTGGAGGTGAAAGAGGACGAACAGCTGCTCCTCTTCCTCCAGGTTGGGCTGCATGGCGACATCTGTGGATCCATCAATCACTGGAGTGAATCACCCTTGGCAGATTTCACTCCTTTCCTAGATCTCCAGGGTTTATTTCTCTGGGTTGGCTGACTAGAACAATCGCTAAAGTAGAACTAACTGGTATGCTAGGGGTACTTGGGACAGGAGGTGCCTCACTGTTGGGAAAGTCTTCAGTTATCTCTCAGCTTTCGGCGATGGAGAAAAAGTTAGTGAGGTCGGCCAGTGATGGGGTTGGTGACAATGGGTCAGGACCTAACGATGAAAAGGGAATAACTGGAATGGGAGTGTAGACGGTGTGTTAATGGTTTATAATTGACTTGGAATGATGAAGGCAGTGTCCGAGGGAGATGGGGATAAGGCAGTGTGCAGAGCAAGTGAGCCAGGGTGAGAAGGTAGAGGAAAATGAGGTTGCCTCAAAGGGTAATGGGTTAAAGTGAGCGGAAGGCAACAAGTGGGTAGAAGGTATGTTAAAAAAAGGATCAGGGGCAGGTAGGCCTAAAAGTAATCCATGTGATGATAATTCAGAGGATAGAACAAAAGGGTTAGTAGGGGGCAGTAATCGTTCAAGGGCTGGGAATGAGGAGGCATGTACAGGTAAGGAGGGGAAGGCGGCTTCCGGTTTCAATGTAACAGGGGAACGTAAAGGGGGTTCAAGATCTGGTAATGATGCAGGTGAGGATGGCTCAAAGCCACCTCGCGAAGGACCAGGGGATGGTAACGAGGGGGTAGATTCAGGTTCCAAGTTGGCAAGACTAGGTGTTGATGACAGTGCTGGAGCAGTTGAGGGAGGGTCAGAGGTAAGTGATGATAAATCAGTCGCTAGGTTGAATGTGACAGGTACAGGAGGTGGCAATTCTTGGGCTGGGGATGACAAGGAAGGGGCTGGTAACAATGGGTCAGGGAATGGTGATAAGACAGTTGCTGGCAAACAAGGGGTGGGGGATGATAGTGCAATGGATATGGTAGGCTTAGGGACAAGAAACGAATGATCAGCGGTTGGTAAAACTGAGGCAGGTTCTGGTAACAATGAGTCTGTGGCAGGAACAAAAAAATCTGTGTTTGGGACTGAAATATCCGTGGGTAGACCAGCATAGTCCGTGGTTGGCCCAGTGGGGCCAATGACTGGAACAATGTGATTGATAGCTGGATCAGCAGGACCACTGGCTGGAACTACAGCATAACCAGTAGATTCCAAGGCTGGGCCAGTAGATTCCAAGGCAGGGCCAGTTGAGTCCATGGCAGGGCCAGTTTGATCGGTGGCTGGAATAACAGGATCGGTAGCTGGAATAACAGGATCGGTGGTTGGAACGGAAGAAGATGGGGATGAAGACAATACCGGAGGAGATTTTGATTTGATCCTAACAGATGTGGATTTTGACTTCAACTGTTGAAGGTAGAGTGCAAGAAGGGGCAAAGGCACAGGTTCAGGTCGTTTGTGTGGTTTAGCCTTCCCCTGCAGCTGTTCATCAAAACCTGTCATTTTTGCTTCAGAGCTCACTGAGGAGCTCTGGGAAGCCTTTTGACTGTTTTCAACTTCATTTGCTGGCTGGTCATTGATTGACACATGGGTCTTGACCGGTTCCTGGGACTGAGATGAATTGAAGAGGTCCTTGTCACTGCCAATCACATTCCCATTGTGCAGTGTTCCCACCTTTTCAATAATCTTCCCGGACAAGGCTTCAGGTTCAGAAATCTGGGAAAAATTGTAATTCACAGCTACTTCCACAACTTTGCCATTGTCAACCATGCCCTTAGTGTTTTTTTGCTCAACACTACAAGTTGTATTGGTTCTCTCAACATTGCACCTTCGTATTTTCAGATGACACTCCCGGATCAGCCCAGGGAAGTTACTTTGGGGAGGACCTGTTGTGCTGCTCAGAAGAGAAAGGTAAAAGATTAGAAGTGCATTTTAAAGTAAGAAGCAAGAATGCTAACATGTAGCTTACTGAACTTCAGAACTTACCAAGAATAGTATTCAGTGGACTCTGTGTTTCTGACTGACTTTTGTCCATGATCTGCTGCTGAAGTCTTTTGGGAGTTGCATTTTCTACGCAAAGACTTTCGGGAATTCTTCACATACTTGCACACCTTGGGAGATATTGTTTCAACTTTCATCGTCTCATTGGAGGGACTTGATTTCTTGCAGGAGCTGGGTTTATCCATTTTGACTCCTGACTTTTCACTGTCTGCAAGTGTAACATTTTGAGCATCTGAGCTCAGGAGTCCTTGACCTACTGCTGAAGTGTCTTTGGAATTGCATTTTGACATCAAAGACAGATTACTTCTAAGAGTGTTGAATTCCTTCGGAGATGTGGTTTCTGCTTTTTTCAACTCATTGGAGGATCTTGATTTCAGCTTTGGAGTGCTTAAACTGGGTCCATTAGCGTTGACTCCAGATTTGTCTCTCTCTACAGGTGTAACATTTTGAGCATCTTCACTGAGGACTCTCTGATCTACTGCAGATGTGCCTTTAGAGTTGTGTTTTGCCATCAAAGACTTCAGGTTATTCAGGCTTTTCACAGGCTTGAGGTCATTGGTAGAACTGTTTTTGTCTTTTTTTGACTTATTGGAGGGACTTGTTTGGACTCCGGACTTATCACTGTCTGCAAGCATAACATTTTGGGCATCGGAAGCGAGAAGTCCTTGGACTCCTGCTGAAGTATCTTTGGAAGTGCGTTTCCCCATCAAAGATTTAAGATTATTCAGGCTTTTCGCAGACTTGAGCTCATTGGGAGATTGGGCTGAGTCTTTATTAATCTCATTGGAGGGACTTGATTTCAGCCTGGAGCTGGGTCTATCAGTTTTGACCTCAGTTTTATCACCATCTGCAAGGGAAACATTTTGAGCATCAGGGCTCAGGAGTCCTTTATCTACTGTTGAAGTGTCTTTAGATCTGCGTTTTGCCGCCATCAAAGATTTCAGGCCATTCAAGCCTTTCACAGGCTTGAGTTCAATGGGAGATCTGGTTTCATCCTTCTTCAACTCATTGGAGGGACTCATTTCCAGCTTTAGAGCCTGGGAGTTGGGTCCACTTGCAAAAGGGTTGAAGTCTGCTTTAAACTGAGACATGCGTACATTCTGGTAGGCTGTTACAGCAAAGAACTCGGTCTGGGGAAAGGTGAAGGTTATCACGTCAGGCCCATTGAGCTGAATATCCTCTGTAGCCGTTTCAACTGAGACCAAATGCAGGTGTGGTAAGTAGCGGTGCATTGGGTGCAAAATTACATTGCCCTCCTGGTCCATCGTGTTGTCAGTGAGCTTAAGCTTGTAGAATGACACTGGGTTCTGCATCCATTGGTGACCAGAAGATGGAGAGTCTGGATGGATGAAAACCCGTCTCAGCAAATGGGCCTCTGCCTTTCCACTCATTTGCCAGTCTTGCCCAGTCCACTTGTAACGTTTGTTGTCCACAGGGTTGATATCCATGAGCAGAGTGTACTTCTGGAAGGGCTCCAAACCAGAGATGCGAAAGCGGCAATAAGGGAACATCCTCTGGCCTTGTTTGGTTATTATCATTTCGGTTTTGCATTTGAAAAACTCATTCCACATGTTGTTATTCTCTAACATCATCTTGATACCGCTGTAGGTGCTCTCTGGTGGTAAATTCTCTGGTTGGTTATTAGAGCTGGCAGCAGAGTTCAATGTAGAAGCCATTTGACCAGTACCGATTTCAGAACCTGGAGTGGATGTTGCTGGAATGTTTGCTTCTTCATTGGCTACAACTGCACTTGCTTGCCCTGTGTTTAGGACACCAAAGAGGTCGGGGGGAGAGGCAGCCGAGGGCAGTGCTATGGGGGCAGCAGCCCCCTCCTCATGAAGAACCATTATTCTCTCCTTCTTGTTTGCAGCCATGAATTTGTCACAGTCCTTTTCTTACATCTGTCCTTCCATGTTTTCATTCAGCATCCTAAAAACAACAAAAAGAAAGCTATATTTCTTTCAACCAATTTTGCTCACTGGGAATGCACTCCTTTGTATGCAATTCTCAGTACATTTGTTTACTTTGGAAATATCAAATTCATTACAAATTATTAATACTAGGCTAAATTACTATACAAAATAGTATGAAAATAAATGCATGCGTTATAGCTAAGATATTTGGTCATTATGCAACTACTGTGAAAAACTAATCAAAATGTATCAATAGATAATGAGCAATTGGCAATAAAGTTGACAAAAAATGAAGGGCATCGAAGAACTGTAAATCAGTTTTGCAATTTAATAAGATAACACATGAACATGCCTTTGATTAAACCCCCAGTTTACTACGAATAGCTAAGGAAATTGATTGGGGATAGCCTAGCCAGCAGATTCCCACCCTACCATTACACTTGTTTACACTGAGCTGCACTGGAGTCGGAACGCAATCATAGTTACATTAAGACACTGTGGAGCCGGCACGAGATACGGGTTGGAAAACGTACCTCAATGCAGGGATGGGATATGCTGTACTCCAAATTTTAGCTTTATCCACAGTGATACATTGACAAAATATAAATACTGCAAGTTTTCCGGTAAACTGCCTACAGTGCCATATCTCGTCCCTGCATTGAGATTAGAGGTCGACCGATTAATCGGCATGGGCGATTAACTAGTGCCGATTTCAAGTTTTCATAACAATCGGTAATCGGCCGATTACATTGCACTCCACAAGGAGACTGCATGGCAGCCTGACCACCTTTTACGCGAGTGCAGTAAGGAGCCACGGTAAGTTGCTAGCTAGCATTAAACTTACCTTACAAAAAATAAATCAATCTTAACATAATCACTAGTTAACTACACATGGTTGATGATATTGGTAGTTTAACTAGCTTGTCCTGCGTTGCAAATAATCAATGCGGTGCCTGTTCATTTACCATCAAATCACAGCCTACTTCGCCAAACGGGTGATGATTTAACAAACGCATTCACAAAAAAGCACAGTCACAGCACCAGCTGTCAGAGCAGCTCACAGATTACTGCACCTGTACATAGCCCATCTATAATTTAGCCCAAATAACTACCTCTCCCCCTACTATATTTATTTATTTTGCTCCTTTGCACCCCATTATTTATATCTCTAATTTGCACATTCTTCCACTGCAAATCTACCATTCCAGTGTTTTACTTGCTATATTGTATTTACTTCGCCACCATGGCCTTTTTTTGCCTTTACCTCCCTTCTCACCTCATTTTCTCACATTGTATATAGACACATTTTTCTACTGTATTATTGACTGTATGTTTGTTTTACTCCATGTGTAACTATGTGTTGTTGTATGTGTCTAACTGCTTTGCTTTATCTTGGCCAGGTCGCAATTGTAAATGAGAACCTGGTTAAATAAAGGTGAAATAAAAAATAAAATAAATCTAACCATAAACATCAATGCCTTTCTTAAAATCAATACACAAGTATATTTTTTAAACCTACATATTTATTTAAAAGGAATTCATGTTAGAAGGCAATATTAACTAGGGAAATTGTGTCACTTCTCCTGCATTCTGTGCAAGCAGAGTTAGGGTATATATATGCAGCAGTTTGGGCCGCCTGGCTCGTTGCGAACTGTGTGAAGACCATTTCTTCCTAACAAAGACCGTGATTAATTTGCCAAAAGTTTACATAATTATGACATAACATTGAAGATTGTGCAATGTAACAGCGATATTTAGACTTATGGATGCCACCCATTCGATAAAATACGGAACGGTTCCGTATTTCACTGAAAGAATAAACGTTTTGTTTTCAAAATGATAGTTTCCGGATTTTACCATATTAATGACCTAAGGCTCATATTTCTGTGTGTTTATTATATTATAATTAAGTCTATGATTTGATAGAGCAGTCCGATTCAGCAGTGGTAGTCGGGCAGCAGGCTCGTAAGCATTCATTCAAACAGCACTTTCCTGCATTTGCCAGCAGCTCTTAGCAATGCTTGAAGCACAGCGCTGTTTATGACTTCAAGCCTATCAACTCCGGAGGCTGGCAATACTATAGTGCCTATAAGAACATCTAATAGTCAAAAGGTATATGAAATACAAATGGTAGAGAGAGAAATAGTCCTATAATTCCTATAATAACTACAACCTAAAACATCTTAACTGGGAATATTGAAGACTCATGTTAAAAGGAACCACCAGCTTTCATATGTTCTCATGTTCTGAGCAAGGAACATAAACGTTAGCTTTTTTACATGGCACATATTGCACTTTTACTTTCTTCTTCAACATTGTGTTTTGGCATTATTTAAACCAAATTGAACATGTTTCATTATTTATTTGAGACTAAATAGATTTTTATTTATGCATTATATTAAAATAAGTGTTCATTTAGTATTGTTGTAATTGGCATTATTACAAATATATATAAAAATACATTTTAAAAAATTGTCCGATTAATCGATATCGGCTTTTTTTGGTATCGGTATCGGCGTTGAAAAATCATAATCGGTCGACCTCTAATTGAGATACGTTTTCCGACCCACGTCTCACGTCGGCTCCAGTGTCTTAATTTAACCATGGCCATGTCCGAATACCCATACTAGCGTCCTAAATAGTAGGCAGTTTCAGCACAATTTTTTGTGTGTGACATTTTGAAAATGTAGTATGCTTTTAGTATGAAGGAAATGTCAACATTTTGGGAATTTCACACCAATGTATTCAAACTGGATAAAAGGAGGGCTTCGAGATTTGAGAGTTCTTTGAAAGTAAACAAAAAAACTAATTGAAGATGGCAAAGAAGATGAGCAATGAGTCTCCTGCAGTGTTCAAATGTAAGTCGTTTTGTCCTTAAAACTTCTTATGGCTTGGGGGCAGTATTTCGACGTCTGGATGAGAAGCGTGCCTGTTACTCAGGCCCAGGAGCTAGGATATGCATATAATTG
Source organism: Salvelinus sp. IW2-2015 (assembly GCF_002910315.2). NCBI lineage: Eukaryota > Metazoa > Chordata > Actinopteri > Salmoniformes > Salmonidae > Salvelinus > Salvelinus sp. IW2-2015. The sequence goes on from NC_036843.1 coordinate 22,053,647, forward strand.
TTAGATTTGGATAGAAAACACTCTAAAGTTTCCAAAACTGTTAAAATAATGTCTGAGTATAACAGAACTGATATGGCAGATGAAAACCTGAGGAAAATTCATCCAGGAAATGTATGCCTATAGAGTATCTAATGGGTTAGGACACAGATTGCAGTTCCTATGGCTTCCACTAGATGTCAACAGTCTTTAGACATTGTTTCAGGCTTGTTTTCTGAAAAATGAAGAAGAATGAGACCGTTGTGTCAGTGGACTGAAGAAGAATGCAGAGCTGGTTTGCGCGCGTGACCGAGTATGCGCCCTTCACTGTTTTTCCTTTCTATTGAATACGCTATTGTCCGGTTGTAATATTATTGATTATTTAGACAATTGACAACCTGAGGATTCATTTTAAAACATTGTTTTACATGTTTCGACAAACTTTACCGGTACTATTAGGATGTATTTGTCTGCATGTTTTGACCGCCTTTGAGCCAGTGGATTACTGAACAAAATGTGCCAACAAAACTGAGTTTTTGGGAGAGGGACTTTATCAAACAAAACAAACATTTATTGTGTAGCTGGGACTCTTGTGACTGCAACCATATGAAGATCTTCAAAGGTAAGTGATTAATTTTATCGCCATTTCTGACTTTTGTAATTCCTTTACTTGGTTGTAAAATGTTTATGCTTTTGTAAGCGGGGCACTATCCTCAGATAATCGCATGGTATGCTTTCGCCGTAAAGCCTTTTTGAAATCTGACAAAGCGGCTGGATTAACAAGAAGTTAATCTTTAAGCCGATGTATAACACTTGTATTTTTTATGAATGCTTATTATGACTATTTCTGTATTTTGAATTTGGCGCTCTGCAATTTCACCGGGTGTTGTCGAGATGGGTTGCCAGCGGAACGCCTGCGCCAGAAAGGTTAAAATGATAACGACTATTTAATCGTATATCTCTGAAAACGGTTATTTGCAGCCTGCCATGCCTTTACTTTAGCTAAACAACGTAGCTAACGTTACCCGAGTGCTTTTGTAGGACTTGATAAGCTTGCTGTTGTTGAACGACAACTTCATATTTAACCTAGCTAGCCAGTTATATATGTGAAGCCCTATCAAAGTAGTAGGCTATGGCCGTGGCAAACATTTTACTAAACTTTACGTCATAAATAGTATGCAACAATGAGTACATACTATGCAGTTTAAGGGTGTGTTCGTAATATCACTTTGGAGTGCCAGAGTGGGCTCTGGGTGTTCGTAAATTCAGAGTTTCGCGCTCTCGAAGTGTTCAAAGTGCACACTGGACTCTTTGGCCGATGCGTAGGGTTGAGCCGAGCATTCTGAGCTCACAACGGCAGTCAAGCACCCAAGCTAACTGGCTAAAGTTGGCTAGCTACTTCCAGACACAAATGAGAGAACACATCACTCTGACCATTTTACTCACCCTAGCAGAGCTAGTTAGGCGGTTTATGTTGTCTAGAGCGTTGGTGACTAACTGTGCTGCTTGCAACAATTTACTTTTCCCCCAACGTTTACTGACACCAGTCATATTCAACGGGTTCAATTCATCAGTTATTCTGCACTCTGGCACACAGACGAGAGCGCTCTGAAATTGAAGTAGATATCCAGAGTGAATTTACAAATGCACCCTAAGTATGTAGTACACTAGTACGGGTGTTCGGACACAGCACATGATTGCATTCCGACCCCAGTGCAACTCAGTGTAAACAATTAGAACTACAGGATCGGAATCTGCTGGCTAGGGTTAGGCCTTAATGTAGGCCTATTGAAGGTAATGAATGTATCCTCTCACATGGCCTGAAAAAGCTTTAAGCGAAAATCATATTACTCACACAAAATTTGATGTTGATATCACACAATCTTTTGATTGAAAATGGAAACACTCTTTGGCAAACATGTCGCAGACACTAATTACTTTAATAATCCTCCCTACTCTCCCTACCTCTGAGGAAGTACAGTTCCCGCTCAGCCCAGTCAAAACTGTTCGCTGCTCTGGCACCCCAATGGTGGAACAAACTCCCTCACGACGCCAGGTCAGCGGAGTCAATCACCACCTTCCGGAGACACCTGAAACCCCACCTCTTTAAGGAATACCTAGGATAGGATAAAGTAATCCTTCTAACCCCCCCCCCTTAAAAGAGTTAGATGCACTATTGTAAAGTGGTTGTTCCACTGGATATCATAAGGTGAATGCACCAATTTGTAAGTCGCTCTGGATAAGAGCGTCTGCTAAATGACTTAAATGTAAATGTAAATGTAATAATAGTTTATCTGGGTCAAGTTTAGATATTAAAATAGCTGCTTACTGTTGGCTACTTCAACCTTTAACATATGCGTTCGATAGTAATTTAAGAGATGTACTATGTTACTACTGACAAAAACCTTTTCCGTTTCAAAAACACAACAATATATCATTAAATCAAATACCTCTATAAAAGCGGCGGCCATTTTGCATTTCCACACGAGACAACACAAGTAAACAAACAAAACTAGCGGACCTACTGTATTGCGGCGGACCGTGGTAGCATACATTGTGGTTTGCTGACAACACCAAGTGGTGGCAGGAATGTAATGTCAGTTATCTTTCCCAACCGTGCTACTATAAGTGGATTAAGACGATGAATCTTGATCTTTCTCTGCCAATTGCCTCGATGCCGTGCACTGCGACGACTAAAAACGTGGCTCGGGCCTGCAAGGCCTAAGCACGCAAGACTTGTAACACACCAGCGCGTACACAAAACGATAGTAATCAATTGCGTGTGATTCCCAAGTCAACATGGTGGGCTTCTCCTCAGGCTAGAAAGAGAGGACTTGGAGCTTGCAAATTCATCTCGGTCTTTCTCGGCAGGATCGTGTGTTTTACTAAACACATAGTTTACCTTATGCACTTTTGAACAGATCAAAATATGCGATGGTAATCGTCGATTCTTTGTATAATCCTCTAGTTATTTTCCTTAGTTAAACTCGCATCGCCCAGCTGGAGGAAACATGCGTGCTGTAAAACAACGTCACTGAGGCACGTTCACGTCCTACTGCGCAGACTTTGCGCCATTGTGTCACATGATTCAAAACCGAGGGAGAAAATGCATGCTGTGGTGGTACCGAACCGAACGCCGCCATGGGGAGGTTTGCAACTCCTCGCTTTTTGGTAGGGGACCTTCAACAAAGACGAAGGTTGGGGTAGAAAATATGAGCTAAGGTATGAGTTAAACCTGTCGATATGGTGTGCGCATGAGCGACTGTACAGTTGTAGCTATGTAATGACGGACAATGCTCATGGGCATGTTGGTTCAGGGGAAGCCACAGGTGCTAGCCTACCACCTTGAAATGTTCAATGCACGAATTTACCAGCAACCTTGTATTTTTGCTCTGTGGTTTGGTAACGTTGCTTACTGTCAATGGATCTGTAGTTAGTCGTAAGCGCCGACGACGCAAGACATTGTTTACAGCTGTAGCTACCTAGCATTGTTGAGAGGAGAACAGTGGGACTGGCGGATCCATCTTGGCACGCGGTAAAGACCGCAGTAGTTACCTAGCGAGCTGGATGGCATTTACAGAATTTATAGCCACTCCTGAGTCTAACGCTGATGGATTGGCCTGGGGATGTCCATTAATTTTTATGCAAACACTGACAGATCTAGTCTGATTAATCAGGCTGTAATACCAAGTTAATTGGTATATACAGCCTGTACTAATGCCTGCAAAATCGTGTCAATATTCCTTAAAAGCTAGATTGTTGAATAAAATCACTTTAAAAATGACTCTACCGGTTGTCTGTGTGGTTTGTCCTTTAGCTGTTTGAATTGAGACAAAATATCCACAGTAAACTATTGTTAACCAGGTAGTTACATGGTTTGTATTGGCACAGGTAAAATACGTTTTATATTGGATATTTGGTTCTATTCAATAGTTATAGATGGGTTAGCTGACATCATAAAAACAATGGAGCAGAAGTCTGAGTTGTCAATTTTGTTCTTGATATGTTTTGACAATATGGCAAAAATTCAGGAAACTAAAAATGTATTTGAGGGACAAGTGGTCATTGTGGAAATATTGTTTACATGTCAATATTCTAAGCTGAACCAGGCATTTAATGACAATGAAAATGGTATATTCTAAATCATGGGAGGATGGAGAACAATCCACACCTTTTTTTGTGTAGGGGGTGGGGATTTTTTTTTTTAAGGGTGGATTGTTCCCCATCCCCTGGATTAGAATATACCATAGCATGCTTGGTTTAGTAGCTATTGACAAGAGAACAGAATATCCAATATGAAACTCAATCGGGAACCATATACCTACTACCAGCTCTCTTAAAGTCATTAAACTTTCCTGTAGATATTGTCTCAATAGAGAAGTGGAAGGACAAACTGCAGACAACCGGTACATTTAAATGTAATATTACTCAATTCTGGCTTATAAGGAACATTTAAACAATTTTGCAAACGTTCGTTTTGGGCTGTATATACTAATTGTGTATTGCTGCCTGATTAATCAGACTGACAGCACGTGAGAGCAACAACACTAGTGGTTTTGGATGAAGGCTAAAGTTAAGAGACAGTTGAAATTACCTTTTGAAGTTGTGATAAGACATCTCAGTATCTGACAATTTACAATAGAACTTTCTTGACCTTTATTTATTCAGATGGGGCACAGTTAGACTGCACATGGGTTTTATTCCATGCTCGCCCAAAAGGTGTAAAGAAGAATATATACTATCACAAACAACCAATACTTTATTTACTTACACTTCAGGTGAGAATTACATTGTAGCTTGATACACAAATCTAAAACAACTATAAACCTGCTGGTAGGGACGGACTGGACAGAGAGAATCACAACACAAAGCACCAGCTTCACAAGTCTCTGTTTAATGCTCTAGGTTGTATCTCTGGAAATAATTTTAACACAATATACAAAAAATTACATTTAAAACATGTCCCTTGATATCCAATACATGGAATGCTCCAAAAGCAAGGGTGTGTGTAAGCACTTTGAACATCAGTGAACAACAAGCTCACATTTCATCAGGCTAATGTCTTTATCCATATTCACTCTGGTATTTTTCTTGAATACATACACAATGTTCTGCATATATTCCTGTTTCCATAAATTCTCAATGGTATACTAAAGCAATAAAGCATGAGGAGGTGTGGTATATTGGCCATATACCAAACCTCTGAGGTCTGCCTTATTGCTATTATAAACTGGTTACCAACATAATTAGAGCAGTAAAAATAAATGTAATGTCATACCCATGGTATACGGTCTGATATACCACGGGTGGCAGTCAATCAGCATTCAGTGCTCAAAACACCCAGTTTATAATTCTAAATAACTCAGTCACAATGTTAGGGGATTATTACAGTGGTAGTCCCGTGTAATGTTATTCTAAGGTTAAATGAGAATACAGATTAAGAACGTGTAGCACACTTTTGGACAGGAGATGCTTATCATAGAGATAAGGGAGTTCGTTCGCAAAGCAGCAAATACCAATGTTCAATACCTACCACCTACAGTACAGTGTACACTAATGACAAATGGGACTGCTTTTATAATCAAATGCTGCCTAAACTTCAAAAGATGCATAATACTATAGAATTTTCCATTATAAAGTTCTGTTTGTCAAATGTATCATTTTAAATATTAGTAGTGTTATTGTTCTTTGTTCAATGATAAGGCTGATTGTGTGTGTCAATGTGAAGTCCTTAGTTTAAAGTACAAAATGACACTGCAAATGACTGGCAATAAAATGGGTAGAAAAGTTCATTGAGATATGCACTTCAATCCAAGTAATGCTGGTAAGCAGCTGTTTTCAGAAACTTCACTGGAGGGCAGTAGTGAGTGACCAACCATCCACAACCAACTGGTCAGTCTGAAATCTGGAGGGCAGGGGAGGCGGCGTATTCAAAATATAAATCACACATTAATGATCGTGTCTTCATATTCCTCATCCCTGACTTCTTGCTGCAAGGTATCCATCGAGTCCCCCTGCCTCCCACCCTCCTCTTCAGTACAGTTGCAGTTAGGGCCAATGATGTAGCGGTAGTCTCCACCAATAGCCACAGCTGCCCCAGAAGACACCATGAGCCAGTCTTTCTCATCCTCCTCCATTCCCACACACTGCCAGGGCATTGCTGACCACGAGGGGTCCTCCCCTGGGCCCAGTGCCCCTGACTCCCCCTCGTCACTCTCCAGGTTAACGTAGAGAAGGGCCTCCTTAATAAAACTAGGCCCTGAGGACAGGCTGGCCCATTGCCCCTCCAGCTGGTCAATCAGGTGCTGGAAACTGGGGCGGCACTTGGGAACAGGGCTCCAGCAGCTATGCATGATCTCGTAACTGGAAAAAGATTCAAACTGTCAGGTCATTATTGTAAAAGTCTTCTCAATGCGGTACCAGGTTAAATACAGTAAAGTATACAATTTTCTGGCACCAATAATAATTTCATTTGTTTAAGTTATTTGAAAAGTATAATAGAACCCATCACAATTGGTCAATGCCTGAGTTTTTTCTACCACATCCAGTGGCTCACTCACATGTCATCTTGGCAGTCAGGTGGTTGTTTGAGCCTCTCTCCCTTGATGAGGTACTCGTAGATTTCAGAGTTCTCCACCCCAGGGTAGGGGGTCTGTCCACGTGCCATGATCTCCCACATGGTGACTCCAAACGCCCACTGGTGGGAAACAGTCAGTTAACTTCTGGGGGCGCTAAAGGCAAAGATAACGAATTGACAGTTCTCGAAAACATCTTATCGATGAAACAGATTTAGTGAACATCTGGGGCCACTACATGGTTTAAAAAATGCTAAAATTCAATAGACACATCTGAAAACAAAATCTGCATTTTATCTATGATGTATTGAGTTACATTACAAAACTGATTTGAAGAGGGATCCCCAACTAAAATATTGCTGTCTTACAGTGTCACTATAATTTTGAAAGTGATGCTATGACCACTGAGTTGTCTGGTTGTACGTAACGTACCACATCACTCTGAGTAGTGTAGACATTGTCAGCAAGGCTCTCCAGTGCTATCCACTTGACAGGCAGCTTTGAGACGGATCCTTGTCTGTAGTAGTCACCACTGTAGATTTTCTTTGAAAGGCCAAAGTCTGCCACACAGACTGTCAAGTTTTCACTCAGCCTATGAATAAAGGAGTGGAGATGGTGACAATCTAACCCTGAGGCAGAACCAAGCTCGAGTAAATTCAGTGTGTAAACCATATTAGAGGGAGTTCCAGTTAAGAAATAGAGTAAAGTGACAGGCTGTGTCTTAAAATTGTGCCCCATTCCCTATTTCAGGGTTTGTACGCTCATGAGAATCATGGAAAAGTCATGATATTTTAAAATTGTGTTTTCCAGGCCTGGATAGGTTTTGGAAAATCCTATAAGTTTTAGAAAATGTATTTAATAATTTTTGCTAATGTAATTTATTTAGGAATAGTTTCTACATATTTTATCAACATATCAGTCAGGATCGGAATGACACTTTAGCCAAATATTTTTACTAGGATTAAATGTCAGGAATTATGAAACTAAGTTTAAATGTATTTGGCTAAGGTGTATGTAAACTTCCAACTTCAACTGTACATACACATGAAGTCGGAAGTTTAAATACACCTTAGCCAAATACATTTAAACTAAATTTTTCACAGTTCCTGACATTTAATCCTAGTAAAAAATCCCTGTTTTAGATCAGTTAGGATCACCACTTTATTTGAAGAATGTGAAATGTCAGAATAATAGTAGAGAGAATGATTTATTTCAGCTTTTATTTCTTTCATCAAATTCCCGGTGGGTCAGAAGTTTACATATACTCAATTCGTTTTTGGTAGCATTACCTTTAAATGGTTTAACTTGGGTCAAACGTTTCGGGTAGCCTTCCACAAGCTTCCCACAATAAGTTGGGTGAATTTTGGCCCATTCCTCCTGACAGAGCTGGTGTAACTGAGTCAGGTTTGTAGGCCTCCTTGCTCGCACACGCTTTTTCAGTTCTGCCCACAAATTTTCTATAGGGTTGAGGTCAGGGCTTTGTGATGGCCCCTCTAATACCTTGACTTTGTTGTCCTTAAGCCAGTTTGCCACAACTTTGGAAGTATGCTTGAGGTCATTGTTCATTTGGAAGACCCATTTGTGACCGAGCTTTAACTTCCTGGCTGATGTTTTGAGATGTTGCTTCAATATATCCACATAAGTTTACTGCCTCATGATGCCATCTATTTTGTGAAGTGCACCAGTCCATCCTGCAGCAAAGCACCCACACAACATGATGCTGGCATGGCCGTGCTTCACGGTTGGGATGGTGTTCTTCGGCTTGCAAGCATCCCCCTTTTTCCTCCAAACATAACGATGGTCATTATGGCCAAACAGTTCTATTTTGATTTCATCAGACAAGAGGACATTTCTCCAAAAAGGATGATCTTTGTCCCCATGTGCAGTTACCAACTGTAGTCTGGCTTTTTTTATGGTGGTTTTGGAGCAGTGGTTTCTTCCTTGCTGAGCGGCCTTTCAGGTTATGTCGATATAGGACTCATTTTACTGTGGATATAGATACTTTTCTACCTGTTTCCTCCAGCATCTTCACATTGTCCTTTGCTGTTGTTCTGGGAGTGGCTTCCGTCTGGCCACTCTGCCATAAAGGCCTGATTGGTGGAGTGCTGCAGAGATGGTTGTCCTTCTGGAAGGTTCTCCCATCTCCAAAGAGGAACTCTAGAGTGGCCATCAGGTTCTTGGTCAACTCCCTGACCATGGCCCTTCAACCCCGATTGCTCAGTTTGGCCGGGCAGCCAGCTCTATGAAGAGTCTTGGTGGTTCCAAACATCTTCCATTTACGAATGATGGAGGCCACTGTGTTCTTGGGAACCTTCAAAGTTGCAGAAATGTTTTGGTACCCTTCTCCAGATCTGTGACTCAACACAATCCTGTCTCTGAGCTCTACGGACAGTTCCTTCGACCCCATGGCTTGTTTTTTGCTCTGACATGCACTGTCAACTGTGGGACCTTATATAGACAGGTGTGTGCCTTTCCAAATCATGTCCAATCAATTGAATTGACCAAAGGTGGACTTTAACCATCTCAAGGATGATCAATGGAAACAGGATGCACTTGAGCTCAATTTTGATTCTCATAGCAAAGGGTCTGAATACTTATGTAAAAAGTATTTTGTAAATTAGCAAACATTTCTAAAAACATGTTTTTGCTTTGTCATTATGGTAGTGTGTGTAGATTGCCGAATATTTGTATTTATTTAATCTATTTTAGAATAAGGCTGTAATGTAACAAAATGTTAAAAAAGTCAATGTGGCTGAATATTTTCCGAAGGCACTGTAGATTAATTTAAAAAAAAATTAAGGAACTCAAACCGGCTTTAAACTTATTCTTGAAAGTTGTAATAGTAGAATGCACAAGGTGCAATTTCGAAATTGGGTAGTGCATCATCAGTTGCTCTTGTCAGTCATTGCATACCTTAGAGAGCTATTTATAAGTAAGAACTGTCCAGGTCAACTAGCCCATGTCAGCTAACGTATATTTTTAGATTTGTTTTTGTTTATAGATATTGTAATTTTTGTGTGACTCATATCACATGAATACACATGGCAAAATGTATAGAATTGAAAGTGCCCATAGTGCCTGTGCCCATAGAAATAGTCATGGGGGGGCACGGGATGTTCCCCAATGCTGGAAGGGGCCCCCCCGAGTGAAAAACCCCTGCACTAGTTAACTATTGAACTATTATTAGCATTTCGTCATGTCCCCAAAAACTTTCTACAGACTAACCATTTTTTGGGATGAAAGGAATTATTCACTTCAACATTGTATTAGTTGGGTTTTGGTTCAGTTGCAATGAATCGAATCGTGAATCAAAATAATAATTTGTGAATCGCAAACAGTAATGTTTTTGTAGATACTTCCAGTTAATTTGGGCATCCACTGTATGGGACATTCAACTCAAGGTGCTAGTCAGCCTGCAGAGTAAACACCAAGTTAGCTTAGAAACTTAACTAGAAAAGGTAAATTTCCTGAAGAAAATTTGTGGGTTTGCTTCAGCTGAATAAAAAGATTTGTAGCCACTTGATCTTTGATATATTGAATGAGCGAGTTATTTCAAAAGGCATAAAATGTATTTGGTTGTAATATTTGTCATCAAGGGTGGTCAACCATCCTCCAGGAGAGCTAATGGGTGTACAGGCTTTTGTTCCAGCCCCCCTCTAACAAACCACATTTTAGAGATTAGCTGCCCAACTGGACCTTGGTAAACTGGCTCTGATGTGTTTGAGCAGGGCTGGATCAAAAGCTTTCACCCAGTACCTCTCCAGACTAGGGTTGACCACGTGATTTATATAGTTGCCTAACCGGTATTCTACTTTGTGGGGGTTAAGTGCCTTGCACAACAACAGGAGGATAGTACATGGGATCAGAGAGCAGCCTCCCAGTGTTGATACCACATTACGCATATTTTTCATACGTACATAGAGACGCCGCCAATTGTTGGTCATGGAAATTTGGTTAAATGTCATGGAGAAGTTTTGGAAAAGTTATGATATTCCTTCTGTCAAAATGTGTATGAACCCTGCTATTTAGTGCACTAGTTTTGACCAGGGCCCATGGGGCTCTGATAAAAAGTAGTGCCCTTTATAGGGAATAGGGTGCCATTTGAGATGGAGCCACTGTCTACTCTACTGGTAATTCACTTACATGCAGTTGCGTGCAGCCAGATCCCTGTGTATGATGCTTTTGTTGCTCAGGTACTCCATTCCACGAGCAATGTCCAACATAAACTGAATAAGCATCTGCAGTGACACTGTCTGTGTGAGGGAGAGACCGCAACATTACTTTGTTAAAACATGATTTGAAGATATGCATCAATTAGAAAGTGTCCTGGGAAAAAAATATTTGACCCTACACTAAGACTTGTCTTTCCAGTATAGTCTATAACAGGAAATTATGGAATTATTTAAAACATGCATCTAAGTCCATGGCCTCATCTTGCCTGGTGTCAATAGTACAGGCTGTTGGTGTAATGGTGTGGTGAATGTTTTCCTGGCACACGTTAGGTCCCTTGCTACCAATTTAGCAACGTTTTTATGCCCTGAAGAATTCAGGCTGTTCTGGAGGAAAAGGGGTCCGACCCCGTACTAGATGGGTATACCTAATAAACTGGCCACTGAGCGTTTGTGTCCCTGTATTGGGTATCTATTTTAGTATGCATACAAGTGTGTATAAAATGTATAGGTGACTACTCACAAAGGGCTCATCTCCAAGGCGGGACATGAGCAGAAAGGTGTGAAGATCCCCATGCTTCATGAAGGGCAGGATAACCATGGGGATGGGCAACCGTTGCTGAGGCCGCCTGTGCAAACTCACTCCTAGAGAAAAAATATATATTCAATCAACAACTCAGCAGAACAAGTCAGTCAAAGCCGGGACCAGCTTCAGGCATAAGCGACATAAGTGGTTGCTTAGGGCCGCAGGCTGCTAGGAGACCCCCAACCTAACCCCCCCCCCCCCCCTTTAGTTTTTAGGAACTCACTAATGAGAGTAAGATTAGTACAATACACCAGGTGCAATTTAAAAATGTGGTTGTGCATCAGCAGTTTCTCTTGTTATGTCAGTTACTGACAGTCACTCAATTATCCATGTAAACTAACAATTTTTAGATGAGTAGTTTGTCTAGCCGGCTATCATGGCCGAATACCGACATGGTACTCGCCCAGGGGCCCTGACCTCCAGGTTGCCCCCATTGATTTTGTTTGTCATTTTCACTCAATTCATATTAGATATCCACCCCATGGAAAAATGAGTAGAATTGCATGAAATTCATTATAAAATGTAAATAAATAAAAATGTCAGGCCATCGTAAAATCTGTAGAATTGCAGTTAACTTCATTTAAAACTGCAACATTTTCTCTATACCCCTTGGCAAAATGTGCAGAATTGCAGGAAATTAACTTAAAGCGTAATGTTTTTCTCTCCGCGTCAAGAGGGGGGACACAAATGTTTTGCCGTGAGGTGGGGGCACCCCCGACCAAATCTCGCTTAGCCATAAGGCTAGGGCCGGCCCTGGTCAAAGCACATTGATTGATGGGCAACTCTTAAAACACTCCGTTTCTGATCCCAAGTAGCCTTACTTGTTGTTGTGGTTGTATTATATGTGCAAGCTGTTATTATTTGGAATCTGGCAATGCCTTTCTTAATTGCCCCTAAGGATATAAATAAAGGTAGATTTAATTGAAGTGAGTCGGCGGAAGTAAAATATGTCTTTACTGCCACTAACCAATGAGCTGGATGACATTTGGATGGTGGAAGTCCTTCATGTAAGCAGCCTCTTTCAGGCACTGCTCAATATCACATGATGAGTTGATATCCGCTGATGTAAAAAGGACAGAGAACATACATTATCATAACTTCCGAGGACTTATTAGTTCACATTATACAGGTATCAATGTAATATCCACTGACACACTCATAAGAACAGGGGTGTTAACCCCGGGATCATGGCTAAATTCCCAACTTGGCCCCATTACATCATGGCCATCTAATCATCCCCCTCATTCCTAATTGGTATATATCACTCCTCACCTTTCCACCTGATAGCTGATGTGTGGTGAGCGTTCTGGCACCAAAATGGTCGCCGTGCATCACCCCGGTGGGTGCTACACATTGGTGGTGGATGAGGGTAGTTCCCCCTACTATGTAAAGTGCTTTGAGTTCCTACGTTGGTAGAAAAGCGCTATATAAATCTGCTAAATTATTATCATACAAAAGGCAGTTCAAATGTAAAGTCTAAAGTCTCACTTTTTAGCACCTTCACTGCAACCTTCTGTTGTACAGTGCTGTCCTCCGTCTTTAGGAAGGCCTCACGCACTGAGCCAAATTCACCTAAACAGACACAGATACATACATCACTGGTACGTTACTTCTCAAACAACTCAACATATTCCAAAATATAATACAGACATTGTCTGTCTTGTTATTTAGCAATACACAGTTATGGTTATAGGCCATGTAAATGTAAATTTTGCATTTTGTAAATGCTCTCTATTTCAAATCAAATTTTGTCACATGCTTCATAAACAGGTGTAGACCAACAGTGAAATGCTTGCCCTTCCCAACAATGCAAAGAGAAAAAATAGATAATAATAGTAATAATGAGGAATAAATAGAAAAATAACCAGGAATAAATATACAGGAACGATAACTTGGTTATATACATGGGTTACCAGTACCATGTCCATGTGCAAGGGTAGGAGGTAGCTATGTACTTTCGGAAAGTATTCAGACCCATTGACTTTTTCCACTTTGTTACGTTACAGCCTTATTCTAAAATGTATTACATTTTTTTCTCTCAATCTACACAAAATACCCCACAATTACAAAGCAAAAACAAGTTTTTAGAAATTGTTGCAAATGTATTACAAATAAAAACTGAAATACCTTATTTACATAAGTATTCGGACCCTTTGCTATGAGACTTGAAATTGAGCTCAGGTGCATCTTGTTTCCATTGATCATCCTTGAGATGGTTCTACTACTTGATTGGAGTCCACCTGTGGTAAATTCAATTGATTGGACATGATTTGGAAAGACACACCTGTCTATATAAGGTCCCACAGTTGACAGTGCATGTCAGAGCAAAAACCAAGCCATGAGGTCGCAGGAATTGTCCGTAGAGCTCCGAGACAGGATTGTGTCGAGGCACAGATCTGGGAAAGGGTACCAAAAACATTTTGATTGCAGCATTGAAGGTCCCCAAGAGCACAGTAGCCTCCATCATTCTTAAATGGAAGAAGTTTGGAACCACCAAGACTCTTCATAGAGCTGACCGCCCAGCCAAACTGAGCAATCGGAGAAGGGCCTTGGTCAGGGAGGTGACCAAGAACCCGATGGTCACTCTGACAGAGCTCTAGAGTTCCTCTGTGGAGATGGGAGAACCTTCCAAAAGGACAACCATCTCTGCAGCACTACACCAATCAGGCCTGTATGGTAGAGTTGCCAGACGGAAGCCACTCCTCAGTAAAAGGCACATGACAGCCTGCTTGGAGTTTGCCAAAAGGCACCTAAAGACTCTCAGACCATGAGAAACAAGATTCGCTGGCCTGATGAACTCTTTGGCCTGAATGTCAAGCGTCACGTCTGGAGGAATCCTGGCACCGTCCCTACGGTGAAGCATGGTGGTGGAAGCATCATGCTGTGGGGATGTTTTTTAGCGGCATGGACTTGGAGATTAGTCAGGATCCAGGGAAAGATAATCAGAGCAAAGTACAAAGAGATCCCTGATGAAAACCTGCTCCAGAGTGCTAAGGACCTCAGACTGGGGTGAAGGTTCAGCTTTCAACAAGACAACGATCAGTGGGCAGTGTGGAGTGCAATAGAGATTGCGTCATCTGTGGATCTGTTGGGGCGGTATGCGAATTGGAGTGGGTCCAGGGTGTCTGGGATAATGGTGTTGATGTGGGCCATGACCAGCCTTTCAAAGCATTTCATGGCTACAGATGTGAGTGCTACGGGTCGGTAGTCATTTAGGCAGGTTACCTTGGTGTTCTGCTTAAAACATGTTGGTATTACGGGAGAGGTTGAAAATGTCAGTGAAGACACTTGCCAGTTGGTCTGTGCATGCTCTGAGTACTCGTCCTGGTAATCCGGATGGCCCTGTGGCCTTGTGAATTTAACCTGTTTAAAGGTCATACATCGGCTAAGGAGAGGGTGATAGCTGATGCTCTCATGCATAGTTCAGTGTTCCTAGCCTCGAAGCGCACATAAAAGTATTTAGCTGGACTGGTAGGCTCGCGTCACTAGACAGCTCGCAGCTGGGTTTCCCTTTGTAATCTGTGATAGTTTGCAAGCCCTGCTACATACGACGAACGTCAGAGCTAGTGTAGTAGGATTCAATCTTGATCCTGTATTGACACGTTGTCTGTTTGATGGTTCGTCAAAGGGCATAGCGGGATTTCTTATAAGCGTCCGGATTAGTGTCCCGCTCATTGAAAACGACAGCTCTAGCCTTTAGCTCAGTGCAGATGTTGCCTGTAATCTATTGCTTCTGGTTGGGATATGTACGTACGCACGCATGGTCACTGTGGGGGTGAGGGTATTATATTACTAAACTGTTGGAGCTAGAAAACAAGCATTTCGCTGCACCTGCAATAACACCTGTAAATCTATGTACGCGACCAATAAACTGATTTGATTTTGCATGTTGCAGCATCAAACAATACATTGTAAAGGTTTTCTATCTAAATGTACTTTATCTGTGTAGCACAGCTAAGTGAAATAAACAGAGGATGTCCCACCAACCTTTTCCCAAGATGTGTCCGAGGGTCAGTAGCCTTTCTGGGATCAGAACGTCTTGAAGCTTGGCCTTCAGATCGTCGTTGATACCCAAGCTGTCCACTGGTGGAAGACAGAGATACAATTCATTATTTCACAACCCAGGTCCACAGTAGTGGTCAATAGAGGCACCTTTTTGCCTATGTAGTGAGCCCAAAAGGTTCTGGTCAAAAGTAGTGCACTATATCGGGAATAGTGTGCCATTTAGGATTCAACCGCACTGTAGTGCTTGTGCCATATGTGTCAATAGAGAAACATTTATTTGTGGAGGCTACAAGCCAAACATGACTGACTTTACTTACAGGTGGAGTCTGGGAGCTCAGAGCAGGTCCTGTTGAATGACCTGGCTGCAGTGAAGGAGACCGTGCTCTCAGTCCCCGGTGGCTTGAACACAGACCTGCAAGGACAAGCAGAGCCCTATTATCCCATCTTTACGTTGGTGTTGTAACCTTGTAGATACATTGCCCCTGTGTTCAGATACTTCTAAAATGCATCCTTCCTCCCTTCCTAGAGATATTCCACTGATCAGACCAAAACATTGTTGAAGGGAATCTCGTGGAAACCTTGCTTTTCCTTATCCAATCATGTCAGCTCAGAAGAAAGAAGTGAAGAAGGATGCTGTCAAAGTATTCAAACAATGCCTCGGATTCTGGTATATACTGCAGAAAAATCTGCCTGTATGTGAAGGGGGTGGTGCGCTGCTTTCAGCCCATATAAATCATTCTCACCTAAAGAATTATGTCTAGAGATATATATACATATATATATATATGAATGGCTGTATTCTAGTAGAGAGAGAGAGACAATCATAGCCTACCCAAACTGTGTTTCCTTCCCTCTGCGGTGCACTAGGACTGTCAGGAGAAGCCCTACCATGGTGGCCACCAGCAGGCCCAGCAACAGACCCACCCACATATGGCCTCTCTGAGTCTGGGCTGCCACTGCTTTGTGGAACATAAACACACACACACACACACAGTATAACAAACTAGCTTTACATACAACACAAAGCCGTGTCACCTTTAAATTTGGAGCATAGGTTTCAAAACTAGACTACTAGTGGATAGTGACAGAGGACATGATAGTGACAGAGGGACTAATAGTGGATAGTGACAGAGGCTGTCTTTAGACTCGACAGTTCATACAGATTTTGTATTCTGATCATAGAGTTACGATAATGTAATTCCAGAACACGTTATACAGTGGGGCAAAAAAGTATTTAGTCAGCCACCAATTGTGCAAGTTCTCCCACTTAAAAAGATGAGAGAGGCCTGTAATTTTCATCATAGGTACACTTCAACTATGACAGACAAAATGAGGGGGAAAAAATCCAGAAAATCACATTGTAGGATTTTTAATGAATTTATTTGCAAATTATGGTGGAAAATAAGTATTTGGTCAATAACAAAAGTGTATCTCAATACTTTGTTTATATACCTTTGTGTTGCAATGACAGAGGTCAAATGTTTTCTGTAAGTCTTCACAAGGTTTTCACACACTGTTGCTGGTATTTTGGCCCATTCCTCCATGCAGATCTCCTCTAGAGCAGTGATGTTTTGGGGCTGTTGCTGGGCAACACGGACTTTCAACTCCCTCAAAGATTTTCTATGGGGTTGAGATCTGGAGACTGGCTAGGCCACTCCAGGACCTTGAAATGCTTCTTACGAAGCCACTCCTTCGTGCCCGGGCGGTGTGTTTGGGATCATTGTCATGCTGAAAGACCCAGCCACGTTTTTTCACTCAAATCTCACGATACATGGCCCATTCATTCTTTCCTTTACACGGATTTCAGTCGTCCTGGTCCCTTTGCAGAAAACAGCCCAAAGCATGATGTTTCCACCCCCATGCTTCACAGTAGGTATGGTGTTCTTTGGATGCAACTCAGCATTCTTTGTCCTCCAAACACAAGAGTTGAGTTTTTTACCAAAAAGTTATATTTTGGTTTCATCTGACCATATGACATTCTCCCAATCTTCTTCTGGATCATCCAAATGCTCTCTAGCAAACTTCAGACGGGCCTGGACATGTACCGCTTAAGCAGGGGACAGTCTGGCACTGCAGGATTTGAGTCCCTGGCGGCGTAGTGTGTTACTGATGGTAGGCTTTGTTACTTTGGTCCCAGCTCTCTGCAGGTCATTCACTAGGTCCCCCCGTGTGGTTCTGGGATTTTTGCTCACCGTTCTTGTGATCATTTTGACCCCACGGGGTGAGATCTTGCGTGGAGCCCCCAGATCGAGAGAGATTATCAGTGGTCTTGTATGTCTTCCATTTCCTAATAATTGCTCCCACAGTTGATTTCTTCAAACCAAGCTGCTTACCCTATTGCAGATTCAGTCTTCCCAGCTGGTGCAGGTCTACAATTTTGTTTCTGGTGTCCTTTGACAGCTTTTGGTCTTGGCCATAGTGGAGTTTGGAGTGTGACTGTTTGAGGTTGTGGACAGGTGTCTTTTATACTGATAACAAGTTCAAACAGGTGCCATTAATACAGGTAACGAGTGGAGGACAGAGGAGCCTCTTAAAGAAGAAGTTACCAGGTCTGTGAGAGCCAGAAATCTTGCTTGTTTGTAGGTGACCAAATACTTATTTTCCACCATAATTTGCAAATAAATTCATTAAAAATCCTACAATGTGATTTTCTGGATTTTTTTCTCTCATTTTGTCTGTCATAGTTGAAAGTGTACCTATGATGAAAATTACAGGCCTCTCATCTTTATAAGTGGGAGAACTTGCAGAATTGGTGGCTGACTAAATACTTTTTTGCCCCACTGTACATCTACACCTACATTTAAATCTGTCCACATTGTGTCCGGATTCCCTTTTCCTAGGTTATATTGAAATGCCAATATACAAACGGTGGAAAAGGCTAAATTTGATAACACAACAACTTGATGGCAGTATTTATCTACTATAGCTAACTAACCAACTAACCTCTGTAGCCAGCCAGCAAAGCTAAAGGGATTGCAAACAGGTTAGCCAAACAATTTTTCCCCACCTAATTAGCTAGCATTTATGAAGCCAGGAAACACGTTCCTCACATGCAAGGAATGTATTTCCTCCAACTTTAATGAAAAAATATGGTGCCTTTCGCTTCCAAAACACACGTTTTCAGGAGACTTGTTGGCGAAGTGCTGATGACGTTTCCCACTGTATGCACTTTCTGTAGCCTGATTGCGTCCAGACTGAGGAGAAATCCACCCGCAATGCGTCCCTGAAGTGGTCAGGGACGCACCTGAAGTGGTCAGTCAGATCTGATCACAATCCGACCACAATGCGACTTGTTTGTCTTTTCAATGCGATCTTTGTATTCTGATAGTAGAAGTCGCATGTAAGTGTCAAGTGTACACAACCAGCGTGACAGGGGGACTGATAGTGGTTGAGTGACATAAGGGCTCACTGACCTGAGGCGGGCATGACCAGTACAGGCTGGCTCCAGGGCCCACAGCCGGCCACTGTACACGCCGACACCTGGAAGGTAGCGTTGAAGAAACGACCTCCACCAGACAGGTGGGCCATGTTCTCTTTAAAGAGCAACGCCTCCTGGAACACAACAACCAAAACGTATGTTAATGTATGTTCTATTAAGACATATTGCTTTAAGTTTAAGAAACTTAAAAACAAAGCTTCCATTGCAAATTAGATCCAAGTAAGTGCCGGCCTTTTATCACAGAGACACACATGCTTTGACACCACTGAAACAAAATATGAAATGTGACCTTTTAATTAATTAATTTTTTTGAATTCTCTCCATTATGAGAAAATATTACATTTAAGACCATGCAAGAGGACTTGGAATACATTTTGAACATGAATTTGATGTTACAATTTCAGCAACACAAATGTTAAATGATCTTTAACCATTTTCAGGTCTTGCCATATATTTTAAAGTAGATTTAAATCAAAACTGTAACTCGGCAACTCAGGAACATTCCCAGTCTTCTTGGTAAGCAACTCCAGTGTAGATTTGACCTTGTGTTTTAGGTTACTCTCCTGCTGAAAGGTGAATTAATCTCCCAGTGTCTGGTGGAAAGCAGACTGAACCAGGTTTTCCTCTAGGATTTAACCTGTGCTTAGCTCCATTACATTTATTTTTTATCCTAATAAACTGCCAAGTTCTTAACGATTACAATCATACACCATAACATGACGCTTGAAAATATGGAGAGTGGTACTCAGTAATGTGTTGTATTTGCTCCAAATATAACACTTTGTATTCAGGAGAAAAAGTGAATTGCTTTGCCACATTTTTTGCAGTTTTACTGTAATGCCTTGTTGCAAACAAGATGCTTGTTTTGGAATATTTGTATTGTGTACAGACATCCTTATTTTTTCACTCTGTCAATTAGGTTAGTATTGTGGAGTAACTATAATGTTGTTTATCCATCCTCAGTTCTCCTATCACAGCCATTAATAAACTGTAATAAATGTTTTGGCATCATGGTGAAATCCCTGAGTGGTGTCTTTACTCTCCGGCAATTGAGTTAGGAAGGACGCTTGTATCTTTGTAGTGACTGGGTGTATTGATACACCATCCAAAGTGTAGTTAATAATTTCACCATGCTCAAAGCGATATTCAATGTCTTCTTTTTTTATTTTTACCCATCTACCAATAGGTGCCCTTATCCCTGGTCTTTGTGGTAATTGTATGTGTGGGGTACAGAGATGAGGTAGTCATTCAAATATCATGACATGGAGTGAGTCCATGCAACTTATGTGACTTGTTAAGCACATTTTTACTTCTGAACGTATTTAGTGTTGCCATAACAAAAGGGTTGAATACTTATTGATACAAGACATTTCAGCTTTATTTTTAATGAATGTGTAACATTTTCAAAAAACGTATTTTCACTTTGACATTATGGGGTACTGTGTGTCTAGGCCAGTGTGTGTCTCGGCACTTGTGTGTCCTCGGCCACTGTGTGTCTCGGCCACGGTGTGTGTCTCGGCCACCGGTGTGTCTCGGCCACGGTGTGTCTCGGCCACTGTGTTTGTCCAGGCCACTGTGTGTCTGGCCACTGTGTATGTCTCGGCCACTGTTGTTTTGTCTCGGCCACTGTGTGTCTCGGCCACTGTGTTGTCTCGGCCACTGTGTGTGTCCGGCCACTGTGTGTCTAGGCCACTGTGTGTCTAGGCCACTGTGTGTCTAGGCCACTGTGTGTCTAGGCCACTGTGTGTCTAGGCCACTGTGTGTCTAGGCCAGTGACAACACCTATTGGTGTGAATACTTTCTGGAGGCATTGTATGGTCATTATACAATTCTAGTGGCCAAGAAAAAAAAACTGAACACATGTAGCGAGCTCAAAGGGTTTAGATATTTCACCTGAACACCTGACAGATTGGGAGTCATAGAAAGGAGAGTAAAAATACTTTTGACCCATTTCCTATAGCAATGTCCCTATTAAAAACAACTCAACCCCTAGTATGGCCATAGAAACTTCTGGTATGGCCATAGGATTGTGAACGTAGTCATACTGTAATGTACCACATTCCATAATAACAGAAACATAGGGATTGTAATTAATAAGACGTAGACTGTTGACAGCAGCTGAAGACTGGTGTCAGCTGGCTGTGGTTATTGTATGCTCCACTGACCAATGTCTACTGTGACTGAGAATTTGGTATATTAAATTACTGAAATGTGCATTGATCTGCACAGCCAGAGACTATTTTCTTCCTGCAGCTTTTGCTATCATCTGAGGTATATACTAGATTCCTTCAGTGTGTACAGGTGTATGGGTCTGAACCTGTCCCTCTCCTCCCAGGTTCCACTGGACTTTGTAGGCCATCAGTTTCCCCTGCAGCTCCTTGTCATCCAAGCTCGCCCAGTTCAGGGACAGCTGCTGTTCAGTTAGTTCAAAGGTCAGGTTCCGGGGGGCAGCAGAGGGCACTAGAAAGAAGGAAGACACAGGGACAGTGTCATGACAATACTTTACATTTCATCAAAGAACAATAAGGGGTTGCCATTGTATATGTCCATGCTGTCATCACTCCCTTGGTCCTAATCCTTAAAAACGTCAACAGATCTAAAGGGTCTGGATAGGTATAAGCAGTATTGCTTCCACATCTGCAAACATATGGACATTTATTCATCGCTGCTACAGATTGTTGTTTTTAATTTTTTATTATCATTTTCATTATTTTATTTAACTTAGTCCTGCATGTTGGAGCTCGGAGCCTAAGATTGTACCCTCCAATCACACCTGCAACCCTGCACATGTGACTATTAAACACACTGAATGGGATATAAGGGAAAGGGCCAAGGGATACTTCGGGATTTGGCAATGAGGCCCTTTATCTACTCCAGCAGTCAGATGAACTCGTGGATAAAAAATGTATGTATGAAGGAAGTTCGAGGTAGTTTTGCAAGCCAATGCTAACTAGCTTTAGCGCAATGACTAAGTTTATGGGTATTTACTGGAAGTCTATGGGTGTCTGCTATCATGCTAGTAGATATCCATAGACTTCCAGTCATTGCTAGTAAGCAATAGCTTGCGAAACTACTTCTAACTTCCTTCATACTGCACACAGAGACATAAAAATGGTATCCACAAGTTCATCTGACTCTGGGGAAGTAGATAATCCAGAAGCAAATTGAGACCGGCTTCAGGTCACCCTAAAATGAGACCCCAATCATTCCTGCAGTGGCCTCCTTGACCAGCGTGTGTCGACAATGAGACAACAGGGTTTAGTTCAGCACTGCAGCACATTGATATGGATTGAGGGCATGTACAATGGTTCATTGTACAAGTGGGACTGGAATCCACTGGCCTGTGTCCAGCACTGGCAGTTTACAAACATACAAACAAGGTCGCCACCAGAAACCCCCACTCCACTGCTCCCCTCAGACTAGCTCTCATGATCACCTCTAAACTCAGCCGCCTGTCCAACTTATTTTAACAACCCTCATTTAAAACTGCATATCAACTTAGACCATATCCTATATGAACAATAAGGGGTGGATTCCCAGACAAAATTAAGCTAATGCTAGTCCTAGACTAAAAAGACAAATCAATGGAGAATCTCCTTCAAATTCTTTTTGGTCCAGGATTAGGGTTAATCTGTGTCCGCTTAACCACCTCTAAATGTTTCATGTTACTTTGACAGAGTAACAACTTTGAAAGGTCGTCCGTGGGGCTGTGAGACACAGAAGGCCACAAACACAGAGAATCATTATGTTCCCATTGTGATAAGGTTGCTACTCGCCAGACTGTTGCATGGATCGTCACATGCTATTGATGTCCAGCTGGTGATGTGAGTGCAGTTGGTAGAAAATGACAACAAAAACAACTGTTGATGAACAAAAGGGTAATGTCCCAAATGGCACCCTATTCCCTTTATAGTGCACTACTTTTGACCAGGGCCCATAGGAATAGGGTGCCATTTGGAACGCAACCCTGTTCAGCCCCATGTCATCATCTATTCTAGTGACTGGATGCACACCTGCTTCTGGTGTCTGAAAGTCCAGCCAGCCAGAGAACGGGGATGTCCCCACCTCATTGTCACAGCACACTCTAACGCTGTAGTTGGAGTAGCAGCTCAGCCCACTGAGGATCTGTTGGAATGGTGGAACCTTCACACGCTGGTCTCGAACTTCCACCTTCCTCCCAGAGTTCTTAGACATCTGTAAAAGGTATGAAGGAAGTTAGTAGTTTAGCATTAGCTGGCAAAACTACCTCTAAATTCCTTCATACTGGACACAGAGACATAAAAATGGTATCCAGGAGTTCATCTGACTCTGGGGAAGTAGATAAAGGGCCTCGTTGCCAACATCTCAAAGTATCTCTTTAAAAATGGTCATATTTCCATTGCCAAATTCTTTCATTCCAATATTGAAACTGAGGTCTAAATACTCAGGGTGTCTTTAATTTTAAAAGAATGGGTATGTGGTTTTCATTATCTCAGTCTAGGCCAAACATTCATCCAAGGCTTTAATGGAATTCTGATGGTTGTCACTCCCATCTTAAAATAGCACTGACAACAACCACCACATTTCGTAATAATAACTAATTTATCCACTGCATATTATGGTTGCTTTATTGAAAATCTAAATGTAAGAATTAGGTCAAAGGGTTCTTTGTTATATGAATGTAGTACTGACACAGAACATCTCAGTCGTGTTGGTTCAGTCTTAGTTACTGTACCTGGAAGGTGCAGGCTGACAGGTCAGAGTGTCCAGTGAAGCCAGGGCTCCAGGCCAGCGTGACATTGTTCTCCACCATGTGGACCACCTGCACACCTTTAGGGGCTGCTGGGAGGACTGCAGTCAATTAAAGAACAGGGTTTTAGATTTACAAACATCCAACTCTGAACAGAAGCTGGACTAGGGGCCGATAAACCTAGCTAAATTACAGCAGCATACTGTAACGTGCATTGACTAACCGGTCTTCATCAGGCAGCGTATTCTAATCTGAAAAATTACTTAGTCACACTCATGACAGCATTGATTATTCATGAATTTCTCACCTTTAATGTGCACAGTGCCTGTTCGAGATACTGAGATACCTCTGGCATTCTTGGCTTCACAGTAGAACTTGATGCTGTTATTAACACCTACAGGGAAAAGAGGAGGGAGACATGGTGTACTCATGATGTGATGTACTCAACAGCATGCCAGAGCCCTTTTAAAAGGTAAGCTGCCAGTTTATGCCAACAGAGTGTTAAACCAGTCCCCTGCAATCATGCCTGACCAACAGTCTATCTCCAATGTAAATGAGAAATTCTCACACACTGGACAGTAGGCAATGCATAACAGAGTGGAGTACTGTATATGAAGTGCTGTGAGGGTTTGTAGTACACTTGGCTCATTAGGATCAAAGAGATTTTGGCACTACCAATTTGAACAAACCAGCTACTGAAACTACACAAGGAAACAAGGTCAGCACAATCAATAACTCCTGAACTAGACTGTCTTGATAAGGCTGTTGTATCCCTCCATTACATAAATGTCCTTGGGCTAATCCTTCATGGCAAATATGTTTACATAAAGGCGGGTGTTTGTGTACTGTACAGTGATTACTACCAGGCACTGTGGGACACTGCCTGGTTATTCATCAACTGACTGACAATCACAAAACAACATGTCAGAGTCATAACAGAGAACCATCAGCTGGGCTGAAACATTTCTGGTTACTCTCACATCAGTCTCTGGGAGTCAGATAGGAAAACATCAACGCCTGTAAAGTTGACTATATGACTGCCGCATTCCTGACTCAGAGTTGGCACTTAGCAGCAAATTATTTGTATGCGCCCAAATGGAACCCTTTTCCCTATATAGTGCACTACATTTGACCAGAGTCCTATGGGCCCTGGTCAAAGGTAGTGCACTACATTGGGAATAGGATTCCATTTGCGACACAACCTAATGAGAGGTTCTGGTCAGCAGTGTTGATTGAGATGAATGAGATGAAAGGGCCAGGCAGGTCCAGTTATATGGCAGAGTGTAGGAGGCTCCTTATTACTGAAACAGAACCAGCTCAACATAAAAGGAGAAATGAAAGAGGAGACACTAACATGAAAAGCTTGCATATCACGAGAACGGAATAAAACAGACAACTAATGAAAAATCCAGTCAATTTACTTCTGTGGATGGGATGTCACAGAGGACTGGCTAGTGTCAAACAACTTGTACACTTTTATGTGTTTTCAACCAATTACAACACATTTCCAATCTCAGGTCAAGACATTTGTCCTTTCACATAAGGAGAAACATTATATGGCAGGTGAGGTCATTGGTTCCCCCTCTATATATAAAAAAAGGGTCAAACATTCAGTGGTGTATTCGGTGCTGTGCGTACGCTCATTGAAGAATATATTTACATTTTTTATTCAACCTTTATTTAACTAGGCATGTCAGTTAATAACAAATTCTTATTTACAATGACGGCCTACCAGAAGGTAAAAGGCCTCCTGCGTGGACGAGGGCTGGGATTAAATAAAAATATAGGACAAAACACACATCACGACAAGAGAGACAACACTACATAAAGAGAGACCTAAAGACAACAACATAACATGGCAGAAGCACATGAAAACACAGCATGGTAGCAACAACAACATGGTAGCAACACAACATGGTAGCAGCACAAAACAGGGTACAAACCATTCTTGGGCACAGACAACAGCACAGAAGGCAAGAAGGTGGAGACAACAATACATCACGCAAAGCAGCCACAACAGTCAGTAAGAGTGTCCATGATTCTTTGAATGAAGAGATGGAGATAAAACTGTCCAGTTTGAGTGTTTGCTGCAGCTCATTCCAATCGCTAGCTGCAGCGAACTGAAAAGACGAGCGACCCAGGGATGTGTGTGCTTTGGGGACCTTTACCAGAATGTGACTGGCAGGACAGGTGTTGTATGTGGAGGATGAGGGCTGCAGTAGATACAATTGAAGTCGGAAGTTTACATACACCTTAGCCAAATACATTTTAAACTCAGTTTTTCACAATTCCTGACACTTAATCCTAGTAAAAAATCCCTTTCTTAGGTCAGTTAGGATCGCCACTTTATTTTAAGAATGTGAAATGTATAATAATAGTAGAGAGAATGATTTATTTCAGCTTTTATTTCTTTCATCACATTCCCAGTGGGTCAGAAGTTTACATACACTCAATTAGTATTTGGTAGCATTGCCTTTAAATTGTTTAACTTGGGTCAAACGTTTCAGGTAGCCTTCCACAAGCTTCCCACTAGAAGTTGGGTGAATGTTGGCCCATTCTTCCCGACAGAGCTGGTGTAACTGAGTCAGGTTTGTAGGCCTCCTTGCTCGCACACCCTTTTTCAGTTCTACCCACAAATGTTCTATAGGATTGAGGTTAGGGCTTTGTGATGGCCACTCCAATACCTTGATTTTGTTGTCCTTAAGCCATTTTGCCACAACTTTGGACGTATGCTTGAGGTCATTGTCCATTTGGAAGACCCATTTGCGACCAAGCTTTAACTTCCCCACTGATGTTTTGAGATGTTGCTTCAATATATCCACATAATTTTCCTACCTCATGATGCCATCTATTTGGTGAATTGCACCAGTCCCTCCTGCAGCAAAGCACCCCCACAACATGATGCTGCCCCCCCTTGCTTCACGGTTGGGATGGTGTTCTTCAGCTTGCAAGCAACCCCCTTTTTTCCTCCAAACATAATGATGGTCATTATGGCCAAACAGTTCTATTTTTGTTTCATCAGACCAGAGGACATTTCTCCAAAAAGTACGATCTTTGTCCCCATGTGCAGTTGCACACCGTAGTCTGGCTTTTTTATGGCGGTTTTGGAGGAGTGGCTTCTTCCTTGCTGAGCGGCCTTTCAGGTTATGTCAATATAGGACTTGTTTTACTGTGGATATAGATACTTTTGTACCTGTTTCCTCCAGCATCTTCACAAGGTCCTTTGCTGTTCTGGGATTGATTTGCACTTTTCGCACCAAAGTGCGTTAATCTCTAGGAGACAGAACGCATCTCCTTCCTGAGCGGTATGACGGCTGCGTGGTCCCATGGTATTTATACTTGCGTACTATTGTTTGTACAGATGAACGTGGTACCTTCAGGCATGTGGAAATTGCTCTTAAGGATGAACCAGACTTGGAGGTCTACAATTTCTTTTCTGAGGTCTTGGCTGATTTCTTTTGATTTTCCCATGATGTCAAGCAAAGAGGCACTGAGTTTGAAGGTAGGCCTTGAAATACATCCACAGGTACACCTCCAATTGACTCAAATGATGTCAATTAGCCTATCAGAAGCTTCTAAAGCCATGCCATTGTTTTCTGGAATTTTCCAAGCTGTTTAAAGGCACAGTCAATTTAGTGTATGTAAACTTCTGACCCACTGGAATTGTGATACAGTGAATTATAAGTGAAATAATCTGTCTGTAAACAATTGTTGGAAAAATCACTTGTGTCATGCACAAAGTAGATGTGCTAACCGACTTGCTAAAACTATAGTTTGTTAACAAGAAATTTGTGGAGTGGTTGAAAAGCGAGTTTTAATGACTCCAACCTAAGTGTATGTAAACTTCAACTGTATCTCAGATAGCTGGGAGTGAGGCCTAAGAGGGTTTTATAAATAAGCATCAACCAGTGGGTCTTGTGACGGGTATACAGAGATGACCAGTTTACAGAGGAGTATAGAGTGCAGTGATGTGTCCGATAAGGAGCATTGGTGGCAAATCTGATGGCCGAATGGTAAAGAACATCTAGCCGCTCGAGAGCACCCTTACCTGCCGATCTATAAATTATGTCTCCCCAATCTAGCATGGGTAGGATGGTCATCTGAATCAGGGTTAGTTTGGTAGCTGGGGTGAAAGAGGAGCAATTATGATAGACAAAACCAAGTCTAGATTTAACTTAAACCTGCAGCTTTGCTATGTGCTATGGGAAGGACAGTGTACCATCTAGCCATACTCCCAAGTACTTGTATGAGGTGACTACCTCAAGCTCTAAACCCTCAGAGGTAGTAATAACACCTGTGGGGAGAGGGGCATTCTTCTTACCAAACCACCTTTGTTTTGGAGGTGTTCAGAACAAGGTTCAGCACAGAGAAAGCTTGTTTGACACTAAGAACGCTTTGTTGTAGAGTGTTTAACACAAAACCCATGGAGGGGCCAGCTGAGTATAAGACTGTATCATCTGCATATAAATGGATGAGAGAGCTTCCTACTGCCTAAGCTATATTGTTGATGTAAATTGAGAAGAGCGTGGTGCCTAGGATTGAGCCTTGGGCTACACCCTTGGTGACAGAGAAAGAAAGAGCAAGACAGCCCTTCAGTTGCCTTCCACCCATTGAGAATAACCTTTGGCTTAGTTCTACCATTCAAACAGTTATATTTCCAACTCATGGGCAGAGCTCAAGGACCAGTGAGAATGCTATAAAACTATAATCCATTCCTTGTAATGACTAATGGCACTCTTACAACAGATAGACGGCAGTCCACCTTATTGAACTTACAGTATGTGAAAATGACACACTCTGATCTGACTCATTCTTATGATTAATCATATCACTGTTGATTTAACCAGCCGGAGGGAGGGGAGAAGCAGCAGAAATAGGATATTGCACAGTAGTCTATAGTCGGTTCTTCAAATCATCTCTCTTCACCACCTCCTAAAAACCTTCTCATTGGAGGAGAGGGCCCGAGGGGAGGAACCTCAGATCTTCTCCCACAATGCATTTTGAGAAAGTGAGAGGAGATGATGCAAGGAATCAAGGAAAGTAAAGAGATTTCAGGAAAGGAATCAAGGAAAGATTGAATAACAACCCTGGTAGAGACTTACCGTTAACATGGAGTACAGATGGAGAGGAAGTGATGTCTCCCTCCTGTACTCCTCCCAGCCACCACAGCACCTCCACCGGGCCTGGGGGACCCACAGCAGTACACGTCAGGTTAAAGGGCACGCCAGGGATCGTGGCTACGTCTTGGGGCTCAAGTGTAAAGTGGGGGACACCTTGAGAAAGAACCAGAAAGTATGACCATGATAACAGGATAATACATTTGATCATGTTATTGAAAAAAAGGCCATTGTGTTGAGAGAAAGAAAGAGACAGACAGGACAACATTGATTGATTTACCCTCTACTGTTATCCAGGCGGGCTCCGAAGAGATGGTCGAGTCTCGGAACTCTACCTCACACCAGTACTTCCCTGCATCCTGCTGCTGGACAGACTTCACACTGAAACCACCCGGACAGACAGACACACTCAGTGATTCCCCTAGTACTTAACATGCAAAAAAAAGAAATCACATTTCTAAATGATGTAGTAATTCTATAAACCAAATTATTCCCTGAGCACATCCAAAAACACCTCTCCTAAAAAGATGTGGATTAGTTCTGATAGATGAGAGGAGACCCACTAGGCAGAATGGAGGTAAAAGCCCATCACATATAACTGGGTAGCAGAAGAAACATGTATAATATAACAATAAAGAACCCCTGGAGGATATGTTGAGAGATGAAGTAGGCAGGTGTGGAAAAAGTACCCAATTGTCATACTTGAGTAAAAGATACTAGAAAATGACTAATGTAAAAGTTAAGGTAAGTCACCCAGTAAAACACTACTTGAGTAAAAGTATTTGGTTTTAAATATATTTAAGTATCAAAAGTAAATGTAATTGCTAAAATATACTTAAGTAACAAAAGTATAAATCATCACAAATTCCTTATAAAGAAAACCAGACATACTTTTTTATTTATTTAAGGATAGTCAGGGGCACACCATCCCTCAGACATAATTTACAAACTAAGCATTTGCGTTTAATGAGTCCTCCAGATCAGAGGCAGTAGGGATGACTAGCGATGTTCTCTTGATAAGTGTGTGAATTGGACCATTTTCCTGTCCTGCTAAGCATTCAAAATGTAACGACTACTTTTGGGTGTCAGGGAAAATGTATGTAAAAAGTACATCATTTTCTTTAGGAATGTAGTGAAGTAAAAGTAGTCACAAATATTAATAGTAAAGTAGAGTACAGATACTTTAAAGTACTACTTAAGTCATTTTTTTTGCGTTTATGTTTTACTTAAGTACTTTAAACCACTGGAAGTAGGACAATAACTAATTGGAGCAATAAACTAGCTTGGGGAAAATTTCACTCAGCAGGAGTACACTGTGTATTTGTATTAGGAGTCACTGAGGAAACCATTGCCTGCATTGACAGGTCCTACTCACTCATAGATTGATCAGTTGTTTAGCAACAAAACCGATGCATGCGCAACTGTGGAGCAAAACAGGCGGAGTTTGCTAAGAATCAAAGGATTGTTGACAACTTGTAAACCAGTATATTTTCTCTCCAAATCTTTATTGAAAACATTAATATGTTTGCACAATGAGCACTTGTCTCTCAAATACATTGTTACAATTGTTGGTTAGCTAGCTAAACGAGTCAAAACACCTCAAAACATGGTATCAATAACAAGATACAATGAGCTGAAACAAGCCACCTACCATTACCCATAAGGCAGCTTGTTGTCGTCATTGTTGCTAGCTACAGTGGTAAGAAAAAGTATGTGAACCCTTTGGAAATACCTGGATTTCTGCATAAATTGGTCATAAAATTTGATTCGATCTTCATCTAGGTCACAACAATAGACAAGCACAGTCTGCTAATAACACACAAACAATTATAAGTTGTCATGTCTTTATTGAACACACCGTGTAAACATTCACAATGCAGGGTATGTGAACCCTTGGATTTAATAACTGGTTGACCCTCCTTTGGCAGCAATAACCTCAACAAAACTTTTTCTGTAGTTGCGGATCAGACCTGCACAACGGTCAGGAGGAATTTTGGACCATTCCTCTTTTCCAAACTGTTTCAGTTCAGCAACATTCTTGGGATGTCTGGTGTGAAGTGCTCTCTTGAGGGCATCCCAATCGAGTTGAGGTCAGGACTGACTGGTCCACTCGTATTTTCTTCTGTTGAAGCCATTCTGTTGTTGATTTAATCAAGTTCTGTTGTTGATTTAATCGAGCATCCCAATCGAGTTGAGGTCAGGACTGACTGGTCCAGGCGTATTTTCTTCTGTTGAAGCCATTCTGTTGTTGATTTACCTCAGTGTTTTGGGTTGTCGTCCTGTTGCATCACCCAACTTCTGTGTATCTGCAATTGTCGGACAGATAGCCTTATATTCTCCTGAAAAATGTCTTGATAACCTTGAGACTTCATTTTTCCGTCGATGATAGCAAGCTGTCCAGGCCCTGAGGCAGCCCCAGACCATTATGCTCCCTCCACCATGCTTTACAGTTGGGATGAGGTTTTGATGTTGGTATGCTGGCTTTTTTTTTTTCACACATAGTGTTGTGTGTTCCTACCAAACAACTCAACTTTAGTTGAATCTGTCCACATAATATTTTGCCAGTAGCGCTGTGGAGGTGCACATTTGCAAACTTCATGTTTTTTTGGACAGCAGTGGCTTCTTCCGTGGTGTCCTCCCATGAACACCATTCTTGTTTAGTGTTTTACGTATTGTATACTCGTCAATAGAGATGTTAGCATGTTCCATAGATTTCTGTAAGTCTTTAGCTGACACTGTAGGATTCTTCTTAACCTCATTGAGCATTCTGCACTGTGCTCTTGCAGTCATCTTTGCAGGACGGCTACTCCTAGGGAGAGTAGCAACAGTGCTGAACTTTCTCCATTTATAGACAATTTGTCTTACTGTGGACTGATGAACATCAAGGTTTTTAGAGATACTTTTGTAACCCTCTCCAACTTCATGCAAGTCAACCATTCTTAATCTTAGTTCTTCTGAAATCTATTTTGTTCAAGGCATGGTTCACATCAGGCAATACTTCTTGTGAATAGCTAATTCAAATTTTGTGAGTGTTTTTTTATAGGGCAAGGCAGCTCTAACCAACATCTCCAATCTGGTCTCATTGATTGGACTCCAGGTAAGCTGACTCCTGACTCCAATTAGCTTTTGGAGTAGTCATTAGCCGAGGAGTTCACATAATTTAAACATTCAGTGTAGGTTGGAAAAACTATGTATTCAATATAGACAAGACAAATACAATAATTTGTGTGTTAGTAGTTTAAGCAGACTGTGGTTGTCTATTGTTGTGACTTAGATGAAGATCAGATCAAATTTGATGACCGATTTATTCAGAAATCAAGGTAATTCCAAAGGGTTCACATACTTTTTCTTGCCACTGTATCTGACTGTCCAGAATCATAACAACACACAGATTTCTGCCTCATCGACGCGCACACATCGTTTGTGACATTGACACCTAACTCGTGTATGGTATCCCACTTCTGACAACAATCGCATCCAAACTCACCACTCCAATCAACAACCAATGAAGGACTAGTCACTAGACCATAGATATGAATCATTCTATCATATATATTTCAATCAATCTTGTCATTCTAGTTCCCTAGACTAGACACAGCATATGGTGGATGTCCGTGGTATCTAGGACATTGTTGCGTGATGAGCATGAGCACACAGAAGGATACAGGAAAAAGGTTTCAGACTTCAGAGAGGTCAAACTGAAGACCTTTGAGCTTCAGTGCCCAGCGCATGTGCATGAGATTAACAGAAATGGCTGCCACTGGCAATGCAAGTTCACTTAACCATTAGGTCTAGCAGTCTGCACCAAGCTTTAGGTCACTCAGTCACAGGCAGCTGAATGCATTCCAATCCAGCCTGCCCCTCTTCGGGGCCTGGTTTACCTGGTGTGTGGGTTACAGTAGGGGTAGACCCCTGTCTCTCCACTTCAGCCATGTTATTTACAGTTTTTTTTCTCTTTCTGCCAGGGACAACGCCTCCCCAAGCCAATTATTAAGCCTCACCTACATCCTCCTCGCCACCATCAGTACCCAAAACTACAAGTTCAGTTCCGCCATGTTGAGCAGACCTGAGTTCAAATACTATGTGAATCATTTCAAATACCCAGGTCTGATGTTGAGTCAAAGCCAGGAACAGCATCACTGCCTCTATTTATGGTATTACACTGCATGTTTCGTCATAACACTGAACAAACTCATACCATAACATACCGTGCCTGCCTACATGCTGTTGGCTATTCCCTGTAGTTGTACCTCCAAACATCCACAGCATATTTAAGGCAGACTGACCTAAGTTTGAATTTACACAAGGGCAAAGAATGTTGAAGGGTAAAAGGCAATGCAAGCAGCCACATTGTTTAAAGATAAAAACAATGTTGTTTTTCTAGCTTAATGATTCAATGTACAAGCACCTTCTCTGAAATAGTAAAGAACTGTCAGGACACCTGACCTCTTGAGAAGCTGATCTAGGGGCTGTGAGCTAAGTGCTTTGCAACACTCCAAGGTTAGTTTGCTTGTGCTTTGCAAGACAGCTTCCCAATCATTTCTGGTGAAATGCAACACAATAAAAGTGATGCTATGATGGAAGGTCTGAAGACATCTTCCAATCAGCCTATAAAGTGGTAAGGGTAACACTACTTAATAGTAGGTCAGGACTACTGAAGCACTGACCTGTGGAAGGTCTCCCAGTGGTGTTGCTCCAGGGGGATGTACATCTGGTCTGTACTGTACAGCTTCTCCCCATCCTTCATCCACACGATCTCCGGCTCACTCAGGCCCTCGATGGAACAACCCAGGCGAACCATGTTGCCCTGGGTTACCGTGAGGTTGGCGGGGTTCTTGGTAAACCTGAGTCCTAAAGGTCAAGGGGTAGGAGTCACCAGACACTTGAATGAGTCATTCATTAATAGCCTAAGTCCTAGTTATTTCTTCTTCACTACTCTAAATGCCATTCAGAAAATATAATGGATGGGATCTGAGGCTCCGTCAGATTGCAACACATATGCAGCAGTGAGCATTACAGGAGAGCTAGCTAGATACCCCTTTAAAGGTAGCCTACAAAATGGTGTTTGTTCAGTTATTGTAATGTGCAGGCATAAAACATTTTGAAGTAGAACGTGTGACATATGGAAATGGTTTTCCAAAGATATTTGAAAAATAGTTGTTTTTGCAAGAGTCTTTTGTCTTTAGAACTGTTTGTCTCCATTGTGTTGCTTGGGCCATTGCATGCATCTTGGCCGAGTATCTGCATGCTCCGACTTGAGCCTGGGTGCAGACAGAGCAGACGTCATACAAGGCTGTAGAGGGCTGAAAGCTCTCCACTGTGGCAACTCACTACAGCTGCTGTTGCTGGGTTTAGCTGCCTGCAACAGACCAACGGCCAGAGAAGTAATATCAATGACCATATTATACTGCACTGCTCAGAGACAGGGGAGTGTCCATGTAATCAAGCAAAATGTAGCCTTTAGGCCTACCTATCCTCCCACACCTTCACTCTGTTTAATGAATGTCTCATTAGTACATGTCCAGTCCAATGACCTGTTACCCAAATACTATATAAGAGGGGGGTGGGGGAAGCCTTCAAATACATGGGCCTATGTAAAATACTTATACATATTTGGATCCATTGGAATAGTCCCAAAAAGTGTAAATCAATCAAGCACACCTCAAATACTTGAGTATGTATTTGACCCAGGTCTGGTCTGGACAGGGAAGAGGGAAATGACCTCTACCTTTACATTTTAGTCATTTAGCAGATGCTCTTATCCAGAGCAAAAGACAGTAGTGAGTGCATACATTTTCATACAGGTCCCCCATGGGAATCGAACCCACAACCCTGGCATTACAAACACCATGCTCTACCAACAGAGCAACATTGGACCAAATCTCAGTGAGATATGTGCTCAGTTTGTACTGGTAATTTTGCCCTTATGATAAACATTGTTACAAGAAACAGATCCACTTCAGTATTATAATTTTTAGAGAACAAGGTTGAGAATATGCCTACTAAAATTGTGCAAAACTTCTCTAGACTGTGGTCCCTTGTACTTGTGTGGTGAACAACAATAGTGGAATTGGCGGTTTGCCTTCAAAATAAAAGTCCCCAATTGAAAACATGCCTCAATTGAATTATAGAATGCTAAACAATGCTGGAATTCAACAAAAGATAATTCATTAATTTGACCCCAAAAAATATTTTTAGAGTACCAGTGCGATCAAAAAACAAGCTTGAAATCAAATTGTGACGGTAGGTATTAGACTTCAGAATTGCATTGCGGGCATACTTACATGCACTGTACTGCGTAACCTATGGATTGTGCCATGAAATGTGGTACCAACCTACTCAGTGACATCTACAGAACACAATTATGTAGAGTTTACACAAATATTAGCATCTCAGCTCTTATTACAGGACTCGACTGTAGGAAATCACCATCCCAGTCAGTCTATTGTGTCTATTGGACATTCATATTGCACTATACATGCTAACCTATGGATTGTGCACTCATGAAATGGGGTATCAGCCTAATCAGTGACAGCATACAGTTAATTAGATGAGTTCATTAATAAGGAT
The DNA here is from genome assembly GCF_002910315.2 of Salvelinus sp. IW2-2015. Taxonomy (NCBI): domain Eukaryota; kingdom Metazoa; phylum Chordata; class Actinopteri; order Salmoniformes; family Salmonidae; genus Salvelinus; species Salvelinus sp. IW2-2015. Next base: position 22,088,813 of record NC_036843.1, read on the forward strand.
TAATTCAAAAATAATTTCACAACAAGCATATCATAAAATGATATCACTCAGCTAGAGCTTTCTAAACAAGTACTTTGTTTTCTGTCAACATTTTACATTTCAGTCATTTAGCAGACGCTCTTATCCAGAGCGACTTTCAGGAGCAATTAGGGTTAAGTGCCTTGCTCAAGGGCACAGACAGAATTGTAATCTTGTCAACTCATATAACCGACAGTCTATCATTCCTTTGTCGCAGAATTGATTAATGCTTTGCCCTGAAACGACTGCTTTGGAAAACAAACATACATACAGTAGATACCACAACTGAATTCATAATCAAGGACAATATCCATCACAACTCTATTCAATTGCACAGCCAGGTATTTGTGCAATCGGTACAGAATGCCATTAATCTCCATTTGGTATTACTGTAAGGCAGGGCTGTCAAACTCATTCCATGGAGGGCCTAGTTTCTGCTGGTTTTTCCTTTCAATTAAGACCTACAGTAGACAACCAGGTGAGGGGAGTTCCTTACTAATCAGTGACCTTAACTCATCCATCAAGGACAAGGGAGGAGCAAAAACCCGCAGACAGTCATTGGGCTCCCGAGTGGCGCGGCGGTCTAAGGCACTGCATCTCAGTGCTAGAGGCATCACTACAGACACCCTGGTTCAAATCCAAAATTGGCCCAGCGTCTTGCTGTGACTTGCCTAGTTAAATAAATCTATATACACATTCCATTTAAAACACGTGCTGTAAGGAGTCCATTATTCCACAACTTAATGTTACGGTTGTCACATTACTCACTCTATGCTCCATGTCAACTGCTATGGCGACCCATTGTGATGACTTGACATTATCACTACAACTCAGAATGCCACCAATTGAACTCTGCTATGGTGTTCTGTGGTTGTCACGGAGTAGACTGATACCACATTTCATGGGGGTATTTGAATGTCCAATACACAAAAGACTGACTGGAAAGGTGACTTCTCACAGTCAATGTCCTGTAATACGAAGCTAATATTTGTGTAAACTCTACATAATTGTGTTCTGTTGGTGTCACTGAGTAAGCAGATAGCAGATTTCATGGGTGCACAATCCATAGGTAAGGCGATACAGTGAAACATAAGTATGCCCCCAATGCAGTTATGAAGTCTAATACATCCATAATGCAATAAATATATACATAGTTAAATATGTCACCTGCACTGCTACAGTAGTGCTCTTTCCCAACAACGCAGAAGTAATATAAATAAAACAGATTTTATATTCGTCAAATTAACTACATAATTGTCTTTTGTTGAATTTATGTATTAACATTCTAACCTTGTTTGGCACTATCTAGTCCAATTGTGGCTTGTTTTCACAATTTTTATCCGGTTGCATGTTTCAAAGAGGGGACTTATTTTGAAGGCAAACCGCTGATTCCACGATTGTTGTTTACACTGATGTTGTTCAACACACGGGTGTCTCTTGTGACCATCATCCACCCTTGAAATAGGCTAAAATCGACGATTTGACAAACGCTTACCGCGCAAATGTACTGAGTAGCAATATAAAATAATAGTATATTACAAATTCATGAAACGTAGCCGTGTCATGAAGTATAGGAATAACTTTTCAAACTTACCAGGGATTGCTCTACTACTTTGTGCCAAGAAGAGTATGATCCAAAGATAAATGGTCATCTTTTCATCATCTGGTTCACAATTTGAGGCTATTTTCCACAAAATATACTAATCCCAAGTGCTGAACAATCGAATGAGTCGATGCCCTGAACTAAACGTTTTTCGGGGCTCCAAAGGTTTCCGCACTAGAAAGTGACCGCTTAAGATTTTTCGGCAGTGATTTATCCAACGGCGTTGATACACAATTCACCAATACCAGGTGGTCAGTAAATTCCTGTCCGGGATGATAGACAAAGTATGTTGTTTTCTTTCCCCTCGTGAATAACCGGCTACACTTCTTTGAATAAATTGATGGACTTTTGTCTTCTTGGCTGATATACACGTTGTTGTTCTAGCCTCATACTACAAGATGACGTAGTGCCGCTCTCTTGAGGAATGTACATTACCGCCGCCTAGTGAAAGAGCGCAGGAAATAAGATTCCCAGTATGAAGTGATATGAAACAAAGTATCAATACAACACCTATTGAACGTAACTAAGGCACAGCGACACATAAGCAATTGTATGTATTATATCTTTATTCGGAGAATTTGGGATGAGATGCGGGGTATATTAAATTACTGCATGTACTTTCCTTTCACAACTAAGGTTGTGACAACCTGATATGAATTGGTCTGAATACTGTACACTCTTGCACAAAGCTGTGCAAAAAATGGAATCATATTTAAGTAAAATTAAATAAGCATTCAAATGAAACAAAGTTAAGTAATTCTACATAAATCAGTGTTAGTATATTGACACAATTCATGGAGAGTATTCTGTTACAATTAAATACACCTGATAAGTTAAATGTATTGTTAATGACAGCCTAATGCAACTCCTCCTTTCACAGAAAGTGCACCCTTGATCAGCAACACTGATTAGAAAACAGATATGAATGATCCTCTTTGTGAGGTTGTCTTCAATCTAGTAATAAAGGTTAGGATCCTTCAACACTTCTTTGAGGGTCAAATTTTGAATAGTGGAGGTGATCCTGTTTTGTGGTTTTTATCTGATACAATCACACACACTTCTTAAAATGTCTACAAATTATTTACAGAGTTAAATTACTAAAATAGTAAGGATGTGTTCAACAGACCAACTGAAGATAAATAACACATGAATACAAAATCAGGTCCAAATAATATAACTAGTGAGTATTCAGAAGCAATAAGAGTATGCTTGCGAAGAGCCAAATGTTCTGAACAAAAATATAAACGCAACATGTAAAGTGTTGGTCCCATGTTTGATGAGCTGAAATAAAAGTTCCCAGAAATGTTCCATATGCATAAAAAGCTTATTTCTCTCAAATTCTGTGCACAAATTTGTTTACATCCTGTTAGTGAGCATTTTTCCTTTGCCAAGATAATCCATCCACCTGACAGGTGTGGCATTTGAAGAAGCTGATTAAACAGCATGATCATTACACAGATGCACCTTGTGCTGGGGACAATAAAAGGCCACTAAAATGTGCAGTTGACACACAACACAATGCCATAGATGTCAAGCTGAGGGAGCATGCAATTAGCATGCTGACTGCAAGAATGTCCACCAGAGCTGTTGCCAGTGAATTTAATGTTAATTTCTCTACCATAAGCTACCCCCAACATCGTTTTACAGAATTTGGCAGTACATTCAACCGGCCTCACAACTGCAGACCACATGTGACCACGTCAGCCCGCCACATCCGACTTCTTCACCTGTGGGATCGTCTGAGACCAGCTACCCAGACAGCTGATGAATCTGAGGAGTATTTCTGTCTTTAATAAAGCCCTTTTGAGGGGGAAAAAATAATTTTGATTGGCTGGGCCTGGCTTCCAAGTGAGTGGGCCTATGCCCCTGCCCAATCATGAGAAATCCATAGATTAGGGCCTAATTTATTTATTTAAATTGACTGATTTCCTTATAATGAACTAACTCAGTAAAATCATTGATATTGTTCCATTTATATTTTTGTTCAGTATAGACTTGTTTACATTTAGGCTGTGATTTTCTTCATACTTTCACAGCACCAAAAAATCTAGCTCTGGTCCAGGGTTTTATGTGTGGCACGCTGATGAATCAGCTTTCCTCAGCTGAAAAGAAACACTCTGGACCAGAGCTACAGAAAAAATGTGACGTTCCATTCCAGATCCACAGGGTAAAGCCTTAATGCAAAATGGAGCTTTAAAATCATTATCTCATTCTGGGTCTATGTAGTGCAATTGTCACTGCTTTGACATTCTGTACTACAGTTTTCATTCGCTTGCTGGTCACGGCACATATACTATCTGACAGGCAGAACACTGCTTGATACTGAACCGAGGTGTTTGACTTCTGCAACAATTGTATTGTTAGATCATTTATATGCAGTTAAAAGCCAATGTATGTAGAGGGACATTTTATCCCACTATACTATTTAAGTATAACCGGCTTAGATTTTCGTTTGTAAATTAGTATTCAAGATGCAATTTCTATGAATATCGTAAGTGAATGCACTGTCTATCGTCCACTGTTCACATAGTTCTCTTTTTCCATTCATGGTATCCTGTTGCTGTCATACACAGATCATAGCATGCTCTCAATCAGTACTCAATTCTACTGTGGTTCTTGCTGTTGTAACCTGTTGCTGTAGTGCAGAAGCCATATATACTGTAGTAAGACAACCACTAGGGAGGGTACTTGGGTGTAGTGCACAAGCTGGACTCAGGGGGATGCTCCCTCTCTCTATTCTTCAGGCAAACTTCTTCTTGGTTGCAGTGAAGCGCTCCATGTACTGTGGGGTAAACAAATGAGATCGCCATCAGTTACACCTGGAACACTACGGACAGCATAACAACTGAAGAGATGAGCTATTTGTGTAAGCACTGAATGGTTGGTCCAAGTTCTAACTATTATAATAGGTAAGTGGTCATATCACATTAGACCTTGATTATCCTAAGCTTGGGAAATTCGATTGTCATTTTAAGCTTCACAACATCATTTCAACACTGTAATATCATCATGAAACGTCATAGATGTATTTAGTGTCAGGGGCTATATTTGACCGCTTATGTCAAGTGCAGGGATTATGGCTGGGAAAGAATACTAGAGCTGTCTGAGCCACAACTTTCTTCACTTGATCTTCCTTATGTTGAACAGGAAATCACATTATTGTTGAGGTAGTCCACCAGTCTGGGGAAAGAGTCTTGTTTCCACACTGATCACAAACAAATTACGTCAACCATGGGAGACAGACATATTTCAAACCAATGCCTTTGAAACTCATGAGTGGTTTAGTTTACAATAGATATAAAGACAGCTTAGTGATTTAGTGCAGCAGCATGACTGTTCCTTGCTTTAACATTGACCATTCATTTGGCAGTAGGCAGCAAGTTAAAGAAACAGAAATTTGTTTCACACCTCACCTTCTCATACCCTTCCAGGTCCCGCATATTTTTCACCTCAAACAGGTTGCCCTCCACAGAGAGCAGAGACACCTGGGAGCTGGTGAGGATGGACACAGGGATGGAGGCAAGCTCTAGACAGTTCTCCTCCAGTCTCAGCACCTTTAGCCTCTGGCAGGTGGACACCTCCGCAGACACCACTGAAATCTGGGATCATAATTTATATAGATTAATATAGATTTGATTCTAGATTAGGTCCCTGGTTAAAAATAGTGCACTATATAGGGAATAGTGTGCCATTTGAGATGCAACCATAAACACCTGATTACCTGGTTCTGGTTGAGATTGATCTCGATGGCTTGCAGGGCCGCTACCTCAGCAGGAACAGCCTGGATGTGATTCTTGGACAGGTCCAGGACGTCCAGGTGTCGTAGGGAGCCGAGGCCGCCAGGAAACTCCCGGAACTTGTTCCCAGACAGGCTGAGGGTGCGCAATGCTTTCAACTGTCCTACACCGCTAGGGAGCTGCCTCAGTTGGTTCCCGTTCAGCAAGAGGGTCTCTAATTTCTTAAGCTTCCCAATTTCATCTGGGAGACTTGCTATGTAGCACAAAACAAACACACTAACTTAATATATAGCCTAGCTATAGAGACTGATTGAAGCAGAGGAATTCACATCAATAATCAATGCACCTAATGGGCATTCCTTATTCAGTGAAAGCAAAGGGTTAATAATTTGTCATCAGAAGATGCTGTAGTATAAGACAGAATCTGAGGAGATGTAGCAACCACTTACTGAGTTTATTACAATTTAAAGTCAGACTCTTCATCTGAAGGAAGTTTCCTATGGCGGCAGGCAGCACTTCAATCTTGTTGGAAGACAGATCTACAGTCCGTAGGTTTCCAGTCAACCTCTGGAGCTCCTCGGGGAACTGAAATATGTTAGTGGGGGAGAAATACGCTGAACAAAGATAAACACAACATGCAACAATTTCAAAGATTTTACTCAGTTAAAGTTCATATAAGGAAATCAGTCAGTTGAAATTAATTCATTAACCCCTGATCTATGGATTTCACATGACTGAGAATACAGAACTGAATATGTTGGTCACAGGCACTGTACCTTAAAATTAAGGTAGGGGAGTGGATCAGAAAATCACTCAGTATATGGTGTGAACACCATTTGCCTCATGCAGTGCGACACATCTCCTTCACATAGTTGATCAGGATGTTGATTGTGGCCTGTGGAATGTTGTCCCACTCCTCTTCAATGGCTGTGAAAAGTTGCTGGATATTGGCAGGAACTGGAACCCGCTGTTGTACACATTGATCTAGAGTATCCCAAACATGCTCAATGGTTGACATGTCTGGTGAGTATGCAAGCCATGAAAAAACTGGGACGTTTTCAGTTTCCAGAAATTGTGTACAGATCCTTGCGACATGGGGCCGTGCATTATCATGCTGAAACATGAGGTGATGGTGGCAGATGAATGGCACGACATTGGGCCCCAGGATCTCGTCACGGTATCTCGGTTCATTCAAATTGCCATCGATAAAATGCAATTGTGTTCGTTGTCCGGAGCTTATGCCCGCCCATACCATAACCCCAACGTCACAATGGGGCACTCTGTTCACAACATTGACATCAGCAAACCGCCTGCTCACATGACGTCATAAAGCGGTCTCCCATCTGCCCGGTACAGTTGAAGCTGGGATTCATCCGTGAAAAGCATACTTCTCCAGCGTGCCAGTGAAGGTGAGCATTTCCCCACTGAAGTCGTGAGTTCGACGAGCACACAGATGAGTTTCCCTGAGACGGTTTCTGAGTTTGTTCAGAAATTATTTGGTTTTGCAAACCCCCAGTTTCTGTCCGAGTGGCTGGCCTCAGACGATCCGCCGGATGTGGAGGTCCTGGGCTGGCGTGGTTACACATGGTCTGCGGTTGTGAGGCCGGTTGGATGTTCTGCCAAATTCTCTAAAACGACGTTGGAGGAAGCTTATGGTAGAGAATTGAACAATACATTAACTGGCAACAGCTCTGGTGGACATTCCTGCAGTCAGCATGTCAATTGCACACTCCCTCAAAACTTGAGACATTTGTGGCATTCTGTTGACAACTGCACATTTTAGAGTGGCCTTTTTATTGTCCCCAGCATAAGGTGCACCTGTGTAATGATTATGCTGTTTCATCAGCTTCTTGATATGGCACACCTGTCAGGTGGGTGGATTATCTTGGCAAAGAAATGCTCACTAACAGGATGTAAACAAAGTTGTGCACAATTTGAGAGAAATAATATTTTTGTGCATATGGAACATTTCTGGGCTCTTATTTCAGTTCATGAAACATAGGACCAACTCATTACATCTTGCATTTATATTTTTGTTCAGTATACACACATTCAAACCGTCGACCACAACGACAACTGAATGGAATTCAGCTAAATAAACGAAGCACCAGTTAGCAGACTGCTGTGGTGTGCTGATTTGAACAAGCAGACTATAATGGGCTGTGTGTGCATGCAATTCTTACCTCAGGGAGACCTTTCCCTGTCAGCTGAAAGATCCCAGTCTTCTGGGAGTTCTCCAGATGGGCTTTGATTGCACTGTTCCCCATCTTTGTTGTAGTTTCCCGCTAATGCGGCTCTCCTAAGTGATGATCTTAAACTTTACAGTTGGTCACACGCTTATGTAATCAGCTAGCCTATTATTGTGATGGTGGTGCCAGATACTGGGGTTGTGCCTTTAAGATAGTTACTTCCCTGGTTGTCAGTGTGGTCCCTATAAGAGATCAATTATACAAATAAATCATTAATTGCTGCTGCCGGCGTTTAACTATCCGTTAATTAACAGTAGCTGACAAACAAGAAAAGGAGGAACATGATGTAAGAAGCTAGCACTATCTAGCTAACGTTAGCTACCCTACCACTAGTACTGTCTGAGGCAAGTTGAGACATATTCATGCATATTATTGAAATTGGGAGTAATGTGTCTAGTACTATAACAGCAAAGGGTCATACATATTTGTTCTTTAAATAACATTTTCCCAAGGATGGTAAATATTGTTGAGACTGTTAGCATAGCTAGCCAGCGAGTTAACGTTAGACCATCTGGGATTTTAGTTTACTTACCTCACGAGCTGATTTGTCCTTCTTGTGCAATACTTGTCTGCAAATTGTAACTTATATATTAGGAACAGATAACTATGAGGATTATTGGACTAGTCAAACCTAAACACAAGCCTAGGACATAGTAGAGCTGCTCGAACAATAAACATGTCGTTGGGAAGCTAACAGCTTGACGTCAATGCGCATGCCTGTATGTGGCTAGCTAAACCAATCCGCTAGTTGGCAGTAGAGCAAGAACAAATCCAGAAGCCATTCGTTCATCAAATGGAAAAGGAACAACTACATCGGCGGGCTAAATTTGAAAGAAGAATTGCAAAAAAAATCGTTAAAAAAGCTATTCCTGTAAATACAGTATGGCTACTCCCGTATCCAGTAGTTGATCTAGAAGTGTTGGAGAGACTACAGAAAGATAGGGAGGGTGTTGATCCATCTGATTTGATTAATAGACGTCTGGATACTGTGTATCAGGATTTTGTGGCCATTTACATAGATGGTTCAAAAGATCCAAGGACAGGATGTACTGGGTCAGCATTTGTAGTGCATGAATGTGGGGTGGCAGTCAGGAAACGTATTACATATCATCTGGCTGTGGGGTTGGAGGAGAACGAGACAGTTAATGTACTGGCTAAACAAGCACTTAGTAGTAGGGATGTGGATGTCGTAGTGTCAATAAGCAAGGCAGAGCCAAAAAGCCTGATATAGACAGTGATGGTGCAGAGATGGCAGGAGCAGTGGAATAGAGATACCAAGGGGAGGCTTTTATTTATTTATTAAACCTTTATTTCAAGTACAGAGAAAAATCAGGGAGGGGAGGACGGCATGAAGGGACAGAAGAGAGGAGGTTATTTTTACAAGATTAAGGGTGGGACACAGCCGGTTGAATAAGACTTTAAATGTGATAGGAAAGCATCCAACAGGAAAGTGTCATTTTTGCTAGGAAACAGACCGTGGAGCATATTGGTACAGTGTGGGCAGTATCAGAGGGAAAATGAGAGGATGAGATCTAATTAGTTTAAAGAGTATATTGAGTAGAACTTAATAAGATAAAGTCTCAAATATTTTGTTATCTTTTTTAAGAGCAACGTGGCTGGCAGGTAGGATTTAGTTTCTCCCTGTCTCTGGCCAACAATTCAGTACAGTAGGTGGCGGTAATGCACCATAACGTTGGATGCCAACCACCGATAAACCCCACCAAAGAAGAAGGAGAATCCCTACGAAAAGTTGATTTACACGTTCCAATATGTTGGTGTATATTGGTAGCTGTATAAGAACTTGGTAGTTGTGCGAATGGGGTAAAATTAGGTTTGCTATCTTAATGTAGACAAAACAATGCTTTATCAGCTAGCACAACCTAGCTAACCTCTATGAATACGAGACTGGACATACTAACTAGCTAATGTTAATTACAGCAGATAATATAGCTAGCTAGCTAATGTTAATTACAGCAGATAATATAGCTAGCTAATGTTAATTACAGCAGATAATATAGTTAGCTAGCTAATGTTAATTACAGCAGATAATATAGCTAGCTAGCTAACTGAGATCCCCTGGCTATATTGACAATGCATCTTTGCTTTTTCACAGCTACATATTTTCAAAGTTTGACGACGCCACCAGCCTTACAAATGAATGCCTGGGACCTTGCTCCTGGATCATATCACTTCCACCTTACCTGACACCCTAGACCCACTTTAATTTGCATACCGCACCAATAGATCCACAGATGATGCAAACCCCATCGCAGTGCACACTGACCTATCCCATCTGGACAAGAGGAATATCTATGTCAGAATGTTATTCATTGACTATAGCTCAGCCTTCAACACCATATTACCCTCCATGCTCATCTTTAAGCTCGGGGCCCTGGGTCTGAACCCCGCCCTGTGCAACTTGGTCCTGGACTTCCTGATGGGCCACCCCCAGGTGGTGAAGGTAGGAAACAACACCTCCACTACGCTTATCCTCAACACAGGGGCCCCACAAGGGAACATGCTCAACCCCCTCCTGTACTCCCTGTTCACCTGTGACTGCGTGGCCATGTACACCTCCAACTCAATCATCAAGTTTGCAGACGACACAACAGAAGCAGGCCTGATTACCAACAATGACGGGACAGCCTACAGGAAGCAGGTGAGGGCCTTGACGGAGTGGTGCCAGGAAAAATTACCTCAACGTCAACAAAACGAAGGAGCTGATCGTGGACAGCAGAGGGAGCATGCCCCTATCCACATCGACGGGACCGCAGTGGAGAAGCTGAAAGAATCTGAAATGGTCCACCCACATAGACAGTGTGGTGAAGAAAGCGCAACATCGCCTCTTAAACCTCAGGAGGCTGAAGAAATCTGGCTTGGCCACTAAGACCCTCAAACTTTTACAGATGCACAAATGAGAACACCCTGTCAGCTGTATCGTCGCCCGGTACGGCAACTGCACCGCAGGGCTCTCCAGAGGGTGGTGCGACCAGCTCAATGCATCACCAGGGGCACACTGCCTGCCCTACAGGACTCCTATAACACCCGATGTCACAGGAAGGCCAAAAAGATCATCAAGGACATCAACCACCTGAGTCACCACCTGAGTTTATTTTTACTATTATTCTACAGTGTAGAAATAGTAAAAATTAAGAAAATCCCTGGAATGAGTAGGTGTGTCCAAACATTTGACTGGTACTGTATGTACACTACCGTTCAAAGGTTTGGGTTCACTTAGAAATGTCCTTGTTTTTTTAAAGAAAAGCAAACATTTTTGTCCATTAAAATAACATCAGAAATACATTGTTAATGTATGCGAGAAATTACCAAGAAACTGAAGATCTCGTACAACGCTGTGTACTACTTCCTTCACAGAACAGTGCAAATTGGCTCTAACCAGAAAAGAAAGAGTGGGAGGCCTGAGCAAGAGGACAAGTACATTAGAGTGTCTAGTTTGAGAAACAGACGCCTCACAAGTCCTCATCTGGCAGCTTCATTAAATAGTACCCGCAAAACACCAGTCTCAACGTCAACAGTGAAGAGGCGACTCCGGGATGCTGGCCTTCTAGGCAGAGTTGCAAAATAATGCCATATCTCAGACTGACCAATAAAAATAAAAGATTAAGATGGGCGAAAGAACACAGACACTGGACAGAGGAACTCTGCCTAGAATGCCAACATCCCGGAGTCGCCTCTTCACGGTAGTGTAGGTATTAAGACCCTTTGCTATGAGACTCGAAATTGAGCTCAGGTGCATCCTGTTTACATTGATCATCCTTGAGATGTTTCTACAACTTGATTGAAGTCCACCTGTGGTAAATTCAATTGATTGGACATGATTTGGAAAGGCACACACCTGTCTATATAAGGTCCCACAGTTGACAGTGCATGTCAGAGCAAAAACCAAGCCATGAGGTCGAAGGAATTGTCCGTAGAGCGCTGAGACAGGATTGTGTAGAGCGCTGAGACAGGATTGTGTAGAGGCACAGATCTGGGGAAGGGTACTAAAACATTCTGCAGTGGCCTCCATCATTCTTAAATGCAAGAAGTTTGGAACCACCAAGACTTTGTCGCTTTGTTATTATGGATATTTTGTGTAGATTGTTGAGGAATTTTTTTCTTTCATCCATTTTAGGATAAGGCTGTAATGTAACAAAATGTGGAAAAAGTCAAGGGGTGTGAATACTTTACAGATGCATACATGACAAGAAGATTGTGTGGACTGAAAATGTTTTGTGTTAGTTTACAACATCCCCCCTCAATGTGCAATGTCTGCCCTAACTAATGGTATCTTTGTAAATTAATCTTGTTATTATGAGGTATAATGGACCTGTTGTTTCATAAAGTGTAAGGCAACACTGTCACCTAGTGGTATCTGGAACTTGGCATTTGAGTGTACCCCCCAGTGTACCATCAAACGTGTTTTCACTTTAAACTAAATATTCCCTGGGTTGTATTGATTAATGCACACAAGTTTCATATTGGATAAATCCACGTAGTCCCTTCCTGTTTCCTTCCAATTTATTAATTTTGGTTCCTAGTCATTTCTTGTGGTCGGACGCACGTAACATTAATAGTATTGTAGCAAAATAGTCGAGTACCTGGTGCCAGATTTTAGTTCTGGGCTGGCAAGGATAGGGTTTCTAGTAAATATGACCCTAATGTTTTTGTTTGGTGTCCCCTGTCTGACCACAGGTCTCTCTCACAAATTGTCAAACACATTCTATGAAACCAGAGAGAGAAAAAACACTAGAGAATAAACACTTTATTAGCAAGTCTTTGTGGACACAGAGCTCAAAAGCATAATTAGTGTAAAGCAGAATATAAATAAATCCACAAATTCAGAGATATACACTTGACTACAGACTGAGTGGCATAGGGTCAGAGCCAACAGCAATAAAGTAGAGTGAATTTTAAAATCTACAGGTTGCCTTTCTTTCCACTACATACACTCTGTCTCTTGTTGGCAGGGAAAGCCTGGCACTAGCTGTGTTACTTAATGCTTGGCATATCAATGACCCTGGTCAGAGCGGAAGAGGGGTCACTCTCACAACAACAGCAGGCTGATTCATATGAGCAGGTTGTCATTGACTTAGGAGTTTGAAAAGTGGTACTTTTGGGCTATTTCAGACTGCTGAATTTTGCTCTGTATATAGCATTGATAATTACGATAATACATTTTATTTGTCGGACACCTTTCAGGGAACTCAAGGACATCTTACATTAAAGGTAGGCCTAAATCAAATCAGGTGCCAATCAAATAGTATTTGTCAAACATGCGCCGAATACAACAGGTTTAGACCTTACTATGAAATGCTTACTTACGAGCCCTTAAGCAACATTGCAAAGGTTTAAAAAAAAATAAGAAGCATTTGCTAAATAAATTCATGGGAAAAAAATAGTAGCATAATAAAATAGCAATAACGAGGCTATATACAGGGGGTAACGAGTCAATGTGCAGGGGTACGGGATAGTCAAGGTAATTGAGGTAATATGTACATGTAGGTATGTCACGCCCTGACTTTAGTTTTCTATATTTTCTGTATTATATTGGTCAGGTCAGGGTGGGTATAGGTGTGTTTGTCTAGGGTTTTTTGTTTATCTATGGGGATTTTGTATGTCTAGGGAATGTAGGTTTATGGTGGCCTGAATTGGTTCCCAATCAGAGGCAGCTGTTTATCGTTGTCTCTGATTGGGGATCCTATTTAGGTTGCCATTTGCCATTTAGGTTTTGTGGGTAGTTGTCTGTGTTGTTGCCTGTCAGCACTCTGTTATTTATAGCTTCACATTCGTTTTGTTGTTTTTGTTAGTTTGTTTTAGTGGTTCATTCGTTTGTTAAAAAAATTGTGTATTCACATCACGCTGCGCCTTGGTCTCCTCACTACGACGATCGTGACAGAACTAACCACCAAAAAAGGACCAAGCAGCGTGCTAAAGAGGGAGTGGACATCTTGGACCGGAGAAAGAGGAGTGGAGGACATCCTGGACCTGGAGGAGGTAATGGCAGAGGACAAGACCCTGCCATGGAGCAGGTGGAGATAGCACAGGAGGAACGTTGACGATATGAGGGTACACGGCTGGCACGAAAGCCCGAGAGGCAGCCCCATGATTTTTGTGGGGGAGGGACACGAGGAGATTGCATGGGTCAGGTCGGAGACCTGAGCCAACTCCCCGTGCTTACCGTGGGCGGGCTGTCGTAACTGGTCAGGCACCGTGTTATGCGGTGGAGCGCACAGTGTCTCCAGTACGCGTTCTTAAGCCCCGGTGCGCTACATCCCAGCTCCCACACATCTGCCGGGCTAGGGTGAGCATCCAGCCAGGAAGGATTGTGCCAGCCCTGCTCTCCAGACCTCCAGTACGTCTCTACGCGCCAGGATTATCCTGCGCCGGCTCTGCGCACTGTATCTCCAGTGTGTCTGCACAGCCCAGTGCGTCCGTGCCTGCGCCCGCACGTGCTGGGCCAAAAGTCCCCAGCCAGGACGGGTTGTTGCAGGCTCATAGCTCGAGACCTCCAGTGCGCCTCCACGGCCCAGTGTAGCCGGTGCCTCGGCCAAGACAAGGCCTCCTGCATGTCTCCCAGCCTGGTGAGTCCTGTGCCTGCTCCCAGAGCCAGGCCTGTGCGTCTCTCCACTCCAGTGATGATCCATGGCAAGAAGCCTCCAGTGATGATTCATGGCAAGAAGCCTCCATGGTGATCCATGGCACAAAGCCTCCAGTGGTGAATCCATTGGCACGAAGCCTCCAGTGGTGATCCATGGCACGAAACTCCAGTGGTGAATCCATGGCCACGAAGCTCCAGTGATGATCCATGGACGAAGCTCCAGTGATGATCCATGGCACGAAGCCTCCAGTGATGATCCATGGCAAGAAGCCTCCAGGGGTGAGACATGGCACGAAGCCTCCAACGGGGGTCTCCAGTCCCCGAGCCTCCAGTGGACGGTCTCCTGTCCGGAAGCCGCCAGAGTCGCCCTCCTGTCGGAGCCGCCAGAGTCGCCCTCCTGTCCGGAGCCGCCAGAGTCGCCCTCCTGTCCGGAGCCGCCCAGAGTCTCCCTCCTGTCCGGAGCCACGCCCATAGTCTTAGCTCCTGACCAGCCGGCGCAGGACCGCCGAGCGCGCGGCGGCGTCACCGTGCCGTTGTACCGGTGAGCGCTGCAGGAGTCTGCACTCCTCGTACCAAGGTAGCCGCTCTTCAGAGTGTCGCTCACATCCTTCCGGAGACAGCCAGAGTCGCCCTCCTGCTCGCAGGAGCCGCCAGAGATGTCGCACCTACCTGTCCTGATACTCACTTGGAAACGCAACAGTGAAGTACCACAGACCTGAGGAGTTTCAGGACAGCTCGAGAGAGAGCAGATCAACGACCCGGCTCTAGAAGCGGCTAGACCTACACTAACAAGATGGGCCAAGCCTAGGAGGACTAGGAGCGGGGTCTCCGATCCCTCCACACGAATTAGCGCATCCATTACCCGCAGAAACCTGAAAAGTTACACCACCCAGACACACTACTATCCAGCCAAGAACTCTACAAGGTTAGCGGACTCAGGAATCCTACACACAGGCCTACCATTTGCCGAGTGGGGAGTTAACCAACGCTCGTCTCGCCCTGGACCATTTAGTTGTAATTCTATAACTCTCTCTCACATGTATTATCTAACTTAAGAGTCCCAGGTCTGAACGCGTAATAGTTGCACACCTAGGAAGTGAGTGGGATATAAGGCTGTGCTTTGGACTAGTTGTACTTTAGGTTATTATACATTTAAGAAAAACTCTAGTACATATACTAAGTTCGAGGAATTTTTACTGATCACCTTTATACCCACCCTTCATGTGGTCTCACACCCCTCTTGAGGAGATGTAGGTTTGAGTACCCGCGGCTGAGCCATGAACATGATGAAAGTATTCGCAAAATGCAGAAGGCAGCTGTTTAAATGCGGTTGTAACTGATTGGGGATCCTAWTTAGGTTGCCATTTTCCATTTAGGTTTTGTGGGTAGTTGTCTATGTGTTGTTGCCTGTCAGCACTCTGTTATTTATAGCTTCACGTTCGTTTTGTTGTTTTTGTTAGTTTGTTTAGTGGTTCATTCGTTTATTAAAAAATTCATTCGTTTATTAAAAAATTATGTATTCACATCACGCTGCGCCTTGGTCTCCTCACTACGACGATCGTGACAAGGTAGGGGTAAAGTGACTATGCATAGATAATAAACAGAGTAGCAGCAGCGTATGTGAAGAGTGTGAATGTATGTGTGTGCGTAAATATTAATGTGTGTGTTGGAGTGTCAGTGTAGTATG
Organism: Salvelinus sp. IW2-2015; assembly: GCF_002910315.2. Classification (NCBI taxonomy): domain Eukaryota; kingdom Metazoa; phylum Chordata; class Actinopteri; order Salmoniformes; family Salmonidae; genus Salvelinus; species Salvelinus sp. IW2-2015. The sequence goes on from NC_036843.1 coordinate 22,104,708, forward strand.
TGTCCAGTGAATGTACATTGAGACTGTGCAAAACATAATAACAATAAAATAAGGGGGTCAATGCAAATAGTCCGGGTAGCCATTTGATTAACTGTTCAGGAGTCTTATGGCTTGGGGGTAGAAGCTGTTAAAACTTCTTAGGGCTAGGGTCTATTTTCTTGAATTTCCGCCTGACTGATGTGCCCAAAGTAAACTGCCTGTTACTCAGGCCCAGAAGCCAGGATATGCATATAAGTGGTAGCACTGGATAGAAAGCACTTTGAAGTTTGTAGAAATGTTAAAATAATGTATGAGACTATAACACAATTGATATGGTAGGCGAAAATCCAAAGAAAAACAAACCGTAAATTTAAATTTTGAGGTCCCAAGCTTATAATGGAAAGCTATGGGTTCTATGCAATTCTAGCTCCCAGATTGCAATTCCTATGGCTTCCAATAGATGTCAACAGTCTTTGTTTAAGGTTTCAGGCTTGTTTCTTCCAAAACGAGGGAGAATTTTGAGTTTGGTACAGAGTCCCAGTGGAAAATCAGTCTGTCGGCGCGCGATGAAGAGGAGGCGCGCCTGCTAATTTTACTTTTCTATTGAACATTCTTCTTTCCGTATTAAATTTTATAGTTTAATTACATTTTAAGGTACCTGAGGATTAAATAGAAACGTTTGTCTTGTCTAGTTTGACTTGTTTGAACAAAGTTTAGCGGTAGCTTTTTGGACTCCTTTGTCTGCATGTTGAACGAGTGGATTACTGAAATCTGACTTTTTGGGATATAAAGAAGGATTTTATCTAACAAAACGACCATGTTGTAGCTGGGACCCTTGGAATTGCAAACTGAGGAAGATTTTCAAAAGTAAGTGATTTATTTAATCGCTATTTGTGATTTTATGAAGCCTGTGCTGGTTGAAAAATGTTGATGTGGGTCGCCGTCCTCAAACAATCGCATGGTATGCTTTCGCTGTAAAGCCTATTGTAAATCGGACAATGCAGTTAGATTAACAAAAATGTACGCTTTTAAACGATATAAGATACTTGTATGTTCATAAATGTTTAATGTTACGATTATTTATCTGAATTGCGCACCCTCCAATTTCACCAGATGCTGTAGCCTTATTAAGGAGTCTTTTAGTCCCAGACTTGGCCCCCCAGTTCTGCTTGCCATGCTGTAGCAGAGAACAGCCTATGACTTTAGGGCCTTCCTCTGACACCGCCTGGAATAGAGGTCCTGGATGACAGGAAGCTCAGCCCCAGTGATATACTGGGCCATACGCACTACACTCTGTAGTACCTTGCTGTAGTTTGTTGAGCAGTTGCTGTGCCAAGCAGTGATGCAACCAGTCAGGATGCACTCGATGGTGCAGCTGTACAACTTTTTGAGGATCTGAGCTACCTTTCCAAATCTTTTCAGCCTCCTGAGGGGGAAAATGCATTGTCGTGCCCTCTTCAAGCCTGTGTTGGTTTGTTTGGACCGCGATAGGTTCTTAGTGATGTGGATACCAAGGAACTTGAAGCTCTCGACCTGCTCCGCTACAGCCCCGTTTATGTGAATGGGGGAGTGCTCGGCCCTCCTTTTCCTGTAGTCCACGATCAGCTCCTTTATCTTGCTCACGTTGAGGGAGAGGTTGCCAGGTCTCTGACCTCCTCCCAATAGGCTGTATCATCGTTGTCGGTGGTCAGACCTACCACCGTCCTGTCACCGGCAAACTTAATGACGGTGTTGCAGTCGTACGTGGCCAAGCAATCGTGGGTGAACAGGGAGTGCAGGAGGGAACTAACTGTGTTGAGGATCAGCGAGGTGGATGTATTGTTGCCTACCCTCACCACCTGGGGGCGGCCTGTCAGGAAGTCCAGGATCCAGTTCCAAAGAGAGGTGTTCCATCCCAGGGTTCTTAGTGCCCTCCAAGCTCATCTCTAAGCTATGGCAGGGATCATCAACTAGAGTCAGCCACGGGCCAATAAAAATTAATATCCTGACTGGATGGTCGGTGGCCTGAACATAATTACAAATAATTTGTAGACTGCAAATTGACCGCAAACAGCTCAAACCAATATATTTGGCAAACATAATTAGAGCTGATTTTCTTGTGTTTTTACAGTCTTGTGTTCAACAATGAAAATTCACCCTAAAATATATATTTTTTTTTAATTCAGAAAACTACATTTGACCCGCGGGCAGCCAGTTGGGGAACCCTGCACTATGGTGTTGAACGCTGATCTGTAGTTAATGAAAAGCATTTGTCCAGGTGGGAAAGGGCAGTGTGGAGGGCAATAGAGAGTGCATTATCTGTGGATCTGTTGGGGTGCTCGTCGGATGTGACAGGGCTTGAAAACTAATACGGACTACAAAGGGAAACCCAGAGGTGAGCTGCCCAGTGACCCGAGCCTACCAGACGAGCTAAATGCCTTTCATGCTCGCCTTGAGGCAAGCAACACTGAAGCATGCACGAGAGCATCAGCTGTTCTGGATGACTGTGTGATAACGCTCTCGGTAGCTGATGTGAACAAAACCTTTAAACAGGTCAACATTCACAAAGCCCCTGGGCCAGACGGATTACCAGGACGTGTACTCAAAGCATGCGCGGACCAACTGTCAAGTGTCTTCACTGGTATTTTTAACCTCTCCCTGACCGAGTCTATAATACCTATATGTTTCAAGCAGACCACCATAGTTCCTGTGCCTAAGGAAGCGAAGGTAACCTGCCTAAATGATTACCGCCCCATGGCACTCACGTCGGTAGCCATGAAGTGCTTTGAAAGGCTGGTCATGGCTCACATCAACAGCAAAAAAGGTGGGCCGAACAGGCCCCCATTAACATCAACGGGGCTGTAGTGGAGCGGGTCGAGAGTTTCAAGTTCCTCAGTGTCCACATCACCAACAAACTAATATGGTCCAAACATACCAAGACAGTCGTGAAGAGGGCACGACAAAACCTTTTCAACCTCTGGAGACTGAAAAGATTTGGCATGGGCCCCCAGATCCTCAAAAGGTTCTACAGCTGCATCATCGAGAGCATCCTGAACGGTTGCATCACCGCCTGGTATGGCAACTGCGGCATCTGACCATAAGGCGCTGCAGAGGGCAGTGCGAACGGCCCAGTACATCACTGGGGCCAAGCTTCCTGCCATTCAGGACCTATATAATAGGCGGTGTCAGAGGAAAGCCCATAAAATTGTCAGAGACTCCAGTCACCCAAGTTATAGACTGTTTTCTCTGCTACCGCACGGCAAGCGGCACCGGGGGCGCCAAGTCTAGGACCAAAAGGCTCCTCAACAGCTTCTATCCCCAAGCCATTAGACTGCTTGTACACTGCTGCTACTCACTGTTTGTTTGTTACCTATGCTTCTTCGCCCCCACCTACATGTACAGATTACCTCAACTAGCTTGTACCCCTGCACACTGACTCTGTACCGGTGCCCCCTGTATATAGCCCTGTTATTGTTATTCTTATTGTGTTAATTTTTATTATTACTTTTTATTTTAGCCTACTTTATTTTCTTCTTCTTGAACTGCACTGTTGGTTAAGGGCTTGTAAGTAAGCATTTCACGGTAAAGTCTACACTTGTTGTATTCGGTGCATGTGGCAAATAAAGTTTGATTTGATTTGATTTTGACTTGGACAAATCATTTAGTCAGTCCACACTGAATAGAGAAACGGAGCGATATTCCGTTTGGATTCCAGGCTTCGAATTGGCAGTTTTAACTTTGCCCATGACTTTCACTCTTAATCCTCTCCTGTCACTCAACACTATTTCCTCTTCCCCTTTATCCCATCTCTCTCTCTCTACTCTCTCTCTCTCTCTCCCTCTAATTTAATTCCAAAGTCGCTTTATTGGCATGGGAAACGTGTTTACATTGCCTAAGCAAGTGAAATAACAAAACAAAAAAAGCAACGGCAAAAACAATCAGACTTTAACACAAACTCTCTCTCTATTAAATTAACACTGTATACCAACCCTACCTTCTCACAACACAACTGATTGGCTCAAACGCATTAAGGAAAGAAATTCCACAAATTAACTTTAACAAGGCACATGTGTTAATTGAAATGCATTCCAGGTGACTACCTCATGAATCTGGTTGAGAGAATGCCAATTGTGTGCAAAGCTGTCAACAAGGCAAAGGGTGGCTACTTTGAAGAATCTCAAATATAAAATATATTTAGATTTGTTTAAAAAAAATTGGTTACTACAGGATTCCATATGTGTTATTTCATAGTTTTGATGTCTTCACTATTATTCTACTATGTAGAAAAAAATAAAGAAAAAGCCTTGAATGAGTAGGTGTGTCACAACTTTTGACTGGTACTGTATATATATACTGTATGTTTTTCCATGTCAACTGAGCACATATCTTGTGAGACTGGTTGGATAATTTATTTCAGTATGTGATCATGAGTGAGTATTAAATAACCTGGTATTCCTTATACATTCATTGAAAAACTGTTTAGATTAATTTGATTTAGAGAAGACAATGTCTTGCATTAGCAAAACCTTCCATTCAAATAAAAACCCTTTAAGACTAACACAGCAATTAAATCAGCATTATATTACCTTAATGAAAGAGGTAGACCTATAAGTGCCACCATTGATAAAAATTAGTCAAAAGTTAGACAGCAATATTCCTTGGTTTTAGTTACAATCACTTAGGCCACAGTCAGGAATAAATTCAATGGACTCTCATTTCTAGGCATCTATGTAGTCCGAGTTCCCGCATATCACCCCTGCGTCCTCATAATGGGCACAGTTATGCAGACCTACGCCTGTGTGTTGACAGCCCAGCAGGCTCTCCTCTGTCCCCTCACACTGTACATCATCCAGAAGAATCCGGAGACTCTTCCCTTCTCCAAACTCAGAGTGTTTGGATGCCTTCAGGGCGAACCGGAACCCCAGCTGTCGACAAACCACTGCTGCGTTCTTCGTATTCCACAGGTCGTCGCACACCGTACCCCACTCCCCGTTGGCGAAGATCTCCACCCTCCCCCGGTCGTCCCGCCCCTGCTCGTCCCCCGCCAGTCTCACCACCCCATTCTGTGGCACAGCTGCTGATGCCGACCCGCTCTCTGACCGATGCTTGCCCTTCTTCCTGCGATTTTTTCGTCGTGTGTGCCTGGGTGGTTTGGTTGTGGTTGTGGTTGGAGGAAGTGTGGTGGTGACGGCGGCAGCCTCTTGCTCCTTCAGAATGTCCATGAGCTCCTGAAGCCAGTCCTTGTCGGACTCGCTTGCTGCAGACTCAGTGGGATGGGGTCTGACGGGCTCTTCTTGCGGGGAGAGATTTGGTTGCTTGGTCGGTAGTTCAACTCCTGTTAATGCTGTAGGATATAAGGATTGGATAACTACATGGACAAGCCTAATGTATAGTTGTGGGAGATTAGGTTATAATTAGCATGTAGGCCTATCTACAGTGTAATAAAAGTTTAATAGGAATCTGGCATTCTCAGAGGTCTAAAAACATCTCTCAAATTACTTAATGATCTGTGAATTGACGATGAAGTGAATAATCTAATTGAAGCAGTGAGGTCTAGTGTGTATTTTACTGACATAAGTGAATGATTGAGCAAAGGTGGCAAAATAAAACAAACAAAATAAAAGCAGACAGACAGACAGACAGACAGACAGACAGACAGACAGACAGACAGACAGACAGACAGACAGACAGACAGACAGACAGACAGACATTAATGTTGACAGCCAGCATACTCACTTTCCTTTGGTTTGAACTTGATGAGCTTGCTCTTCACTCTGACAGGCAGCGGGTCATAGTGGCATTGTCTTGGCGGTGCCCGTCTAAAAAAGACAAAAGACAAAAAGAAAAGTCTTCAGCTGGGAAGAAAACTAAATCAAAGGGTGAGTAGTCAGAGGTTTGCACCAGTTTCATCAGACTCTGTTGAGACCTTGGCTCTTTAGATGTATTTGATTAGGTTTCAGCTGGTCTCTTTGCCAAAATAAGGCTGAAGGCCTATTCTACTCTTCCCTTTCCAAACATTGCTGTGGTAGAGACTAATTAAAATCAGCTTCATGAGTGAGTGAAAAACAAATAACTTGACACAATCGTATATAGTGCAGCAGCCAACAGAGAGAGAGAGCAAGAGAGAGAGGGAGTGTGAGAAAGAGAGAGTTTCACACCGCTTCTTTCACCTAGAAATCTGGTGAAATGGAGGGTGAGCCAACCTCGACAGAGGGTAAGAAAACCTCAACAATCACCAAATCAGAGAAAGAATACCGTTCATCAGCAGTTTTGCTATAAGAACACAGAACACACAGAGACTGAATTGACCATAGAAATCATATTAAGAACTACAGGCACATTCTTCTGATTTAAAATAACCAGATCAGTAATCATGAACTGATGCTCAACATGTTTCATAGATATATGTTTAGTCTGTCTCTTTTAAAAATAGTGTCTATGACAGTGTTGCTAGGCTTCTGCCATCTTCAAGAGAAGAGCAGTTGGCCACTAAACTTAGTTAAAACCTCACTTTACCAAACAGTGGCAGGGTCAGGCTGTTGAAATGGCAGATTATGGCTTTAAATCCTTACCTTGAGGGATCCACCAGTTTGTAAACCACACCGGTGGGAGATGTGGCACTGGGCACTCCAGTTGACATGAAGTACAGTTCTCCTGTTGAGACAGAAAAAACAAATGTCACCTTCAGTAATTTAAAATCTAGCTAGTTTCCTGGACTTGATTTGATTCTCTAATGAGCATGATTTTTAGTCCAGGACTAGGCTTAATCTTGGTTTGGGGAAATGGCATAATGTCTGCAGCCTAGAGATCTGATGCTTAAAAAACCTTTTCCATTGCCTGTGACCAAGAGCAAACAAAAATAGCTTTAATGTGACTCCTCCTACCTGCCTCGTCCTCCGCAAATGAGATGATGTACTGGTAGTAGTTGTTGATTAAGCCAGGGAAGGCACAGGTCAGACCCATGCCCATACAGATCTCATGGTAGTCCCACTGACCTGTGTTCTTATTCTCCCGGAGGCTCATCATACGCCTATAGGGAAGAGACTCTACGTGTTAGAATTTATTACATTTTTCTGTTTGCTTTCCTTATAGGCTATATACGAAAACATAAAACACAACCTTCTGAATATATTTTTAAAAAACACCTGCTGTACAGTATAAACATCCATAAACCCTTTTAGGATTTGGATTGAACTTAAAATGATGAACACGTACAGTAAGGAGCCTTACCCGCTCATAAAGTCTCCAAATATGTACATGCCGTTCAGATTGGGGTATTCACAGCCTCTGTACACATAGCCACCAGTCACAGACTTGCCCATCTTGTGAGGGTAGGCATAGATGGGGAGTACATCATCTGGAAGAGAACAGAAGTAGGAGATAAGAGACTTCGTGCAGAGCCTGTGAATTTCCGGAAATCCTGATCTGGAGGATTCCCGGATTTCCTGCTTATTCCCTAGTGAGCGCTTCCCTTCTAAGCACATAATGACCCTGGAGACCGGGGTTCAATCCCCACGTCACATCCACCCTTCCCATCTCTTCCCACTCTGGTTCCATTACTGTCTAAGGATAAATAAAGTACAGTTCAAAATAAAACAACTGAAGGAAATCACAGAACAAAACACACCGTGACCCAGCCACAGGATTCCAGCATGACGATGAGCATTGGAGTTGGCTATACAGCACAAACTCATCTTTCCTTCCAGTTCTCTGCTGCCAATGACTGGAACGAATTGCAAAAATCACTGAAGCTGGAGACTCATATCTCCCTCACTAACTTTAAGCATCACCTGTCAGAGCAGCTTACAGATCATTGCACCTGTACATAGCCCATCTGTAAATAGCCCACCTAACTACCTCATCCCCATATTGTGATTTTTTTTGTTGCTCCTTTGCACCCCAGTATCTCTACTTGCACATTCATCTTTTGCACATTGATCACTCCAGTGTTTAATTGCTAAATTGTAATTATTTCGCCACTATGGCCTATTTATTTCCTTACCTCCCTAATCTTACTTAATTTGCACACACTGTATATAGACTTTTCTATTGTGTTATTGACTGTACGTTTGTTTATTCCATGTGTAACTCTGTGTTGTTTGTGTCGCACTGCTTTGCTTTATCTTGGTTGTAAATGAGAACTTGTTCTCAATTGGCCTACCTGGTTAAATAAAGGTGAAATAATAAATAAATAAATCTTGGATTAGGCTAAACTACAGGATGCCGGCAAGAAAATTAGCATTGGAGTTGTCTATACAGTACAAACTCATCTTGGATTAGGCTAAACTACAGGATGCCCACCTAGAGAGCTGTTGGTGCACAGCTTCTTGTCATAACAGGAGAACCCCTCTTTGGCCCTCCAGCCGTAGTTCCTTCCCTTCTCTATGATGTCAATCTCCTCAAACTTGTTCTGTCCCACGTCCCCGCAGAAGATGCGTCCCTTGCCCTCCTTAGTCAGGGGGTCCCCCCGGTCCACAGAACACCTCCATGGGAGAAACAAGAACAAGTCGACCAATAAAACAACTTAAGTGTGGCCTAGGTCTAGCGGTCTACCGTGTCGGCATAGGTTTGAATCTCACCTACTTCCCTTTGACACAACCTCTCTCTATCTTTCCCCACTGTCATCCTCTGTCTATGTGTTCAATAAAGTCAGAAAATATCTTTAAGAAATTAAGTAATTACACAAAAAAATATATACTTAAATAATTACAACTAGTTTACACTTTATAACTAAGTTATTACTTATTCATTCCATGCACTAATGTAAACTCTTACTTGTTTAGTTGTCAGTGTAATGTTTCATGAATGAAAGCATATTACGTTGTAAAGTTGTGGGAAAAAGGAGCACCTCCACATGTTGCGCACCCCGTAAGCATAGACCTCAGGGCGCGCCCCGCGCTCATGCACGAACGGGTTGTCAGAAGGGATCCTGTACAGGGGACCTCTGTCATTGTCATCAACATCGATCCGGAGAACTTTGCCTAACAGGGCTGACCTGCAGAAGACAGCAGAATTAATGTGGAACATAACACTGTGTCTTTCTGTAAGTAAGATTACTGATTGTCTTTGTGGTTTTTAATGTTTTTTAAAAATGTAAATACAAGTAACGTATTATTAGCAACAGTGTTAATGTTAACAGCTGTAACTAATTGTTCAAGTTATATGATTCAATGTGAGTTCCACAAGTTTTCCTCTCTTCTCTCACTTGTTCTGAGAGTTTCCATATTTCCCAAAGGGGTCACCAGCCATGCCCCCGTCTCCAGTGAAAATGTACAGGTAACCGTCATCAGCAAACATCACCATTCCTCCGTTGTGATTGGACGCAGGCTCGTCAACCTCCAGAATGATCCTGAGAAAGTGTTGGACACAGAGAAATCAGTGGTAGAAGATCATACAGTAAACGTATTGGCATAGATTTTGTTTGAGCAAAACGTCTTATAGAGAAACCTCCCATTGAATTTCTGTGCAAAGACACAGTCCGATTTTTGGAGAAGCAGACACTTTTGGTAACATGATACCTCGCCGGTCCATGCGTTTCTAGACTCTCAAAATAGCAACGTTCGCCAGAGGGCGATAGCAGAGATTTTTCTGTTGTCTTTCCATTTGAGTTGGGCAAAGAAGGATCACGTTGAAAACATCACCACAGTAATGTTTTCAATTTGAAAGAAAACCAACTGCATATTTAAGGAATAGCTAGGCCTATGTAATGAAAGTTTAAGTTTGATTTACATTACCCTGTTTTGTGCCTCCCAGTAGGCTGTAGATATATCCGCTAGCAGCTTGCTGGCCAGCTGGCTAAAAACAGCAAGAAAGCTAGCCTTTTAGCTTCCCACATCTCCTCCATTTGAAATAACAAGATTTATAAATAATTAGCACTGGCAAATATTCTTATTGTCTACTCGCCAGTATAACCTACAACATTATCCCAATTTGATATGCTGTTTCAATGTATTTTCTCCCATATCAGCTAAAAATAGAATGTCATATCATGGCGAAATGGCACATGGCTACCAGCTGTTTTTACCATGTAGCATTAGTTATTACTTCTCAACAAATTACATTTTGGGGGGAATTCTACACTGAACAAAAATATAAACGCAACATGTACAGTGTTGGTCCCATGTTTCATGAGCTCAAATAAAAGATCCCAGAAATGTTCCATATGCACAAAAAGTGTATTTCTCTCAAATTTTGTGCATAAATTTGTTTACATCCCTGTTAGTGAGCACTTCTCTTTTGCCAAGATAATCCATCCACCTGACAGGTGTGCCATATCAAGAAGCTGATTAAACAGCGTGATCATTACATATGTGCACCTTGTGCTGGGGAAAATAAAAGGCCATTCTGAAATGTGCAGTTTTGTCACACAACACAATGCCATTGATGTCTCAAGTTGAGGGAGCATGCAACTGGCATGCTGACTGCAGGAATGTCCACCAGAGCTGTTGCCAGAAATGGAATGTTATTTTTTTCTACCATAAGCAGCCTCCATTGTCATTTTAGAAAATTTGGCAGTATGTCCAACCGGCCTCACAACCCCAGACCACGTGTAACCATGGCAGCCCAGGACCTCCACATCCGGCTTCTTCACCTGCATGATCATCTGAGACCAGCCCTCTGGACAGCTGATAAAACTGTGGGTTTGTGCAACCAAATAATTTCTGCACAAACTGTCAGAAACCGTCTCAGGGAAGCTCCTCCGCGTCCTCGACCTAACTGCAGTTTGGCATCATAACGGACTTCTGTGGGCAAGTGCTCACCTTCGATGGCCACCGGCATGCTGGAGAAGTGTGCTCCTCACAGATGAATCCCAGTTTCAACTTTACCGGGCAGATGGCAGACAGTGTCGTGTGGGTGATGTAATGAGTCTGTGTGTAGCTAGAAGGCCGGTGACGTCGACCGCCGAACGCCGCCCGAACAAGGAGAGGGACCGACTTCGGCGGAAGTCGTGACAGGCGAGCGGTTTGCTGATGTCAATGTTGTGTTCAGAGTGCCCCATGGTGGCGGTGGGGTTATGGTATCGGCAGGAATAAGCTATGGACAATGTACACAATAGCATTTTATTGATGGCAATTTGAATGTACAGAGATACTGTGAAGAGATTCTGAGGCCCATTAGCTTGCCATTCATCCGTTGCCATCACCTCATGTTTCAGCATGATAATGCCTTTCGGTTACTGGCCAAACGCTCTAACCACTAGGCAAAAAGCAGCAGTAAAATAACAGCAGCGAGGCTACAGTATGGGTACTGGTATAGAGTCAATGTAACTTTTTGAGGATCTGAGGACCCATGCCAAATCTTTTCAGTCTCCTGAAGGGGAATAGGCTTTGTCGTGCCCTCTTCACGATTGTCTTGGTGTGTTTGGACGATGACAGTTTGTTAGTGATGTGGACACCAAGGAACTTGAAGCTCTCAACCTGCTCCACTACAGCCCCGTCAATGAGAATGGGGGCGTGCTCCGTTCTCCTTTTCCCGTAGTCCACAATCATCTCCTTTGTCTTAATCACGTTGAGGGAGAGGTTATCCTGGCACCACACGGCCAGGTCTCTGACCTCCTCCCTATAGGCTGTCTCATCGTTGTCGGTGATCAGGCCTACCACTGTTGTGTCATCGGCAAACTTAATGATGGTGTTGGAGTCGTGCCTGGCCATGCAGTCATGAGTGAACAGGGAGTACAGGAGGGGACTGAGTACGCACCCCTGAGGGGCCCCCGTGTTGAGGATCAGCGTGGCAGATGTGTTGTTACCTACCCTTACCACCTGGGCCCATCAGTAAGTCCAGGATCCAGTTGCAGAGGGAGGTGTTTAGTCCCAGGGTCCTTAGTTTAGTGATGAGCTTTGAGGGCACTATGGTGTTGAACGCTGAGCTGTAGTCATTGAATAGCATTCTCACATAGGTGTTCCTTTTGTCCAGGTGGGAAAGGGCGGTGTGGAGTGCAATTGAGATTGCTTCTTCTGTCGATCTGTTAGGGTGGTATGTAAACTGGAGTGGGTCTAGGGTTTCTGGGATAATGGTGTTGATGTGAGCCATGACCAACCTTTCAAAGCAATTCATGGCTACAGACGTGAGTGCTAAGGGTCGGTAGTCATTTAGGCAGGTCACCTTAGTGTTCTTGGCCACAGGGACTATGGTGGTCTGCTTGAAACATGTTGGTATTACAGACTCAGTCAGGGACAGGTTGAAAATGTCAATAAAGCCACTTGCCAGTTGGTCCGCGCATGCTTGGAGTACATGTCCTGGTAATCCGTCTGGCCCTGTGGCCTTGTGAATGTTGACCTGTTTAAAGGTCTTACTCACATCAGCTACGGAGAGCGTGATCACACAGTCGTCTGGAACAGCTGATGATCTCATGCATGCTTCAGTGTTGCTTGCTTCGAAGCGAGCATAGAAGTAATTTAGCTCGTCTGGTAGGCTCATGTCACTGGGCAGCTCGCGGCTGTGCTTCCCTTTGTAGTATGTAATTTGCAAGCCCTGCCACATCTGATGAGTGTCGGAGCCAGTGTAGTACGATTCCAGGCTCATAGCAAAGGGTCTGAATACTTATGTAAATAAGGTATTACCGTTTTTTAGATTTAATACATTTGCTAAAAATTCTAAAAACCTGTTTTGGCTTTGCATTATGGGTATTGTGTGTAGATTGATGAGGATAATTAAAAAAAAAAATCAATTTTAGAATAAGGCCGTAACGTAACAAAATGTGGAAAAAGTCAAGGGATCTGAATACTTTCCGAATGCACTGTGTATATGTTTGTGTATATATAAATATACAACAATAGACAAATATAATGCTAATATTACATCATGCTCATAAATGTAGCCCAAACATTCATTCTTTGTAACAATTAGATATTTAATGCTTTAATCTAGTAGCTAGCACATCTTGATCATGTGTTGTTCCTTCTCTCTTTCTAGAAGCAATCAGTTACAACTAAAAAAGTCAGATTGAGGCTTTCAATCAAACTGAAGACAGAAATATGTGTGCACCAGGTCAAGGCTTCTTGCATGGATGGCTTTGAGATGTCAGTTAACAATAATTCATTTTGGAAAAAATAATATGAATTGCCATATTAGGCATAACTCAATTTTATGTTGCTTTTCTTCCACCCAAGCCTTATACACCTGAGTAAGGAAGAAGAGACCACTAGTAGACAACTGTCTCTTAATAAGGAAGTTACAGTCTAGATTGAATATCATAATTAGTTGATTAGTTTGCATCAATTGTTTTGAGACTTGAAATCTTGTATACTGTGGTTCTCTAGGAACAGTTGGCCACACATTTAAAGGTAGATTTTGTATGCTTAAGTCCCAGTTTATGCTAGCTACATTGCCTGTTTATATAGCATTTACATTGCATTTACATTGCATAGCAGAAACATTGTTTCCTTGCTGAAAAATATATAGAATGCCAGTTTTAGTTAGAAGCATAGCAACATCAAGGCAAGTTTGTAACAGCTGACCTCGTTTTTACAAAGCCAAACCCGCCCATTAGCTGCTGAGTCTACCTTTTAAGATGCCAAAATAGAAAATGTTTTCAGTAATTGTTTTCAGTATTCTAATTTTGTTTTAGTTTGGTGTTTACTGATTGTTTCAGTGCATACATTCAACAAGCTTTGGACGAAGGACTTCCACAGGGCCGCCATCTCCAAAGTTCACTCAAAAAGGCAATAGTTCTGAACTGGGTTTGATTTAGTTTTTGTTGTTTAAATTATTAAAATGTTGTTTATTATCTTTTAAACTTCCATTGGTTGAAAGCTATTTCTCAGTTAACTTCTAATTGGTCCCAATCCCGGATCCGGTAGCACCCCCATCAGTAAAAAAGCTGACTAGCATAGCCTAGCATAGCGTCACAAGTAAATACTAGCATCTAAATATCATTAAATCACAAGTCCAAGACACCAGATGAAAGATACACATCTTGTGAATCCAGCCATCATTTCTGATTTTTAAAATGTTTTACAGGGAAGACACAATATGTAAATCTATTAGCTAACCACGATAGCAAAAGACACAACTTTTTTTTCTCCACCATTTTTTTCCTGCATAGGTAGCTATCACAATTTCGACCAAATAAATATATAAATAGCCACTAACCAAGAAACAACTTCATCAGATGACAGTCTAATAACATATTTATTGTATAGCATATGTTTTGTTAGAGAAATGTGCATATTTCAGGTATAAATCACAGTTCTACATTGCAGCTGCAATCTGAAATAGTGCCAAAGTAGCCAGACTAATTACAGAGACCAACGTCAAATACCTAAATACTCATCATAAAACTTTTCTGAAAAATACACAGCGTACAGCAAATGAAAGACCAACATCTTGTGAATCCAGCCAATATTTCAGATTTTTTAAGTGTTTTACAGCGAAAACACAATATAGAATTATATTAGCTTACCACAATAGCCAGAAACACAAGCCGTTTACCAGCAGCAAAGGTTAGCGATCCTAACTAACCAGCAAAAGATATATAATTTTTGACTAACCTTCATATACTTCATCAGATGACAGTCCTGTAACATCATATTACACAATGCATATAGGATTTGTTCGAAAATGTGCATATTTAGTGGCACAAATCGTGGTTATACAATGTGATTAGTAGCAACATTTCAGGCAATCTGGCCGGCGCCATCTTGGAGAGGCACCTAATCTAATCGATAACTAATCATAAACTTGACTAAAAAATACAGGTTGGACAGCAAATGAAAGATACAGTAGTTCTTAATGCAACCGCTGTGTTAGATTTTTAAAATTAACGTTACTCGACATACAGCGTGCGTTACAGCGAGACCATGCCGAAGTTAATGGCGGACTAATAATTTTACATTGTTCCACAGAAGTACGAATTAACATCATAAAKRGCTCTTACTTTTGGATGATCTTCCATCAGAATCTTGGGCAAGTGGTCCTTTGTCCAGAACAATCGTCTTTTGGTTGAAAGATGTCCTCTACTCCTGTAGAAATTAGCTGCTAACGCCGATGTACCGGAGAGGTGCCCAACTCGTGATAACGCCTGACAAAGAAACTCCAGAAAATCGCAATAAACTGATATAAACTGCTATAAGTCGGTTTAAATTAACTACCTTATGAAGTTTTTAAGACAAAAAACAAATTAAATCAGAGCCGGAGATATAGAACTGCTAAACCGAAAGCTTTTGAAGACGCCATGCCGGTGTCCCTCATGCGTCAGGCGCCTCGTCGAAAAGGTCGGTACTTCCGTTCCAAGAGGTTTTATACTCCCCCAGATGGTGCTATCTGCTCCATTCAAAGTCTCACCGCTTACTGACATCTAGGGGAAGGCGTATGCAGTGCATGTAGCCCCATAGCTTATAAGGGAATTTATAAACCGACCCTGGAACAGAGACCTCAATTTCAGAAATCTCACTTCTTGACAGGAAGTGTGCTGTAGAATGAGTTCTGTTTCACTCAGAGAAATAATTCAAACGGTTTTAGAAACTAGAGAGTGTTTTCTATCCAATAGTAATAATAATATGCATATTGTACGAGCAAGAATTGAGTACGAGTCAGTTTAATCTGGGAACGAAAAATCTACAAAGTGTTAACAGCACCCCCTATTGAGAAAAGGTTTTAACACTTGGCTCATGTAAATTCTGTAGTTGCCCCTTTAAATGTCGTAAGGTCAACATACCCATCGTGTTCACATTTCTCTCATGTAAATGTTGTAGCTACATAAAAATATTAAATAAACAATTTATTTGGGAATTATCCAGTCTTTGCTCTTTTCTCCATTAGCATGCAGACGATTTCAAGTTGTATTTGATTTACTTTGATCTGTTAAGACATTGAATACATGCTTAGTATATTTAGTACATTTCATACGTTTAGTTCTCTGTGAGAAGCAAGTTCATTTAAAGCGATATGTGATTGGAATATGTAGATACAACATTTAAATGTTGTTAACACAAGGGAACCAAAAACCTGATCTAATTTGCATATTCATATTGAGTTTGCAGCAAATTTGCAGCAAATTTGCAGCAAACAGTAGAATGTTTGCCACAAGTTTCCCAGAATTGTTTGCCAGAAGTTCACAAGTCGATGCAAATTTGCCGCAACAGTTTACCACACAATTAACTGCATGTGAAAATATGAGCTGGCCCAAAGGTTTGCCGCAACAGTTTGCCAGAAGCCTGTTTTTTCTGTAAGGGCTGCCTCGGTAGTGTGTAGACCCCTTTACAGAACATGGAGAAAAAGAATGATCAGGATGTGTGCTAATGGGGTAATGCGCATTCAGCAGCCATTTTTGGGGCCACAACACAACACACTGCACATAACTGTACCTCTCAGACCCGTGGTCCACCATGTTCATGTCGCTGGGGGAGACGCGGAACTCGCTGATCCTGATCCTCTCATCGAAGCCAATCTCCACGGAGTAGTATACATATAGCTTCCTGTTGTACTTGTAGTTGGGGTGAAAGGTCATGCCCAGGAAGCCCCTCTCGTCCCCCTCCCAGGGCGACGTCAGAACGGCCTTGGTGATGTTCAGGAACGGCGTCTCCAGCTTGGAGCGATCGGGCAGGTACGTCCACACCAGACCCACCTACCATACGATAATAACTTTATTACGGAAATTCATTTTTGTGAGGCCAACATATACATACAACAAAATACACAAAATCAATACACTATAGGGTGGTTTCCAGGATGCAGATGAAACTTTTCTCCATTGAGCTTATTTTTGAGGCCAGGTCAGGACTTGGTTTAATCTGTGTCTGCATGAGAAACCGCCCCTATTATACCACAATGCAATACAAAAACTGTTAAAGGAAAGTGAGCACACACACCTGCTCTGCTATAAAGAAGCGGTGTGTTCCGTCGTTGGCGTAAACCATGGCCAGAGGGTTCCGCAGGCCATTGGCTATTTCCTCCAGGCAGAGCTGCAGGCAACCCTCGGGGTCGGCCCGCACCCGGCCCAAGTTCTGTGTCAGCTGTTCGTTGCTGAGGAGGTGTGTACAAATGTTTTTTAATTGAATCAATTAAACTGTACAGTCAATAAGAATCCCATAATAAAAAATAACATTTGCCCTACCCCACCCCCAATTCCAAGCAAACCCTTGGAAGCCCCACCTGAGAAGGTGTGGGTAACAGTAGTCTGGGTCCTCCAGCTCCAGGTGCTGGCAGAAGCGGTCCTGGTTCGGCTCGGCTTCGGCTAGCTGCGGGTCGTCGGAGAGCAAGGTGATGGTGGAACGGCATTTGAGCCAGAACTGTGAACAGTAGTCAGGGCAGAGGCCAGGGAGGGTTCTGATAGGGGTGCTGGGGTCCTCAGCATCAAAGAGGTGAGCTGCATATGGAGAACATTCCTGAAGGAGGGGAAAAAGAAAGGGAATGGGGAAGGTGGAGAAAATGGAGAAGTGAGAAGGGAGTCAGGGATCAACCAAACGCTTTCATTTGGGCAGCCCCCTGTCATCTTATACATTTTGCCTGGTTCTGTGAAGCAAATACACTTTAGATTTGAGGAGATACGCTTGTTATGACAACATGCATCTTAGCAGTTTAAGTTTATTTCTCTCAAATTTTGTGCACAAATTTGTTTACACCCCTGTTAGTGAGCATTTCTCCTTTGCCAAGATATTCCATCCACCTGACAGGTGTGGCATATCAAGAAGCTGATTAAACAGCATGATTATTAGACAGGCGCACCTTGTGCTGGGGACAATAAAAGGCCACTCTAAAATGTGCAGTTTTGCCACACAACACAATGCCACAGATGTCTCATGTTTTGAGGGAACATGCAATTGGCATGCTTACTGCAGGAATGTCCACCAGAGCTGTTGCCAGATAATTTTTTGTTAATTTCTCTACCATAAGCCACCTCCAACGTTGTTTTATAGAATTTGGCAGTACGTCCAACCAACCTCAAAACCGCACTCGACGTGTAACCACGCCAGCCCAGGACCTCCACACCCAGCTTCTTCAACGAACACAATTGCATTTTATCAATAGCAATTTTAATGCACAGAGATACTGTGACAAGATCCTGAGGCCCATTGTCGTGCCATTCATCCGCCGCCATCATCTCATGTTTCAACATGATAATGCACAGCCCCATTTTGCAAGGACTTGTACACAATTCCTGGAAGCTGAAAATGTCCCAGTTCTTCCATGGCCTGCAGACTTACCAGACATGTCACCCATAGAGCATGTTTGGGATGCTCTGGATTGACGTGTACGACAGCGTGTTCCAGTTCCCGTCTATATCCAGCAACTTTGTACAGCTATTGAAGAGGAGTGGGACAACATTCCACAGGCCACAATGAACATCATGATCAACTATGTGAAGGAGATGTGTCGCGCTACATGAGGCAAATGGTGGTCACACCAGATACTGACCGGTTTTCTGAACCATGTCCCTACCTTTTTTTTAAGGTATCTGTAACCAACATATGCATATCTGTATTCCCAGTCATGTGAAATCCATAGATTAGAGCCTCATTTATGTATTTTAATTAACTGTTTTCCTTATGGGCTCCCGAGTAGCTCAGCGGTCTAAGGCACTGCATCTCAGTGCATCTAAGGCACTGCATCTCACTCAACAGGCGTCGCTGCAGTACCTGCTGGTTCGAATCCAGGCTGCATCACATCCGGCTGCGATTGGGAGTCCCATAGGGCAACGCACAATTGGTCCAGCGTCTTCCGAGTTTGGCTGGGTAGGCCGTCATTGTAGACGGTAGGCCGTCTCAGTAAAATGTTGCATTGATACTTTTGTTCAGTGTTGCTCGATAGTGTGGCAAGAGTGACAGCACTCCAAAACATGTACAACTATAGCCTTAACGTCTACTGTTATGTTTTTGTAAAAAATAAATAAAAAAATACTCCGATAAAAAC
Organism: Salvelinus sp. IW2-2015; assembly: GCF_002910315.2. Taxonomy (NCBI): domain Eukaryota; kingdom Metazoa; phylum Chordata; class Actinopteri; order Salmoniformes; family Salmonidae; genus Salvelinus; species Salvelinus sp. IW2-2015. Next base: position 22,123,515 of record NC_036843.1, read on the forward strand.
GGAATGATTTTCAACACTCCCAAGTCCCAACTTTGGTAAACAAGTTTCAAATTCTCGCTTAAGTTTCTATCCACAAGCATAAACTAGCTAGCTGGGAAGGGCTCATCGGGATGATTGACTGAACTGAATGAACCGAATTTGTTTGTCTCCACCTGACTCTCGCTGTTCCACAAACCTCTCATTTTGGACCAAAATCATAAATTTGGGCACCAGGCATGTCCGTAAAGCCTGTCCCCGGTTGTATAGTTAATCTCATGCTATTCTACACATTTTGCCATGAGGCAGAGCATACATTTTGACGTTTTAATGCTAATTTCCTGTAATAAAAAAAATGGCTTATGAAGTGTTCATATGCTATCTGGGAGGCCTCGGGGACCCCAACAAAGCTTTGGGTTGGGGGTCCCAAAGCCCGTCTTGTGGGCCAGGCTATGCCAGTGCCTAAAAACGAAAGTCAGACCAGACCATTTTATTTCTAATAAGTGCCTCTGTATAGCAAGAATATGCCTCTACAAACATGCCGGGACTTGCCAAGAACAGATGGATGATGTAATTCTGAAAACAACCAAGTAACGACCTTTACCCGCGCTTTGCTTACCTGGCAGAGAAGGTCCTGCACATACCCAGCACAGCTGGCATATCCATAATAGTCGAAATTGTCCATGATCTTATAGAATTTAGCCATCAATTCCTTGTCCTTGGCAGAGTCGCAGCAGCCGAAGTTCCTGTACATTGCGCAGAACTGGAGGTCATCTTGAGGCTTGAAGGGGGGCTTGAAATCCAAACATTGTGGGTGTAAGAACACAGGTGCTATAAAAAATGCCAACAAATATAACCGAATGATCGGTGAGTGCCAAACACGGCCGAGTAAATCACAACAATACAACATTCTGACGTTACTTCAGGTCACTTAAAGTACCCCCCTTGAACCTCATGGATCAGAAATGTATGCAAACCAGCAAAAAAACGAGGCTCCCTCCGGTTCTACAGTCCCGTAGACGCCTTGTGTGTTTGATAGAGAGCGATTGGTTCACTGCACTTTGCTCTATATATTGAATAATCAACTTTCGACGGAATGCAGTCCATTTAATTTGTTATTCCACCGCGCAAGACATTACGTCGTCTCCGTATCTTTGTAGCCTATCTATAGGCTAGTTTAGAGTTCTCGTGCTACCCGTCCCGGCCCCGTCTTAAGAAACGCAGCAGAGTATTTTGCTGTCTGTTTCCTCCGTTTTGTAAGTGTGCTTGATGGCAGACGTAACTCATCTTTGCTCCACTATTACTATTCATATCCTCTATCTGCCTTGATACCCGCACAAAATACAATAATAGGAGAGGAAGTCATGGTAACAGTCCTGTCTGAGACAGTTTGTTTTCAGACAGGCATCAAAACATTGAGAAGAAGCCTAATGCAATAAACAGAAGACAAATCCACCGGAGTTATTCCACTTCTGTGGATGACATCAATTGGTGTCTGTTCTTAGGAGATGCTAAATATGACTTCTGTGACTGTCAGTCAATAAACTCACTCTTATATTATTCTAATAATACATTCACTCATTTAGATATGTTAATACAGTATTAATATTGCTAAATTAGATCATTTATTATTATGACCCACATGATTGCAAATAATATATATTTCTAATTCCACACCAATAATTGTATTTCTTTGATAGAACCATTTCGTTCTAGCATTTAATTATGTTTGGTCCGGATATTCTCAGGTTTTTTTCTAAATTATGCATCGTATGCATGAAGAGGTTTTGCAACAATGTAGCCTATAGTGTTTCATGGTGGAATAAAACATTTATGCAACTGCCTTGTTGCAACATCGTTGCAGTTTTTGGTGCAATGTTGTCTTTGCCACTAGATGGCAACCTGTTCACACAATATTCTTGAAATATTGTTTTGGCACAAGGTCCCAACATGGCCCAACCCGTGGCCCCAACCCGTGGCCCCAATCCATGGCCTCACAACTTGTTGAACTTCAGTAAACGATCAAACTTTCACATTATTGTATCATTATTTTATTATTGATCATAATATTTATGGTCAGCTATTAACCTCTTAAATGTAGGAACTAAATGTAATCTAAAATGTAATCTACATAATCCTCTAAAGTAATTATTTATCATGAGGACCATAACAAATAACTAGTAATGCTGCATACTCCAATAAAGGTTCAAATCTCCCCTTTCTGGTAAAATGTTTTATAAATTGCTGAGGTGTAGTCACTTTTGAGGACACAAGCTCAAGTACACAGTACAAATATGATACAAATATGATTGTATTTAAAGCTTTTAAGCTTTAAAATCAATGTCATAGGCCTATAGTTCTTAGTGGCCTCTCCTCCTGCAAATCCTGACAGTCAACTCTTGTGGTAATTTAAGTTGGGGTGAATGAGGAAGAATATATGCATATATGCATAATAACTATGCATCAAACTCCCAGGCAAATAATGAGAAAACACCAAATCTGTATCTACAGCCATAGCTAATAATTGTTCTACAATATACTATTTGTATTTGTTAATTAGACTCCCATTTGTCACATTCCATAACATATCATAGTATCATACAAAGTTAGGCATAGGCTACTCTGTTATAACTCTATTATTAGCCAGTAGCCTAAAGAGTATTTCATTCGGGGTTTTTTATTATCCAAAAAATGATGGGCAATAGGCCAATGGCCTCGTATTTATTTGCATTCCAAATAGGCCCACTAATTTTTTGTTTACGAACAAATGCACTTCAGTTTACTTTCTGAAACTCAAATGAGAGATGTTCCCCTCGTGAAATCTGCCAGCTGGCCCTTTAAGAAGACTGAACAGTGGAGTCAAACTACAAGGCTCTCCTTTTATCTACCTGCTCCAACTACTAGGTTACTGGTTTCTACTAGTCCCTGATTGGTCGCCCGAACAAATCTTCTTGAGTTGGTTGCGTCAAGCTTGAAGCTGACAGGATGCTGAGATCAGAGGGCGAATTCAACGAAGTCTGATTCCAACCTTGCTGCCTTGATTGAGGACATCATTTGATCAGAATACTGTCACTTTAGTGCATGTCGGCCTTGCTTGTAAAGGAGGAATTGCATTATGAGCTCGTCTGCGCTTGTTAGCGTGAACATTTCTGTCTTTTGAATGAATATTGCCTGGCTGAAAGCAAACCTGCGCTGTGGACACAAAAGCTCTGACATTGCGAGTTGATGCAGTGCTTGCTGTGGGAGATCCTTTCAAATAATTCGGCGAATCAGATGTCCAAAGAGAACCACTTCTCTCCCGGTCTGTCCGGTGCGTAAAAGCGGGCACGGTGTCTCTCCAAACTCCACTCTGAGAGCAGTTATCGGAATGAAAACCAAAATATGCTTTTTGCGATTTTGCTGAATTTTACAAGGGGATTATCTAGTGCCTACCTGCTTACTTGTCTGCCTATTTGGGTCACTTGCTTAGCTCCAACGCGTTTTGTTTTTATTAGGCTACAGATTCCTGGCCTGTTGAATTCATCGTTATCCTTCCTTCATGTCGCATTGGAATAACTTCATCTATCATGGATTTTCTTTTCTTTACAAAGTCACTGTTTAGCCTCCGTTTAGACATCCTATAGATCCGGACACTTTAGAGTGCAATCGAACCCACGTAGCAGCGCAACACCAGGAGGGGAACATGGACAGAAATGCCCCAGACGGACCGTTGCTGGATGACTTGAGCAAACTCACGGACGAGGAGCTCTCTAGGCTCGGAAAAGATGAGCTCATCAGGAGGCTACGGAGAACGGATAACGAGAAAATGAACTTAATGGTGGATCACGGGAACATGATGAAAGACGTGAACCGGAGACTACAGGTCCACCTTCACGAGATCCGCAGCCTCAAGGAGATCAACCAGAAGCTACAGGACGACAACCACGAGCTCCGGGAGCTCTGCTGTTTCCTGGACGACGACAGGCAGAAGGGCAAGATGCTGTCCCGGGAGTGGCAACACTTCGGCCGCTACACCGCCGGATCGATGTGGCAGGATGTCGAGGTGTACCATCAGAAGCTGAAGGATCTGGAAGCCAACCAGGACTCTGTGATGCGGGAGAATCTGGAACTGAAGGAGATCATTCTGATGCTGGAGGAGGAGAGGAACGGAACCGGGTCACGGAGCTCTATAGACTCCCAGTCCAGCCTGACCAACCTGAACGGGGGCACCAGAACCATTAGGGACGTCGGGGACGGGAGTAGTACCTCCAGCACCGGCAGTGCCGGTAGTCCTGACCACAACCACATACACACGCCGGCCGAGGGGAAGATAGCGTCCCTGCGGAGGTCTATGGACGACCTGTCGCAGGTGTCACACATCCACAGGAGCATCCCTAATGAACTGCATGGTGAGTCCATAGAAAGACATAAAATCCTATGCATTATAGAATATGTGTGGGTGAGTTTCCCTACAGAGTGCAACAAGACCCCCAACTTGTGCAGTGCACCTTATTATTGAAGATGATGGGAATCTTCATTTTATAGGCTACATATTTAGTTTGATATATAGGACTCCAATGTGTGACTGGTTGGTAGGGGGCCTAGTGCTGTCCTTTAATGCAGATGTATTAAATGTATAGCCTACAGATATTAGCCATTCTGAAATCTGCCCTAGCTGGCTGTGTGAGTAGAGAAAGTGAATGAGAGTTTAATATGCAAATAGCCAAGAACACAAGTTACTTGTACGTGTGTGATAGAATTGGTTTGAACTGAAGTCCTGCCCAAAAAACATACATTAGGGGTACTTTTGAGTCTTGTAGGGCACTATATAGTGAGCCATCTGGGACACAGCCTAGAATTATAGAACCCCACTTGTCACACTGATGCCCTTAACTCACACCTCTGACATCAGAGTGTCCCAGTGACATCATGATAAAAGCAGTCTTATCAGGAAGGAGTCAGGCCAGTTTGGAACATGCCCAGGCCATCATGACCTCCTGACCTGTTAATGGTCCACAAGGAGACATGGAGAGTCCGATAAGGACCTATCACCCCAAAACCAGACAGTCTTAAAACAATGTCCCTCCCACCTTTGAATGTGGTCTGCATTTCAATCTAATCTGTGCACCCATAACCACACCTTGCACTGTATCGTATGTCATATCACAAGAGACTCATGTGCAACCTAATGTAAAATGTGACAAATGCTTATTTATCGGTTCATGGTCAGCTAGTATGCTATACATAAACACCTCCTTGGAAGGTGAACCAGGCCTTTCTGTCATGCCCTGTTACATAGTAATAACATGGTGGCTGACTGGGTTCAGAGGAAGTTTACATTACTGCTGCTGTTAGTGTTGAGTGGTAGATAAGAGATGTAGAGATATGTGGATGTGGGTATTTCCAGTGGGTTCCCACCCTCACCCCTCTCCACACACCCTGACCACCAAGGTACAGTACTAGTCAAAAGTTCGGACACACCTACTCATTCCAGGGTTTTTCTTTATTTTTATTATTTTCTACATTGTAGAATAAAAGTGAAGACATCACAACTATGAAATAACACATATGGAATCATGTAGTAACCAAAAACAAATAAAAATATATTTTATATTTGAGATTCTTCAAAGTAGCCACCCTTTGCCTTGATGACAGCTTTGCACACGCTTGGCATTCTCTCAACCAGCTTCACCTGGAATGCTTTTCCAAAAGTCTTGAAGGAGTTCCCACATATGCTAAGCACTTGTTGGCTGCTTATCCTTCACTCTGCGGTCCAACTCATCCCAAACCATCTCAATTAGATGTGTTTTGGGTCATTGTCCTGTTGAAAAACAAATTATAGTCCCACTAAGCGCAAACCAGATGGGATGGCGTATCTCTGCAGAATGCTGTGGTAGCCATGCTGGTTAAGTGTGCCTTGAATTCTAAATAAATCACAGACTGTCACCTGCAAAGCACTCCCACACCATCACACCTCCTCCATGCTTCACGGTGGGAACCACACCGTGGTTTTTATTTTAAAAAACATGAATTTGACAGTAGCTTACAGGCAGCTCGGTGGTGAGTCAAATTCTGTATTTCATATTACAGTACACTGACTGTAATATACATACAGTATCAAAGCAAGTACTGTGTAATGACACCCAGTACCACACCGTAAAATTTATTATATTATACTGTAAAAAAAAACAAATTGCTACCATAATCTGAATAAATGAATGATTGAATGGGTTCATTGAGGGGAGGGGTTTGTATTTTACAGTATTTTACTGTAATTACAAGGGATTGGTGAGAGCAGGTGTGCTGCTAGGTCAAGTGTTTACACATTACAGTACATTAACCACTTATGAGTTAAGTTGGTACAACAATCTCACTCATGGGTGCAACAAATATATCCTCTTACAAGGCACGCCTCAAAATATGTTAATGAGCAAGAAACAACAATACCATGCACCCACTAGTGGTCAAAAGGTTTTTGGCTCTCCCAAAATTCCAGTACCATTGGAACTACAGCAATTCTTTCCACGCCCACAACATTTTCCCACAATGCACCATAATTTACAGTATGCAGCAGTAAAACGTTTCAGAGTATTTTACTGTTGATAATTCCCCAAATGAGCGTATAATTTACAGTTTTCTGTTACAGTGCACTGCCTGAGCTCTGCAAACTGTCCATATGTTGACATGTTAAGTAGGACCCACGCCAGGCCTCATAGTAGTCAAACTGTATTCAACTTTTAGACAAGCTGTGTTTAACTTCATAGTAATCTAGCTGTGTTGAAAAGTTGAAAGGACACAGTCTGCTAATGGATCCTCCCTATAAACCGAGTCTTTATCTTATCTTAGATATGCACTTATCGCTATCCACTGCTCTCCACTCACTCCTTCTAAATTACCTCTAGCCTATCTTTCCACTACTCCCTACTCCCTCAACCCCTGTTTTCACCAGATGATAAACTCTGTGGCCCAGATGATACTCTTACAGGAAGGACAGTTGGCTGGACATACATCACATCTCATCAAATCAGCTACAGTACAGTCTGTCTCCTCAATACAAGCTACAGACAGACCATCTCCTTAATACAGCTACAGTACAGACCATCTCCTTAATACAGCTACAGTACAGAACCATCTCCTTAATACAGCTACAATACAGACCATATTCTCAATACAGCTACAGTACAGACCATCTTCTCAATACAGCTACAGTACAGACCATCTTCTCAATACAGCTACAGTACAGACCATCTCCTCAATACAGCTACAGTACAACCATCTCCTCAATACAGCTACAGTACAGACCACTCCTCAATACAGCTACAGTACAGACCATCTCCTTAATACAGCTACAGTACAGACCGTCTCGTCAATACAGCTACAGTACAGACCATCTCCTTAATACAGCTACAGTACAGACCGTCTTGTCAATACAGCTCAGTACAGACCATCTCCTTAATACGCTACAGTACAGACCGTCTCGTCAATACAGCTACAGTACAGACCATCTCCTTAAACAGCTACATACAGACAGTCTCGACAATACAGCTACAGTACAGACCATCTTCTCAATACAGCTACAGACAGACCATCTCCTTAATACAGCTACAGTACAGACCATCTCCTCCATACAGCTACAGTACAGCTGTCTCATCAATACAGCTACAGTACAGACAGTCTCCTAATACAGCTACAGTACAGACAGTCTCTTCAATACAGCTACAGTACAGACCATCTCCTCAATACAGCTACAGTACAGACCATCTCCTTAATACAGCTACAGTACAGACGTCTCGTCAATACAGCTACAGTACAGACCATCTCCTTAATACAGCTACAGTACAGACCATCTCCTCAATACAGCTACAGTACAGACCATCTCTCATACAGCTACAGTACAGACCATCTCCTCAATACAGCTACAGTAAGACCATCTTCTCAATACAGCTACAGTACAGACCATCTCCTCAAACAGCTACAGTACAGACCATCTCCTTAATACAGCTACAGTACAGACCATTTCCTCAATACAGCTACAGTACAGACAGTCTCGTCAACAGCTACAGTACAGACCATCTCCTTAATACAGCTACAGTACAGACCATCTCCTCAATACAGCTACAGTACAGACCATCTCCTTAATACAGCTACAGTACAGACAGTCTCGTCAATACAGCTACAGTACAGACCGTCTCGTCAATACAGCTACAGTACATACCGTCTCGTCAATACAGCTACAGTACAGACCATCTCCTTATACAGCTACATACAGACAGTCTGACAATACAGCTACAGTACAGACCATCTTCTCAATACAGCTACAGTACAGACAGTATCCTTAATACAGCTACAGTACAGACAGTCTCGTCAATACAGCTACAGTACAGACCGTCTCGTCAATACAGCTACAGTACAGACCATCTCCTTAATACAGCTACAGTACAGACAGTCTCGTTCAATACAGCTACAGTACAGACCGTCTCCTCAATACAGCTACAGTACAGACAGTCTCTCAATACAGCTACAGTACAGACCGTCTCGTCAATACAGCTACAGTACAGACCATCTCCTTAATACAGCTACAGTACAGACCATCTCCTTAATACAGCTACAGTACAGACCATCTCCTCAATACAGCTACAGTACAGACCATCTCCTTAATACAGCTACAGTACAGACAGTCTCTCAATACAGCTACAGTACAGACATCTTCTCAATACAGCTACAGTACAACCATCTCCTAATACAGCTACAGTACAGACCATCTCCTTAATACAGCTACAGTACAGACCATCTCCTTAATACAGCTACAGTACAGACCATCTCCTTAATCAGCTACAGTACAGTCTGTCTCGTCAAATCAGCTACAGTACAGACCATCTCGTCAATACAGCTACAGTACAGACATCTCGTCAATACAGCTACAGTACAGACCGTCTCGTCAATACAGCTACAGTACAGTCCATCTCCTTAATACAGCTACAGTACAGACCATCTTCTCAACAGCTACAGTACAGTCCATCTCCTTAATACAGCTACAGTACAGACCATCTTCTCAATACAGCTACAGTACAGACCATCTCTCAATACAGCTACAGTACAGACCATCTCCTTAATACAGCTACAGTACAGACAGTCTCGTCAATACAGCTACAGTACAGACCATCTCCTTAATACAGCTACAGTACAGACCATCTCCTTAATACCTACAGTACAGACCGATCTCCTTAATACAGCTACAGTACAGACCATCTCCTTAATACAGCTACAGTACAGACAGTCTCGTCAATACAGCTACATACAGACCGTCTCGCAATACAGCTACAGTACAACGTCTCGTCAATACAGCTACAGTACAGACCATCTCCTTAATACAGCTACAGTACAGACCATCTCGTCTATACAGCTACAGTACAGACTGAGACAGTATGTGTGTCTCTTTTGTCCATGTGGCTAAGGCTAATCAATGTGTTTGTGTCCCAAATGGCACCCTATTCCCTATTTAGTCCACTACTTTTGACCAGAGCCCTATGGGTATGCCCTATGGGCCCTGGTCAAAAGTAATGCACTACTAGGGAATAGGGTGCCATTTGGAACGCATCCAATGTGTGAAATTTGCAGTGTCAGGTCTGTGACTGGCTGGTGATCGCTGTGACAAAGACATTGTTACAGTGGGCATACAGCCCTGCATGTGGCCTTTGTTAATAATACTCTGATGGACAAACTGTATTGATCATAGTGCCATTGTTGTGTGAATAGTAATGTGGTCTGGTTTTGGCACAAGCTGCTCGGTCAGAGCCTGGCTGGCTGTTGTATTCTGGTTGGTTCATTGTCACAGTGTCATAACGGGTGTAGACTAACAGTGAAATTCTTTCCCCAGCAAGACTAATGTTCTCCTCCAGCCTTCTCTCACCTGTGTGTGATGCAGTGGTCATGGTGGGGTCAATCAAAGAGTTATAGCCACTTTATTGGTTCTCTCTGCTCTCTGGCCTATTAAATCAGCCACTGAAGCTGAGGGGAACGAGGTGCCACAGTGTCGCTGTCAGTTTTACCCACTGCTTTTATTTACTAGCCGGGTCATGTGGGAGGGTTATCAGTCACAGTTTTAGACTCTCTCTGTGTGTGTGTGTGCGTGTGTGTGTGTTTGCGTGCGTGCGTGCGTGCGTGTGTGTGTGTAGAGGGATATGTACGGTGAGAGAGGCCACTTGTTGAGATTAGTTCGACTATAAATTCAGAGGATTCATTCCAGCGCTGCCTCAGAGGAAAAGGCTTTGCGCCGGGCACTCTCTCTCACAGCAGTGTGTGTGTTATACACTCTTCTCATCTTAAAAGTGGCAGTCAGCCCTCCTACAGTTACAGTGTGTGTGTTATACACTCNGGCAGTCAGCCCTCCTACAGTTACAGTGTGTGTGTTATACACTCCTCTCATCTTAAAAGTGGCAGTCAGCCCTCCTACAGTTACAGTGTGTGTGTGTGTGTGTTATACACTAACCGGCCAGTTTATTAGGTACACTTTTCCCCTTTACCCTACAGACAGTGAGTCATGTGGCCATGGCTTGCTATATAAATCAGGCAGACAGGCATCAAGGCATTAAGTTACTGTTCGATTGAACGTTAGAATGGGCAAATCAAGTGACCTAAGCGACTTTGAGTGTGGAACGTTGGTCGGTGCCAGACAGGCCGGATCCAGTATGTCAGAAACGACCGCCCTCCTGGGCTTTTCACGCATGACAGTGTTTAGGTTTTACAGAGAGTGGTGCGTCAAACAAAAAATATCCAGTCAGCGGCCGTCATGTGGAATAAAAGAGCTCGTTGATGAGAGAAGTCAAAGGAGAACGGCAAGAATCGTGCAAGCTAACAGGCGGGCCACAAACAGGCAAATAACGGCGCAGTACAACAGTGGTGTGCAGAACGGCATCTCAGAACACACAACTCATTGATCATTGTCACGGATAGGCTATTGCAGCTGACGACCGCACCAGGTTCCACTCCTATCAGCTAAAAACAAGAAGAAACGTCTCCAGTGGGCACCCGATCACCAACACTGGACAATTGAGGAGTGGAAAAACATGGCCTGGAAAATGACAGTGAGCTCAGTTGACTTGACCGACCTGGTCAGTCCCCAGACCTGGTCAGTCCCCAGACCTGGTCAGTCCCCAGACCTGGTCAGTCCCCAGACCTACCTGGTCAGTCCCCAGACCTACCTGGTCAGTCCCCAGACCTGGTCAGTCCCCAGACCTGGTCAGTCCCCAGACCTCAACCCAATAGAGCATGTTTGGGATGAGATGGAACGAGCTGTTCACAGCATGAATGTACCGCCGTCCAATCTGCATCTACTGCGTGATGCCATCACGTCAGCATGGACCAACATCCCTGTGGAACGTTTCTGACTCCCTGAAGAATTCAGGCTGTTCTGTCACAAAGGTGGCACGCCGTGTGTGAGACCATCTTATATACAACCTACCGTACACCACTAAGGTGCTTGTCAATCAGCAAGTACACAGCTTTATGTTTATTTATGACTAAAACACATCACTGGACTAAAGCTTACAGTTGTTCTCATGAGACTAAACAGGATTCTCTCTGAAAAGGGTTCTCTCTCCATCCATCTTGCTTTTTTTGTTGTCTCTTCTACAGTCTGGGAATTGCAATGACTTCACTATTTGGTTCTATTGTTCTTAAGCTTTCCCACTCACTTATGTACTTTAGAGGTTGTTTTAATCATTTCATAATGATAATCAGGAATAATAACTTTGTCCATAAGAACATTGCCTTTCAGGAAAGGGTTTGGTCGTAGCGGATAACTGGCTAAATATTTTCCCCTACTCTGTTCACTTCACACCGTTTTGAGGTGATTAGACAGTCTACATAGTTGGCAGTGCAGTGATAACTCTTATCTTGTTTGGAGAGAGGGGAGGTGAGGGGGAGGTTGACTTTGGCTGAGACACCCAGCAGTACAGTGGGGAGGTGTGGTGGGGCCCTGAAAGCACTGAGCTTTGTTGGGTTGTGTCTGATTATTGTACCTCCGTTAGGGCAGAATCATCAGTATTCAGTAATACTGTACTTTTAATGTACCTTGAGATATTTTTGGTGCATGGGTTACGGTTGCTCTTAGGACTATGGTGTGTTTGGTTGACTTTGCCTCTTGGTTTGGTCCTCCTGTTTAATGGTCCTGCTGGAACACTTGTGCTGTTAAGCTGTGTGCTCTGTGTTATGGCTCTGTGTGCTCTGTGTTATGGCTCTGTGTGCTCTGCGTTATGGCTCTGTGTGCTCTGTGTTATGGCTCTGTGTGCTCTGTGTGCTCTGCGTTATGGCTCTGTGTGCTCTGTGTTATGGCTCTGTGGGCTCTGTGTTTGAAAGCAAGGCCACAGAGCATAACACAAGAGACACAGAGCCATAACACAGAGCCCGCAGAGCCATAACACAGAGCACAATAACACAGAGCCATAACAACAGAGCACACAGAGCCATAACGCAAGAGCACACAGAGCCATAACGCAGAGCACACAGAGCCATAACACAGAGCAACACAGAGCCATAACACAGAGCACACAAAGCCATAACGCAGAGCACACAGAGCCATAACACAGAGCACACAGAGCCATAACACAGAGCACAACAGAGCATAACACAGAGCACACAAAGCCATAACGCCAGACCACACAGAGCCATAACACAGAGCAACAGAGCCAAATAACACAGAGCA